>NW_027266297.1:25177757-25645257 GCF_022045235.1 Haliotis cracherodii | reverse complement strand
AACTAGAAAGTTTGATGCTTTACTCCTATTTGTCTTGTGGATGTGTACAAGTGCAAATATCACTTCACGCGCACCAGTGTATTGTTAACGTCATCCGGACGGCATTGTTGACGTAATCCGAATGTTATTGTGACGCGAGGTCGGAATGACGTCACATATAAAGTACAAGAACCTACACTATTTATTTGTTTTTTGTTTTACCCCGCATTCGCCAATATTCAACCTATATGACGGCGGTCTTTAAATCATCAATCTGGACCAGACAATCCGGTGATTGACATCATGAGCATTGATCCAAGCAATGGGGAAACGATAACATGCATTAACCAAGTCAGCGAGCTTGACCACCCGATCCGGTTAGTCGCCTCTTACGACAAGCATAGTCGCCTGTTACGACAAGCATGGGTTGCAGAAGACCTATTCTACCACGGATCTTCGAGGGTCAGTACCCACACCAGAAATTCAGTGTCTTGGCTTTAGGTGTTGCCATCGGATATCTAAATAGATAAAGAAATAAAAAACACACATGATATGATTTTTATGAAATAAATTGAATACCGAAAATGCCTACACATACTGACTCATCTGATTGACATAATCTGATTATTACAGATTGACATTTGACAGTTTGACAAACCTATTTAAGGTGGAGTACAATGGCGCGATATGCCTTCCTGAGCTTCTTGTTGGCTCTCGTTGTATGGCTTACACAACCACGATTCTGGTAGATTCTGGTAGGCATGACCTGTTGCAAGTCATGGGCTTTGTATGATTTCTTGAGACTGCATCGCTGGGGCAGCTTTGTTAATAAACTTTCAACATTCTTGCACCTCTCTGCATTTTGAAATGCAAGTTTCAAGCGGTTTGCAGGGCATCTGACTGTAATGATCTTCAGCAACCCATGCGTGTCGTAAGAGGCGACTTAAGGGTTCGGGTGGTCAGGCTCACTGACTTGGTTGATGCATGTCATCGTGTTCCACTTGCATTGATCATTGACTTGCCTGTGCATGTGTCTGTGACGGGTGCCGCCGGTGGGGCAGGATACACTGACCTTGTAGAGAACATCTGGTATCATCACTGTTTGATAGTGATTAATAACCACATGCTTGTAAAGTAATCGGAATGGTACAATTGACCCTGCTTGTTGCAAATGTTTCTTTTAACTGCGGCAAGCGGTTTGTTGCCTCTATTGTAAGTTTTAAACTTTTGAACACCGTTTTGCGGGAGTATAGAAACGGGTTCCGTCCGTCACATTTCGTTCCAAGAGCATAACTCCTAAACCTTTCAATGTGTCTTAATTTCTTCAGGCAAGTGCTGACCTGGTGCCTTTTGCTATTTTTGTGTTTTGTTTAATCCTATAGATTTTGTGATTCAAAAAGGAAATGTCGTTTCGTAAACATTTAATAATATTTCAATATAGAACGTATGCAGTTTTAATCGGCAATTTGTTTTCGTCGGCAATTTGTAAAAATACATTCTGCTTTGAGCAGCAAGTTTTCATGGTTATCATGGATTATATTGTCAGCATGATGCGCGATGCTATCCCATGGTATAACGTTTACGTGGAGGTTTCAATGTTGTCTCATTAGTACTTGAGTTTTAAATGAAAACTGTGTGCTACCGGTAGAGAAGGGCACACCGGCACTCTTCGCGAACACCGGGTGTGGTTAATAACTTGCCATTTACGTACCGTGAAATCGTTTTCAGCAGTAAATCGAAACTGGTTATTCACTGTTGTGGACATTTTGAATCTGTGACCACGCCCATATCGACCATTCGAGGTTCGAACATAAATTATGAAACTCGTTTTATTACATGATATGGTGTCTGTGACATTTGAAAACGGAGGCGGAAATAAGAACAATCCAGTTATGATTGTCCTGGCGTGTGGCGCACATCAAGGAAGTTGAAAACGCTTAAAGTAACATGATTTTATATAATTCCTGAAAACTGTGTTTTTTAATAACTGAAACAATGTCTCAAGCCCCGGAGAGAAAGCGAATGTGTAATACTATGTTAATATGGCCGCTGTGTTCAAAGGGCATGATCGAGCACGTCACCCATCCTCTTATCCCGGGAAAGGGATTCAAGATGCACGTCCTTTTATGAAAATTCAAAGAGACCGTGTTATGAAAAGGTTAAATATATTAATAAAGTTGTGATAACTTGTCGCTCGAAACAAACTTGTTTTCCTATTGTCAGCATAATCTCACAGTTTTTGTACATTGCATTTCTTTTTTAATTAATATCATTATAAATATTGTTACATTTTATAAGTTAGACTTGATATGTGTAATACATTCAATTTAAGGTGTTTTATCTGATTCGAAGGGACCGGGGGACAACGTGGGACCTTGCTGATTGTGTGCCATCTGTCCCGGCGGCATGTGAGGATGCGTATGTTATGATTCACTGGATTGCCTGGCCAGGAGTTTACAGACCGCTCGCTCCCTCCCTCCCTCCCTCCCTCCATCACTCACTCACTCACTCACTCACTCACCCACCCACGCACGTCCTTTTATGAAAATTCAAAGAGACCGTGTTATGAAAAGGTTAAATATATTAATAAAGTTGTGATAACTTGTCGCTCGAAACAAACTTGTTTTCCTATTGTCAGCATAATCTCACAGTTTTTGTACATTGCATTTCTTTTTTAATTAATATCATTATAAATATTGTTACATTTTATAAGTTAGACTTGATATGTGTAATACATTCAATTTAAGGTGTTTTATCTGATTCGAAGGGACCGGGGGACAACGTGGGACCTTGCTGATTGTGTGCCATCTGTCCCGGCGGCATGTGAGGATGCGTATGTTATGATTCACTGGATTGCCTGGCCAGGAGTTTACAGACCGCTCGCTCCCTCCCTCCCTCCCTCCCTCCATCACTCACTCACTCACTCACTCACTCACCCACCCACTCACTCACTCACCCACCCACCCACCCACCCACCCACTCACTCACTCACTCACTCACTCACTCACTCACTCACTCACTCACTCACTCACTCACTCATTCACAGTTAGACGACATGGAAATTACGTGGACTATTTCCGGATTCCCATCTCCCTTCGATTATTCAGAATCTACTTTGAATATAAGCGTTCGAATTAAATTAATCTTGATAATCTTAAATATTCTATTCAACGAACTAGGTTACATGTGTCCAACCAGAATGTTTTTTATTCAAACTTTTCATATGACCGTTAGCTGAAAGTACAGGTAGTTGGAAAAAATGTCTACCTTTAAAATGTGACCGCCTCCGTGGTCTAGTGATAGAGTGTCCGCCCAGAGAGCGGAAGGGCCGGGGTTCGATCCCCGACCGCGTCATACCAAAAGACGTTAAAAGATGGTACGTGTTGTTACCCTGTCTTGCGCTCGGCATTAAGGGGCTAAAACAAGGACTGGTCGGCTCGGAGTCAGTATACTGTGGGATATTTATGTTAAACTTCGGCATGGTATCTCAGTGAGCTAGCACTATAAATCGGCTTTATTCCGGACTAGTACAAGCAGCCACACAAACACACACACACACACATGTACATGCACGTCGCTATATAAGTGCAATATTCTTGGACGCGACGTTAAACCCCATTTCACCTCACCTCACCACCTTTAAAATGTAATATCAATTCGTAACATCCTAGATAACGATGCATATATGTATTAACCGATACGCATAAATCAGTTGTTGTCTAATATACAAGTCTTCCCTGTCCAAGACACCCATGGCTAGGAAATGAATCCAGTTACAGCGGAACCTCTTTAATCTGGACAATACAGTACAAAGGGGTATCGTCCGGATTATCTGTTTTTCTGATGAAAACTTCATGGGTACTGGGCTGACGATGTTTCACTGTATTCCTCATTTCGAGTGCAACTTGAAATAATCTAGGTATCAGGTGCTCTTAAAATGAAGTTAAGGTCGCTAAAAAGAAAGATAATAAAAAGTAATTATAATGAAACACGGGTAATGTTCGAAAGAGACATTGCTAGACTTATTTCAAGCGAACTACACAATTACTATCTTGAAGTTTAAAAAGTAATATTCGTGTGCTCAATGTTCTCTTTTTTTAATGGCTTGGGTTAGAGATTGATTTAAAAAAATCGTAGGAACAGTTGTCGAAATAAAAAAATAAATGAATAAAAGCGACGAAACCATTTCCATCTTCATAAGACATTTCTGCCAAAATCAGAGTCGATTTTACGATCACTTTCAAAGCACACTTTAAAAGTGATTTCTGAAAAAAATGTTTGGTGAAAACAATAACATTTAATAAGTATATATTTGGAATGACAGGTCAAATAATTATCTAGCTTCCTACATGCATCTTGACCAACCTTAAGGTTTCCGTGGATTACTGAAATTAGTTAATCTGTTTCGGCTGATAATCAAGCTGACGTTTTATATTAACAGACTCGACTGGAAGATAAAAAGACCGTTCTGAATTTCTTAGCTCTGACTGGTTGACAACGATGATCATGATCAGTTGAGTGTTTATCAAGAGCATGTGGTATTTATTTCCGTGTAATTGCATGTATTCATGATATAACGAGGCGGTTATTAATACTGTCTTGTTTTCGTATCTGTCAGCATATGACAAATCACGTTGTAACTATTTGTCGATAATAACTTACGGTAAACAAGGCTAATTAAAGCAAGAATGCGGTCTTTGAGATTAGAGCAGAGAGATCACAGATGGAACATTCTCCACCGTGTCGTTGCAGCGTCAGTATCACAGGGCTTAAGGGGGCGGTCGGGTAGCCTAGTGGTTACAGCGTTCGCTCGTCACACCGAAGACCCGGGTTCGATTCCCGACATGGGTACAATGAGTGAAGCCCATTTCTGGTGTCCCCCGCCGTGATATTGCTGGAATATTGCTAAAAGCGGTGTAAAACCATACTCGCTCACTCACTCACTCACTCACAGGGCTAAAGAGATGGTAACTATTAATACTGTTGATTACGTGTTGGTTGGTTGGTTTGTTGTTTTACTCCACACGCCGCAATATTCCAGCTATATGACGGCGGTCTGTAAATAATCGAGTCTGGACCAGACAATCCAGTGTTTGATATCATGAACATCGATCCACGCAATCAGGATACGATGACATTCATTAACCACGTCAGCGAGCCTGACCACCCGATCCCGTTAGTCGCCTCTTACGACAAGCATCGTCGCCTTTTACGGCAAGCATGGGTTGCCGAAGACCTATTCTACCCCGGATCTTCACGGGCCGATTTCGTGTTATTATGCTGCAAGAGCAGCATGCAAGTGTCATGTGCTGGATGGACATGTTTAAATTCTAAACACAATTCTAAACACTTATGGGATACACTCGTTTAAAGAATGGGACAGGGAATCCGTTTAGGTTTGTGTTTAGAACGTAAACGCATTGTAGACAGTGTCAATGATGCAAGTTTTCACAGGCACGGGTTTGATCCAGACTTAGAATCAAGGGATCCTTACACGTCCAAGTGGCGTAACTCTGCGCAGCGAATTCATTAAGTGGACAGGAACACGACAGGGCCAGCTAACTGCCAACAGATTCAATGGTATGTTTGATGTACGAGAAATGTATTTCAAATGATATTTCTTTCCATTAGCATTTAATATGGTTTCAAAATAAACAATCAATTTTTGAAAATTGTTGTACTATATCACATCTCAGACCGATTATTACCCTGTTTACACAACAAACCACCTGTCAACTCACACCAGGGTCACGTGATGCCGTTTTAATGAGCAGTGAGATCAAAGAGAACGTCACGTCTAATATTTTTAATCCTTTCCTATCTGCTGTACTTATGTAGTGGGCATTAAATATGACTATAAGATACTTTTTGATGGATAACAACTTCTTTTATTGATTTCTTTGTCAAGATGTTTCAGGGCTACTTCTTTCCTCTTCATCATGTTGATACTAAGCGCATCGAGTTGATATATATGGAAATGATGACTTGTACAATCCCGTTACAAAATATCGGGATTAAATATATTTTTACCATTTACCATTTTTTACCATTGTGTCTCGGACACAAGAATTTCGTGTTAGTTTCATATTTAATTTAACAAATAGACTCTTTTAAATACTCTTCACTATATCATTTATACAAATACATAATATCACAATAATAACAGTAGCATTTGTATTTGAGCATATACGATGTACATGTACCATTTACACGAGCTCTATTATATATTATGTCAGCAGCTGATAAAACATAGGAATGAAATAATTTTCATGTCGAACATATGGACATGTTGGACAGAAATCGAGTGATTTTATTAAAGCTATGTATATGCAACTGTGACCGGAATATATGAAGTTTTGTAAAACTAGACACGGAAATCATATGGAAAATGTTACATGATGTAAGATGTTTATTTTTAATTAATTAGAAATAAACATTTTACTTCCTCATAGGTTAACGTATTAACTTCTTTGGTTAAAGCCACGTATTTATTTCTGTGATAGGATGGACAAAATTGTTTGTTTGATTTTAACCAGCATGTGAACTTTTTAAAAATTATAAACTAAAAAAAAAAAAATGAAATATTTTTTGTTTCTGATAACACGGACAAAATAATTGCCATGTTGTGAAATGTTCAGCTCCTTTCTTTCACAGAGGGGAGGTCGGGTAGCCTAGTGGTTAAAGCGTTCGCACGCCACGCCGAAGACCCGGGTTCGATTCCCGACATGGGTACAATGTGTGAAGCCCTTTTCTGGTGTCCCCCGCCGTGATATTGCTGGAATATTGCTAAAAGCGACGTAAAACCATACTCGCTGACTCACTCTTTCACAGAAGGTAGCCTTTGAATGACGATAGGGTCATTCCAAATGCTTCCTCGACTGTAGTGTGCCCTTGAAGTTAGCATAGCAAGGGGTTGAACATGGCCTAGGAGGGGTACCCAGGACTGGTAAATCCTTTTGCCTTGGTGGCAGACTCGGAGTATCCATTGCAGCTCGCGAGATTCTCTTTGAGGATCTGTCTCTTGAACCTTTTTGAAATCTTCGTGACAAGTTTCTTACCATTCCGCCTCTGTGTCCAGGTGATCTTGGTGCAATGTCCGGACACATATCATTGACAGTACCTGGTGAGTGAAGACACGAGTCCCTTATGGGTAGAGCAGTGTGATAATGTTGGTTGAGATCAACGTTCTCCTGATGTGTAGAACGCGCTGGAGGCGCTTCGCGAAGCCCGGGGTCAGGAGGGCTGTCCATTGAAAGCGTGATGACTGGACTGTTCACAATGTTAGCAAATGACGGCTCCAATGTATGATTCAAACTTTCCGGTTTAGTGATGATTTTGACATCTTTCTGGATGTCCGTTTTCACGTATATTGCCTTGGGCGGACAGCATCGCGGTAGCGTCCTTTGCACTGCCGTGATGTAAATATCAGAATTCATGTTTGACCAACTGGACATGTCAGTTGGAGACTGATTGAGATCTTTTTGCGCATCTAAACTGTCCTCGGAGACGCTGCTCTGTGACTCTGAAGAGGAGATGTATTGTGCAGACAACCCCTTGATACATTCCTCCTCGTCGGAGTCTCTTCTTGGAACAGAACCAGGGATGCATTGCGTTGAATGACCGTTGAGACGTTCCTTATTGTTGGAAACAACTTTGGTACCATCCAAGTCACGACGATCACTTACGGCAGCTTTAAGTTGTGTGCGAGTTGATTTGTGATGGCCTGGTGATTTGTGATGCCCTGATTTAGTTTTAGTCGATGTTCCTGCCTTCATCATCCAGAACGTGGGAGAGGAGGGTAGTTTGGATTTAGATCGGCCTCGTTTAGATGTACCATACGTATTATTTGATACCCATGTTCCGTAACGTGGACTTGCCTTTCCTACCTCCAATAACAGTGATGATGCCGATTTTGACGTTAACGATTTATGTTTGTCGACGGGTTTTGGTGTACAATCATTCTCATTAGGTGCGGTCCTTTTTGACACGTTGATACGAAAGCTGAAATTGAGAGTTTGAATTGTTATGATTGTATACTGTATAGTTAATAAATATAAATATGTTATGATCGTTTCTATATTTAAACAATAATTTTGTATACATGCCAAATGAATTACACATTGAGTCTTCAAGTATCGATATATCATCGAACCATCACACAATTCATCCACCAATCTCCACCTGAGCGTCAAACAATTGATCGCCCCACGTGGGTAAAATTTGTGAAACCCGATCGTGGTGGCCCCCGCCGTGGTATTGCTGTAATATAGCTAAAAGCGACGTAAGACTCACTCACTCACTCGCCCATCCACTCACTCACTCATTCACTCACCGAGCCACTCACTCACTCACTCGCCCATCCACCCACTCACTTACTTACTCACATAATTTATCCACCAATCTTCACCTGAGCGTCAAACAATTTACCCACCAATCTTTAGTTGACTTAAAGAATTTAAAGAATTTATCCATCAACATATTTAATGTAAACAAATTAGGCCTGGAACGAATTCAAATTTACTACCCGGGTACCCGACACCCTATTACCCGGCCCTACCCGGATACCCACTGTAGGTCTCAAGATTTGGGTACAAAATATCCGAATGGGAATTGTTTTACCGCAGCCCTGGCAAAAGCTATTTAGATACATGATCATGTATACACTGCAGTTGATAGACGCTTTATCCTTACACGAACATATAAAAGGCAGAACGAATGCCTGCACAGTGAGAAAGAAATGTGAACATTAAAGTTGTACTAGCTTGTAGTGTAACAATTGCGTTTTATTGTTATGTCATGTTATTGTAAACATTATGTCACGTGACTAACCAAGGGTCCGGGTAGTCATGTGCGTATCCGGGTCCTACTCAGGATCCACCCGACCCGAGTACCCGAGTTACCCGTCCCAGCCCTAAAACAAATTACATCATTTTGCTTCATCTAAGCCACATGTATGCCTGATGAAAATGCCAATTCCTTAAACTTAACATAAATTGATATTTACAAACACTCACAGCTATATTCATGGTTTATTTTCACATCAATACTAAATAATCTATGATAAGAAACATCAGCAACAATATTCATAGTCAATGATTACAAACATCAACACTCATATTTATAGTCAGTCTACAAACATCAACACTCATCTATGTGGTGCATACTTGTCGATGATATACATGGAATCCAGACATACATGCGTCCCCAGTTTCCCATACTTGTCAATGATATACGTGGAATCCAGGCATACATACATCATCAGTGCCCTATACTCGTCGATGATATACGTGGAATCCAGGCATACATGCGTCCCCAGTGACCCATACTCGACGACAATATACGTAGAATCCAGACATTCATACATCCCCAGTGTCCTATGCTTGTCGATGATATACGTGGAATCCAGGCATACATGCGTCCTTAGTGGCCCATCCTTGTCGATGATATACGTGGAATCCAGGCATACATAAATCCCCAGTGGCCCATACTTGTCGATGATATACGTGGAATCCAAGCCTAGATACATTCCCAGTGTCCCTTACTTATTGCTGATAAACGTGCTCGAAGCGTATCATGCCCCGTGAAGACCCGGGATAGAATTGGTCTTCAGCCACCCATGCTGGTCGTAAGAGGAAACAAACGGAGTCGGGTGGACAGGCTCGCTGGTCGTTTGGTCGAAACTCGAATACTTACAGACCGCCGTCATGTCGCTGTAATATTGCTGAGTATGGCGTTAAACAACAAACAAATATACAAACAAAACGTGTTATGGCGAAAATGAGATTCAGGGCGGAAAACGCCCCGACGCTACAGAAAAACCCACTGAACGCAAGTACACCAAAGTACAAGTAGTCCAAAATAAAGTTTTATGCCAACACTAGCATAAAGAAATTAACAAAACATCCTGAGCCTATCCTCATTGTTTGATAACTGCACTTACTTGAAACATGAAGCCATGACACTTGTTTCTAGCTGCGGAGGGTTTGTAACGATAAACTTGCATTTGATTGCTTGTTGAGGAAACTGCTCAAGTCCTACATTAGGTAATGGTTTCTCTTTCTGAACTACGGTATACTTGAGCATTATGTAAAGTGTTAATCACTACCCGGAAAAGTTAGCCAAATGTTTCGACTGAAAACTTATGAAAATTAGTTAGACTTCAATCAAAGTCCTGTCCTGTATCATGAATCCATCTTCAGTGTGCAGGGAAATTGTTCTTGATTTTTTTTTATTATATCGGTGATGTGGGGTTGAGGTGAAATGGAGTTTAACGTCGCGTTCAAGATTATTATTTAGCCCCTTACTGCCAAGCGAAAGGCAGGGTAACAACACGTACCATCTTTTAACGTCGTTTTGGTATGACGCGGCCAGGGATCGAACCTCCGACCTTCAGCTCTGAGGGCAGACGCATTACACTAGACCACGGAGGCGGTCTATTTATATCGCTATGCATAAAAGTTGAATAAGGTTGATGCTTGAACACTTCCCTGGAGTTCAGTGAACAAATGGTTAGTCGATTATGAAGCAACCAGGTGTATCTCGAAGGCTCCTATTCATCGAAGGCTCCTATTCATTCTTAGTTTTAACTTTCGAGCCGATGGCTGTCTGTGGGTTGGGTTCAACACCACTTTCAACAGTATTTCAGTTACAGCGTGTCAGCCTATATGAGAGAAAGGTCCACACTGACGCAGGCCTAAGACTTACAAAACCCACGATATCGCGAGTATGGTTTTACGCCGCTTTTAGCAATATTCCAGCAATTATCACGGCGGGGGACACCAGAAATGGGCTTCACACATTGTACCCATGTCGGAAATCGAACCCGGGTCTTCGGCGTGACGAGCGAACGCTTTAACCACTAGGCTACCCGACCGCCCCTCGATAACTGGCATGGTGCTGTTACATCAAGGATCATAATCGGTGGCAATCTGGGATTCGAACCGACGACAAAGAGATTTTGGGTGAAGGCAATGCAAATGCACAGATTCGGGCAAAAGAAAGCATAAATTTGAAAACTGGATTTGACCAAACAAACCTTATCAAAACATTACTAGGACGAAAACAGTCACCGAAACACTGCAAATCTAATGTCCAAAACACAACTAGATTCGCGAATCAAATACATCACCATTTCTTGATTGTTTCACTTTTTAGCCATCTTCAAACATTGATGAATACTATCTTTTGCCGGCAGTTTATTTGTCATGGTTATAGCAGTGATTAAGGCTCCGGTCCACGCAGCAATTTTAGTGACGAGAGTTACGACCGTCTTAGTACTAAGATCGCTTTCTTGCACCGGGCTCAGTTAACTGGCCCAGCTTGACAGTTTGGTTATCAGTGTGTAAGGGGCATAACATACAGAAACATAATGTGGTTACAAGAGACTACCAGTTCCAGTCTATGATTGTTCCAGCCATTGCCCTGTTGACACCAGCCCTCTAAGGCTTTTGCTCTATCACCAATGCAATCTCACTGACGTATGTATGCATGGTCTACATGGGCCGAGTTCCCCATCTTCACTTTTACATAGACTTACAACAAGTCGTAACACTAACATAGGTTCTTCGTCGTGCGTCCTTGTCGCCCATAGGGACGTTATGAGAAATAAATGTGTCTTGAGTTTATGTCAACGGTACATATATCTTTTTGAAGAGTTCCCCAGCTACGCTAGACTTACATCTAATCTCTAAAATGAATATATTTTCTCCATAATTTTTTTTGTTAAACCATAGGAGCCCAGAGACTCACTCCTGATACTGCAGTAATCTAGACTTCCTAAATATTATAAACTTGCATGAGCTTTATTGGATATTTTTATTTCAGGGTCTGTATGACATACATAGACTTACAATAGTCGTAGGAGTGACATGGCTTTATGCAAGTTTGCCTACGCGCCATAAGTGACATTATGAGAAAGAAATGTGTCTCGTGTTCATGTATAAAACATACATATATGTTGCTGACGAGTGTTTAATGTTGTATCAACGCTTGTTACAGTTGTTTGTTAGTAAGGATTTATGAACGACAGATCTACAGGAACGGGCGGTCGGGTAGCCCAGTGGTTAAAGCTTTCGCTCATCACGCTCGTCACGCTCGTCACGCTCGTCACGCACGTCTCTACATGAACCGATATGTGCGTGGCCTCCTCCGGTCACCGCTTGTCACGGCTTGGTTGGCACATTCTGCCGAGCACACAAGGGTATTGTCTTACACCATGGATCATGCAACCTTCTATCTTAATAATAATCACTCGTAACCATACACCGGTGAGTTTCTAAAGCAATCGGAAAGGACCAGGCCTCGATACCTATATCCACGTCAAAAGATGGACAAATGTCATAATGTTTCCCAGTCCATGTTATTTCTTGATTTAGTCTAGTCGAAAATGACGATAAGTTAAATGAAATAGGACGTTTTCGTATTAAGGTGTTTAAAGTTTTAGAGTTTTAGAAACCTAAAAATCCGCTTGGATTGTTCTTAAAGTCAGCCCCCAACATAAAACATGGACTTCTCTTTGTAATATCAGGTTTTCCAAGTTTGAACTCTTAACTGAACCTTTGCTAATGACCATTTATGTTCTTTCGAAACAGGGCATGACATTAAAACCGTCACGTTGAAACATATATTTGAACAAGGTTCCGGAAACCCGTGACAAAGATCAAACTTTAAGCAAATACATCTTTGTCCATTAGACTTCGTTATTGCATCTCATGGTGTACATCACCTTGCATCACGACAGATGTGCATAAGAACATTGATGTGTGAGGTGTATGCTGCACGCGCAGTTCATACTAAATGTTAAACGGAGAGTTCGTGAAAGTGAGTGAGTATGGTTTTAAGCAATATCCCAGCAATATTCCAGCAATATCACGGCGGGGGACACCAGAAATAGGTTTCGCACACTGTATCCATGTCGGGAATCGAACCCGGATCTTCGGCGTGACGAGCGAACGCTTTGACCACTAGGCTACCCGACCGCCCCGAGAATTCGTGAAAGTACATTATTGGGACACAAATTACAGTAAACTACGTTTATAACCAACACTCTTATAACGAACTGACGGATATAACGTACTGTTTTGGAGGTCCCGGGCATGTGCTGTATATATCCTGTACATATGCATATGCTTATAATGAACTACGGTAAATAACGAGCTAAAAAAGTGGTCCCTCAGAGTTCGTTATAACCATGGTTTACTGTATATATAACATATGTCAATAAGCTACAGTCCGTTTCCCCTTTCTCTTACTTAACATTACAAAAAAGATTATCACGTAGAATGACCATGTCAGTTAATTCGGGTGGCTTTCGGAAATCATCGGCGTGTACATCCGGAGCTAACACTGACACGAACAGCAATACGAACTACCTCCAGCAGTCATCACAGCCCTTTGGTAGTGCCGATAATTCCTGAAATATAATCTGCCCTCCAGTGGACGACATCGAGCGCGTGGCAATGCACTCTGTGTGTCCACAGTGGTTGTCCGGTGGATGCGGGCCACTTTTGAATATGATATCTTTATTACAAGCCATCAAATTCAACTGCGCTGCTGTTGGTTGTGTTGTGATGTGAACGGACAGAGTAGTGGCGGTTATATCATAAAGGGGAACATAGTGATGCGAACAAAAGACTCCAATCCATTCAAATACGCCAGGTAGAGCCCCATTAACAGCTGGAAGACGTTCCCATGGGAACACGTGGTTGGTAACAAATAGTCCAGATAACCCGTCCTTCGCGAAGTGTCCTTGGCGGGAGATTTGCCGCACGTCTAAAAGACTACCCATCTCAACTCCACGTTTCAGAAGCACGTCGGTTCGTTTCCCAAGTACAGCAAATGGTTTCTTTGCGGCGGCACGGTTATCTCGAATGAAAGCCTGGAAGGTCGATACGATGCTTTCGTCGAACAACATGTCACCAGTAGCGAAAGCCTGCAGTTTAACTTTATTGCCGTAGTGGTGTGTGATTGTTTGGAACATAGACTTTAAGGTCGGCTTGGAGTTGGGCGAACAGCTTCGCTCGGTCACATTATAAGAATGCCAGCCGTATAGCAAAGCCTCCGTTTTTGCATCTGGGTCTGATGTAAGTAGCACTGGAATGACCTCAGGCTTCAGCCAGCTCCAGTTCTTCAGAACATTCCTTCTCGCAGTGTCATCGCCAGCGCGACCGTCCCAGGTCGTAAACAGAACAAGTACAGGTTTACCAGTAGTCTTATATTTGTGTTGAGCAAAGAGGCTTGTAACCTGGGTTAGATTACGTAGATTTGTGTTGGTCAGGTTGAGCTCTACTGGTCCGACCGCATCGGATGGGGTCTCTAGAGAGTGTTCATCCATGGCATAGTAATCCCCCAGGCTGCGACTGAAGAGACCTGCAGCCCTCATGACTAGCCCCCCGGGGCGGACATACCGGCCGAATAGCACCAGGAAGGCGGCACCGAGAAGAATGTAAACAAGAGGCTTACGAAATACAACCACGTTCATTGTTACAACACTAACCGGCGATTATGGCCGTGGACTGTGAAGAAGATCTGGAAAAAAACAGTGTATCGGTTATAGAAAGAGAAATATTCCAGATACATCATAGTGGCTTGTTAATAATGGTCTCATGGTCAGACAGCTGGTTAGGGGGCCATCCATATATATATATATATATATATATATATATATATATATATATATATATATATATATATATATATATATATATATATATATATATATATATTGGGACACAGTTTTATGAAAAAAATATATCTCATTTTGCAGCTGCAGCTGAAACAATATCTGGCCCCAATTCAAAATTGCATTATGTATTCCATTGAAACTGTTCATCATTACAAGATATAGACCACTTCCTGTTTTTAGAACTTGATTGTCTGGATGTATTCGAAACTGCATTATGCATATCCTAAAGATAAAACCTACATTAAACGCACGTACCAAACACTCCGACCATCAAAGAGGGTCTATCGCATACCCAATACCATACACCTGCACATTCGACTCATTCAGTACAACACAGTGCCACAGGGAACATTGCAATACAACACATTGTACACAACACATTGCTATGCAATACAATGAATACAATAATTTGCCACACGACACGGTGTCACACAAAACATTGTCATACAGCACATTTGCATACAACCCAATGTAAAGAACATATTGCCATGAAATACAATGTATACAATAATTTGCCACACGACACGGAGTCACACAATACATTGTCATACAGCACATTTGCATACAACCCAATGTAAAGAACATATTGCCATGAAATACAATGTATACAATAATTTGCCACACGACGCAGTGTCACACAATACATTGTCATACAGCACATTTGCAAACAAACCAATGTATAGAACATATTGCCATCAAATATTTTGTTGTGGTGTAAAAAACACTTTTCCGTGAGACACATGAGCGTACTACATGGTCATCGTGATACTTGTTTTGCAATTTTGTCAAACGTCAGTTAGTTATGAAAGAACCATGTTCATTCTGGAACATGCACATAATTTGTTTATGATATATACATTACACTTGCATAAGGGACCGACTATTTGATTTTAGGGGCCAACAGGTTGAAGCATCATTTTTTAAGCATTATCTGAGACAATGTTTTCAATAAAATCCAAGGGATACATCCCAAATATGAAATTGTCTGTCCCTCAGAGCACTCACCTTCGCGATAATGGTGTCCAAAGCTCTCAATGAAAGTGTACGAAACGTAATTTAATTGCGGGCTGGCCCTTCAGAACTTCGGTGACGTGGACACAAATGACGTGGCTCGAACCAGATCTATGTAAAAGGAATCAGCCATGATAACATCACACCACTGGAAGATAACAGATTGTATCAGCCAGCAAGTGAGAACAAGTACGCGGGGAATAAAGTTCGTGACTATCAGTTTCAGAAAGCGGCTATAGGTAGACATGCGATAGACTGTCTCGCGGTAAATCTATCTCTTCTAGCCATAATCCGGGCTGTGTACTGTGGCCGGCTCACTGCTTTTCGTACACCTTTTTAAGTTCTATAACATCGATCGGGTGGACAATGATTATGTAGAGAATTTGGACAAGTGAACAAAGATGAATTTCAAATAGAAACGTTCACATTTAACAGTTACGTAGTTATTTAATAGTTTGATTTATTTACCAAATTGATAATGGATTAACTATTTTAATATATATAATTTATTATGAAGTTTATGTTTATGCTCACTGCTTTTGTTTTCGTTTCATTTTTTAAAGAACAGTTACACATGGTGGATGAAGATATCAAGACTACCTGTATGATAACTAGTATTAATTAGAAATAGCGTGTCACCCGTAATACCTCTGAGCGACAGGCTTCATTGCTGTTTCCTCTTCAGTGATACGTGGCAATAACAGATACTAAAGGGTATTCCTGGGTAAGTAGGCTCAAGATAAACCCGGTAGCACAATAGCTGATCGGATGGCAACAATGTCTGTTCAGTGAATATAACACAAATGGTGGCCTACTCTTAGTAGTGTGCTGGTTGATACAGTGTGTCATCATACCCAAACCACGAGGATGGTTGCTTGAATGTATTCGCATGGATCTTGTCCATCTTATTCATTATACCTGTTAATGAAACGTTAAGAAGAATAGTTTAAACGATGGTGCAAGCGTGCATTTGTTCCCTACTTTGACTTGTTCTATGTTTCAGTGTTTTTAGGGGAAAAATTGACTTGCTTTTGCATGTGTTTGTGACGGGTGCCACGGCACCGGTATGGCAGGATACGCTCAAAACATTGTATTTGATAATCTTATCATATCGATAGTTAATTCATTTCAAGAAATAAAAACCTTGTGTCTCAAAAATAATTTGAATGAATTTGCATGGTATGCTGAACCTTTGATATAAACCGCCGCACAACACAACTCACTCACTCACTCACTCATTGGGTGTCCGTCACAACTGTATGATGAAGTCATGTATCCAGTGAAGTCTCGCTGGCTTGTTCACATTAACGGTGTATATATCATCGGTATATGGTGCCTTCTGGAAGTTGTATCTAAGTACAAACCTAAACTATTTGTTCCTTTAATTAATTTTGTACTTAAGTGTTTCAAGTTTCTTTAATATTTCATCTTTAAGGTAAACATGTTCTACTTGAAACTGCCTTGATTACATATTGTGCCAAGCGTGTCCAAACATTATATAGAGTTAGCGTCTTTCGTCAACATTAAGAAGCGTTGATTCATCTGATGGTCGTAATATGATGGAAATGACGGAATGAAAATACATATTTCTGAATAAATAAATGAGTCTGTCATTATCCAGATTTCATATTCAAGATGACTTGTTACACATACCAACAAAAACTGAGATCCCCAGGTGGTATAGGTAGATCTGAATACTTTAACTGAAGAAATGTACAAAACGTGTACTGTCCAGAGGAAGTATTTGCTAATAACCCACAAAAAATCCATAATTCATAATACGCCACAACATACAGCATAATTATGACACTAATATCAACAAATTGACTCTTTCATAGATCAATTAATAGTCCTAATCAGCCCTATACTCAATGACGGATACTATACGTCTATATTATATATGTTTATTATCACAGTAACGTTCAATGCCTATTTTGTCTGTATGTCAACGCATTGTTAATGGATGCATTTAGATACAAATATATTGTAATTGAATGGGTGGTATTTCTGTAAGTGGGAATCGTTTGTTAATGCGTCACAGCTGTAGGGTGGGGGATATATCTCGACAATCGGAGAGAATCAGTAGTTAGTTTCTGTGGATCGGAAAGATAAAGATACAATGAGTACCGTGTCCCTTTGTTTGGCTTATATACTGGCCATAGCCGCTGTCTTTGATGTTGTGACGTCATGTAAGTATTACTGCTATTTGAAACCGGAGTTTCGTAACTGTGATCACGATTTCCTTAGAACTGACTTTGTTTAGGTTTATAATGATTTTGTAAAATAAAGTATTAAAGTGATTATTCCTATTTATATGAAACTTGTTCTTAAAAAATATGTTTTCTGAATACGTTTTTATTAACCTTGGTTTCATATCATATAGGAAACATTCATTTTCATATTTTGTTTATGGATAGTGATAATGATCGGCGTTTTCATGGTATCATCCGTTAATTATTCCCTATTTGAGAGCGATTCATAAACACATGCTTGTGATACAATCGGAATCGTGCAATGGACTTCACATAATTATGGAAATCAAACTTTTTGTCGCTTTTTTAAACTGTTTGATTTTCTCCAGAATTATCATTACTTTAATTAAGTACAATGTGTGAAGCCCATTTCTGGTGTCCTCCGCGTGATAATGCTGGAATATTGCTAAAAGCGGCGTAAAACCATACTCACTCACACACTCACTTTAATCAAAACTATATGACTTTGAAGAGGAGGAATGGCAATTGTGATACATTTCATATTATGAGTTTGTTACCCGATATCTCAACGTCATTTTAAGTTTGAATATGTTCCGATACTACCCCGGGTGATATGGTAGAAAGTGGGTACTCTCTGTTCCAGTGGACTGTGACAGTGGAGAGTTTGAATGTGACGGCGAGTGTACCCCTGGACAATGGCGGTGTGATGGCCAGGTCGACTGCTTGGATGAATCTGATGAAGTTGGCTGTGGTAAGGATGTAGTGCTGTTAATATTACTCGACCTTTGATAGGGATACTCAGTTAGTTCACGCATGCTGTATGGAACGTTACATGTAAAATGTTTGTTTTTTCATGGAATTCGGACTGCACCTAGGATCTGGAGATGGTTGTCAAATTTTCCAGTTAAAACTTCAGTTGGGGGTGAATTTACACCACTAGTGTGTGTTTTACATTTTGTTTTTGATCTTGTGCACATCAGTAATTTGGAATTTATCATTGGGTTCTATGTTTAATTTTTAAGGTTTGGGACGGAACCACTGTCCCTATCAACTTACCCCTCAAACAGCCACATGACGCTCTTTGAAATCTTCACAGACTGAGCATGTTCGATTGTACCTCTGAAGTTGTGAAATGTGCAAACAGTTTCAAAATTAACCAAAGCGCGACAGTGCGACAACGCAAAATATTTGTCGCCTTTTCTCGCTTTGAATAATATTTTTTTATTTTGCCAAAGGGCGACAACGCGACATTTTTCAAGGTCAATTCTAAAATGTGTAAAAATCAACAAGGTCAATTCTAAAATGTGTAAAAATCAACAACGCGGCAGTGCGACATATTGACAACACGATAATGTCTCTTCTAGGACTCCATACACATATGTGAAGCTGTAGGTAAACTTCTTGGCCAGATTCCCTTGTTTTAATGTTGCAAATCCGAGCAGAAATTTCGATTCGTATCATTTTCGCATCTGTATCATCATAACCTGCAACGCACCATGCTGATGCTTGTTAGATTCACTGACGTGTTCTCCGGAGAGGTCCGAGTAAGGACAGTCCACAGTCGTCCTCATTTGTAAGAGTCAACTAATACGGAGCGATTGTCAGGTCCTGTGCCTTGGTTGATTGGCGCCATTGTGCTCTAATGGCGTGGAGCGTTGCAATTGCTTTCAGTCACTGATAGGTCTGGTCCACACACGAATAAGTACTAATCACTGAAATATAAAAACTGGACTATTGATGAGAGCGGCGTTGCACAACACTCACTCATATATTCGCACCCTTGCTGAAGTAAGAAAACGTACAACTTTATGGATAACAGCTCCTGGTTTATTGCATATAGCGACGTTTCGATGTAAATTCCTACACCGTTATCAAGCCAGAGTGGAAGACAGTTGTCAACCTCAGTAGCAAGACCATCACCACTCCAACTTGATAACGGTGTAAGAATCTACATCGAAACGGCCCCATATGCAATAAAACAGAAGTTGTTGTCCATAAATTGTACGCTTTCTTACTTTCTCATCAACTTCTAGAATGATAATCGAACTCTCACTGAACTGGAAAGCTTTTTTCGACCGTCGTCACTTTGGTCACATTGTCTACCACGTTAGTCTGACACAGCATGATGTCACTGATATATTGCTGTTTTTATTGATATTCTTCGCCAGCACACTTACACAGGCGCGTAATCTGAATCGCATCTAGCCAGGGTACGTATACATCTCAAATATACATATCCATACCAGATCTTTATATATATCTCAAATATACATCTAGGCTCAGTTGTCATGCAGTCAGTGTTGGCTGTCTCGAACAGATCTGTATCGACATGCATGTCAGTGTTGGCTGTCTCGAACAGATCCGTATCGACATGCATGTCAGTGTTGGCTGTCTCGAACAGATCCGTATCGACATGCATGTCAGTGTTGGCTGTCTCGAACAGATCCGTATCGACATGCATGTCAGTGTTGGCTGTCTCGAACAGATCCGTATCGACATGTATGTCAGTATTGGCTGTCTCAAACAGATCCGTATCGACATGCATGTCAGTGTTGGCTGTCTCGAACAGATCCGTATCGACATGCATGTCAGTGTTGGCTGTCTCGAACAGATCCGTATCCACATGCATGTCAGTGTTGGCTGTCTCGAACAGATCTGTATCGACATGCATGTCAGTGTTGGCTGTCTCGAACAGATCCGTATCGACATGCATGTCAGTATTGGCTGTCTCGAACAGATTTGTATCGACATGCATGTCAGTGTTGGCTGTCTCGAACAGATCCGTATCGACATGCATGTCAGTATTGGCTGTCTCAAACAGATCTGTATCGTCATGCATGTCAGTGTTGGCTGTCTCGAACAGATCTGTATCGTCATGCATGTCTGTGTTGGCTGTCTCGAACAGATCCGTATCGACATGCATGTCAGAGTTGGCTGTCTCGAACAGATCCGTATCGACATGCATGTCAGTGTTGGCTGTCTCGAACAGATCCGTATCGACATGCATGTCAGAGTTGGCTGTCTCGAACAGATCCGTATCGACATGCATGTCAGTATTGGCTGTCTCGAACAGATCTGTATCGACATGCATGTCAGTGTTGGCTGTCTCGAACAGATCCGTATCGACATGCATGTCAGTATTGGCTGTCTCAAACAGATCTGTATCGTCATGCATGTCAGTGTTGGCTGTCTCGAACAGATCTGTATCGTCATGCATGTCAGTGTTGGCTGTCTCGAACAGATCCGTATCGACATGCATGTCAGAGTTGGCTGCCTCGAACAGATCCGTATCGACATGCATGTCAGTGTTGGCTGTCTCGAACAGATTTGTATCGACATGCATGTCAGTGTTGGCTGTCTCGAACAGATCTGTATCGTCATGCATGTCAGTATTGGCTGTCTCGAACAGATCTGTATCGTCATGCATGTCAGTATTGGCTGTCTCGAACAGATCCGTATCCAAATGCATGTCAGTGTTGGCTGTCTCGAACAGATCCGTATCGACATGCATGTCAGTGTTGGCTGTCTCGAACAGATCTGTTTCGACATGCATGTCAGTGTTGGCTGTCTCGAACAGATCCGTATCGACATGCATGTCCTACTGCACATGCAGCCATGGCCTCAGATTGACACCAAGCAGATTAAAATGCATATACATGCATTACAAAAATTAATCAATTTAGTTTTCATTATTCTTTACAATCGTGCATTTGATTTGTGTCATGATTATAATTTAGAAGACGTTACTCAAATTAATATTCAAATTAAATTTCAAAATTAGTTTATAATGATTTTGGCAAATATATGAGTGAATGTTGTTTTACAACGCAGTAGCTAATACTGGTCTTGACAAGGTACACCAGTGGTTGACAGCATGAACAACGAACGATCCTCGCCGTCGTGGAACAGCGTGGCCAAGGTCAAACACACTGCGACAGACGTCCTCGTCTTCATCCCTTCTTACGACTCTGGGGCAAGGGAAATTTAGTCTCGGATAAATACTGTTATGGGGCAAATACTTACACTTCCAAAACTTATATATTTCCCTCAATATATATTTCTACAAAATTACCTCTAGGTTTGTTTACAAAAAGTTAATTTCGTGTAAACGAAACTACGAACTGTTTGAACCCCGGAATTAAGTTTGGGCGCCTGGTATTGCAATTACACGTGTCTGTGGTTTACTCATGACAATGGTATAGTGGTGAAATTTTTCCATGCAATACTTGTGAACTAATGACATACAGATGTGAAGTGAATGACATATTAACTTCATGCTTTTGATATTCATGGGTATTCTGCATACGCCTGACTTACTTATGTCATAGTTTACTCCTGACATACATATTTCACAGTTTACTCTTGACGTACAGATATTATTCTGATACATACAGATTGCATACTTGTAACATATAGATTTATACCAGTGACATACAGATTTATACACATGACATATGTTTCATACCAGTGGCATGCATATACTCACCGCCAAAAGAAACGCAAATACCACACATGTTGGTTAATATAATATTATGAAGACTTTCTCATATTCAAGAGAATAGATTGGTTCGATGCTCAAACGAACATTCTGGTATGGTACACACTGGAAACATATGTTCTTAACGTACATACTTCTATATATGTTTCTATGGTTCGCGTATCTTTTGGTAATGAGTATATATTGTACTGGTGACATATACAAATTTTACACCAGTAACATCCATATTTCATATTCATGACATTTAATATGTCTGACATTCGAGGTCGTTGCACATGTTGAACTGACGTCGATCTGTTCCTGCAGGAGCTGTTGAGTGCAACTCTCGACAGTTCCAGTGTGGGGACGGTGAGTGCATCAACGGGATTCTCACGTGCGACGGTAACGCCAACTGCAAAGATGGAACCGACGAAATACATTGCGGTGAGTGCATGCATAATATTATTAAACTTCAATGAAGGGCGTCTCTGTGCTATCTAAGGGCCTTAGGCTTTAGGCGTCACTCCCTTTAGGTGTGCTAGGATTTCTGATCTTAGGTTCGAACCCCAAATTTACCTTGATAGGATACATTGTTTGTCTGTACCAAAGTGATAAACGTCAAATATATACCCGAGTCGCTGTGGTCGCATCTCTGCTGACACGCCGTGATATAACTGAGAGTCTACGATGCCACATTATTTTATTAACCTTGAACTGTGACTCTTTTAACTATTATCTCTATATTATAATAGTCATATATATTATTACATTATCATAATAATTATCATATCATATCATATCATATCATATCATATCATATCATATCATATCATATCATATCATATCATATCATATCATATCATATCATATCATATTTATACACTAGCCAGGAGCCACTATGTATCAGGACATGTTGCTGTGTGAGATTTGGTCATAATGTGAAAATGTCAACATCACGTGTCCAAACGTCATTCCCGCATCGTATTTATTTTTTCTAGATGAGCGTGAATGTTTCGACTCGGAAATCAGCTGTGACAACGGGCGTCGGTGCATCGACAAGGTCCGCAAGTGCGACATCTATCGGGACTGTCTGGATGGCGCTGACGAGAACGATTGTGGTTTGTACAAAATATGATTACTGAAGCTCCGATACAACGACAGTGTGTATAATAGGCATAAGGATTGAATATTACAAAACCCACGAAAAACGAAACGAAGAAATTAAATATGCCTTGGAGGTTTTTCCAAGAGGAATGGGGGTCTTCCTCGGAAATTACGAAAACTGCATGATTATCCAATAAATACTCAAAAAAAGTTAAGGACCGCTCGATGCCATGACAGACTTAATATAATCATGTGAAAGAATCGGTCCTTCACTTTTTAGTGGCATATATCCGGTTCGTTTTTACTTGAATTGATATAATGGGAACAAAAGATGTTACTCAGACACAATATCGGATAAACGAAATTGTCAGATTGGTAAATGTTTAGATTGTATCAACCGTTTTTGGTTTTGTATCTCACCGTTTCTTGCATACACAAACGCTTCAGAGAGATAAGATTTGTATTGTGTGTTCACATTTCAATGAATATGTAACTACCACAATCTTGTCAAAAGAGGCGACTAACGGGATCGGGTGGTCAGGCTCGCTGACTTGGTTGATGCATGTCATCGTGTCTCAATAGCGTGGAGCGATGCCCATGATGTAAATCACTCAGCCTGGATTGTCTCGTCCAGACTCGATTATTTCCAGACCGCCGTCATATAGCTGGAATATTGCTGAGTGCGGCGTTAAACAAACAAAACAACAAACAAACATCACCATTTTGTTAGCAATATCTGAACAGTCATGTCTAGTTCAAATGTGAGAATGCCGGAGTATAGTAAATATATAACCATGTTTCAAAATGGTCAGATCAATGCGACTGTCTGATTCATGAGAATTTACAAAAGCGTTTAATTTTATAAAGCCATAAATATGTTCTGTTTCTGCATATATGTTCAACAATAAGAAATATTGGTGGGACATATAATGCGTTTATACGGTAATACGGCAAAATGAAGTATGACTAGGATGCTTTGTGTTAATACCCAGCCAATGTCCAGTATACAAACTGTCACCACCCATTATATGTATGTAGAGTCCGGCCAATGTCCAGTATACAAACTGTCATCACCCATTATCTGTATGTAGAGACCAGCCAATGTCCAGTGTACAAACTGTCATCACCTATTATCTGTATGTAGAGACCAGCCAATGTCCAGTATACAAACTGTTATCACAAACTGTCCAGCCAATGTCCAGTATACAAACTGTCACCATCCACTATCTGTATGTAGAGTTCAGCCAATGTCCAGTATACAAACTGTCATCACCCATTATCTGTATGTAGAGTCCAGCCAATGTCCAGTATATAAACTCTTATCACCCATTATCTGTATGTAGAGACCAGCCAATGTCCAGTATACAAACTGTCATCACCCATTATCTGTATGTAGAGACCAGCCAATGCCCAGTATACAAACTGTCACCATCCATTATCTGTATGTAGAATCCAGCCAATGTCCAGTATACAAACTGTCACCACCCCTTATCTGTATGTAGAGTCCAGCCAATGTCCAGTATACAAACTGTTATCACAAACTGTCCAGCCAATGTTCTGTATACAAACTGTCACCACCCATTTTCTGTATGTAGAGACCAGCCAATGTCCAGTATACAAACTGTCACCACCCATTATCTGTATGTAGAGTCCAGCTAATGTCCAGTATACAAACTGTCATCACCCATTATCTGTATGTAGAGTCCAGCCAATGTCCAGTATACAAACTGTCATCACCTATTATCTGTATGTAGAGTCCAGCCAATGTCGAGTGTACAAACTGTCACCACCCATTATCTGTATGTAGAGACCAGCCAATGTCCAGTATACAAACTGTCATCACCTATTATCTGTATGTAGAGTTCAGCCAGTGTTCTGTATACAAACTGTCATCAGCCTTTATCTGTATGTAGAGTCCAGCCAATGTCCAGTGTACAAACTGTCATCAGCCTTTATCTGTATGTAGAGTCCAGCCAATGTCCAGTGTACAAACTGTCATCACCTATTATCTGTATGTAGAGTTCAGCCAATGTTCTGTATACAAACTGTCACCACTCATTATCTGTATGTAGAGTCCAGCCAATGTCCAGTATACAAACTGTCACCACCCATTATCTGTATGTAGAGTCCAGCCAATGTCCAGTACACTAACTGTCACCACCCATTATCTGTATGTAAAGTCCAGCCAATGTCCAGTATACAAACTGTCATCACATACTATCTGTATGTAGAGTCCAGCCAATGTCCAGTATACAAACTGTCATCACCCATTATCTGTATGTAAAGTCCAGCCAATGTCCAGTATACAAACTGTCACCACCCATTATCTGTATGTAGAGTCCAGCCAATGTCCAGTATACTAACTGTCATAACCTATTATCTGTATGTAGAGTCCAGCCAATGTCCAGTATACTAACTGTCATCACCTATTATCTGTATGTAGAGTCCAGCAAATGTCCAGTATACTAACTGTCATCACCTATTATCTGTATGTAGAGTCCAGCAAATGTCCAGATGGAGAGTTCAGCTGCAGTGACATCTACTGCATCAGCAGTAGCTCCGTCTGTGACGGTTATCCCCACTGCCCCGACAGCAGCGACGAAGTCAACTGTGAGTAGGAACTATATTTTGGCCACGCGCCACTGAGAGAGAGAGAGAGAGAGAGAGAGAGAGAGAGAGAGAGAGAGAGAGAGAGAGAGAGAGAGAGAGAGAGAGAGAGAGAGAGAGAGGTGAGGGAGAGAGGGAGAGCGAGAGAGAGTGGGCGGGAGCCAGAGAGGGAGCGACAGAGAGGCCGAGAGAGAGGGGTGAGGGAGAGGGGTGAGGGAGAGGGGTGAGGGAGAACTAGAGAGAGAGAGAGAGAGAGAGAGAGAGAGAGAGAGAGAGAGAGAGAGAGAGAGAGAGAGAGAGAGAGAGAGAGAGAGAGAGAGAGAGAGATGAATTAATGACGAGGGTTTGCTATGTGTCGTTATATATTGAACAAAATGATAAAATCCAAAAATATATTGGATTCAACGTAAGCCGGACTATTTCGGCCGAACAGTAATTTGGCAATCAGCAGTGCAGCTGTCAGGTACAAGCAAGAGTTACATCCCTTATTGCCCGCGAATTTGGTCTCTTGCCTTCATATCCGAATTAATTGAGGTCTGCTTGTGACAGTTCAGTGAGTGATCATGTGTTTGGAAGAGATACTGTATCGAAGCAGAACCAATAGCAAATGTTAATAAAGATGCGATGGATGCCTGTAGATGCGTATACGATATAGATATACATGTACGTGTGTTGCCCCACAACATGGTTAAGTCAGTACTCTGAGCCTTTCCACTCATGAAGAATACTCATCCCGCAATATTTTATTGCCTCCTTATAGTCATTTGCAAAGAGGTTTTGATAGGCTATCTTTAAACGTCTTAAAATATAAGTGCAACAGTACTGAAGGCGATATTTAACCCAATTTCACCTCATTTGAAACAGCTTAACAAATAGCCTTTAACGCCTGTACACATATATTGATGTGCAAGAGGCAAGCATGACTATAATTACATACTAATCACATTGTTTATTCTGACTGATATAATCTTTTCACTGTGTTCATACGTGATAGTATTATCGTCATACCGTATATCTTGGATATCTTGTGAATGCAATTATTTATAATCAACCGTTTGTGGGTTTAATGTGCATGTGTTAATAACTAAATTTGGTGATTTTACGATCACTTCAATCAGTCTATAAACTCCACTTCAGGCAAATCTTGCCAGCCTGGCGCGAAGCAGTGTCCAAATGGCGAGTGTGTCCCTGCCTTCTTTGATTGTGAAGGTAAATAGCTGCGACAGCAGAGACGATGTCAACGATGACAGCTATGTGACCAGCTGCACCCTACAGGTCAGTACTAGTAAATGACATTTAAATATCAACTTGTGTTCTATCCTTATTATCAAGAACATAAACCGCCGGGCAAAAGAAACGATACACTTAAAAATTGGATTAAAAAAATACAAACGTTATCAAAACATACTAGGGTGAAAACAGTCGCCGAAACACTACAACCTTAAAGTCCAAAACACAACCCGTATCAAATACATCACAATCAAATAACATTTTTTTGTTCCTTTCATTTTTAGCCAACATCAAACATGGGTGTATACTTTATTTTGCCTGGACCAGTGAGGGTATTTTATAGGGCGATAAAGGCACAGCAGTTGAGAACAAATACCTTCTGTTCTGACGGTTTATGTAAACATGCATGATGAAGAATTGTCACGAATCCCCACGAGCACAACCAACTATTCGACCTCCGCGAATAGCACACACGTATATTGACTAAACGTCCAATGTCACCTCAAGGTATACGTACCCATTGGGATTGAACATTGAGTTTGTTTGTTTGTTTGTTGTTTAACGCCGCACCCAACAATATTCCTGCTATATGACGGCGGTCTGTAAATAATCGAGTCTGGACGAGACAATCCAGTGATTGACATCATGAACATCGATCCACGCAATTGGGATCGATGACATGCATCAACCAAGTCAGTGAGTCTGGCCACCCGATCCCGTTAGTCACCTTTTACGACAAGCATAGTCGCCTTTTACGGCAAGCATGGGTTGCTGAAGACCTATTCTATCCCGGATCTTCACGGGTCATTGGACATTGAGAGTTACTGTGTTACGTTCTGGTACAATCTCTCACCACGAACAGCTGCAGGCGTACGAAGGTCACCCACTCAATCAAACAGTCACTCAGACATGTTTTATGTTTACAGATCACGGCACCAGAAACGGCATCCAGGTCCTTGTATAAAACAATCATTATGGTGTGTTTTTTTGGCGTGGAATATACTTTTTTGGTTTGAACAACTGGCAATAAACATATACTGTGATTATTATAAAATGTTATTATTTCTCAAGCGTTGTTATTTCTTTTTATACGAGTCTCTCCAAATGATAGCTGCTGCGATTACGATGAAAACACATGATATCTTGCATTGCATCATATTATAAACGTGTAGGGTATGGAAACTTATATATGAGTGGCTCGCTGTCTATGTACGACTGATTTTAAGAAATGGCATAAGAGACAAGAATACTAACTCGAGTTTAAACCATCGTAGAAACACGAATGAACAATACAACGATATCTATCTTTCTATGATCCATATACGTCGCTATATAAGTGCAATAATCTTGGACGCGACGTTAAACCCCATTTCACCTCACCTCACCTATGATCCATATAACATGGACGGCTCTGGAATCTGAGATCTATCTACGCCCAGAACGTAGCGAAATGATCAAAGTAAAAGACGCTAATTAATCCTGTTGCACATTAAATGCACACCTGTGACTCGACTTTAGTAATACGAGGGCTGGTCAAAAAGTTCTAAGCCTGACTAATTTTCAACATCGCGCCATAACAAAGTAAACTAGTCCATGCAGTACATTGTTTGTGTAGTTCATTGCAAGTGTATTTGGTCTGTTGAGGCCGTTTGTATATTAGTGACAGCCAGTAGAACATGATAGGGGTCCAAATGGACACAGAAATGGAAAAGAACGAAAACCGAGCAGTCATCCAGTTTTTGACTTAAGAGAAAAGCGTGTCAGCTTAATGTCGGAGGAAAGCCCGAAGTGATGCAGGTCTAAGACGTTTACCACTTGGGTGAAACCCACGAGCACGGGTATGGTGCTGACAAACCTAGAAACATAATCGGGGCGAACTGGGATTCGAACCCACAATCATAGGTTTCTGGCGTGCCCAAGGGACGCAACACTGCACAGCGAATCTTGGCGCCTTAGACGACTCGGCCACCCGTGCCCCCAGTGATTTTTAAGCGTGATACAGTTTATTCCGAAAAGAGGACATTATACGGGTCACACTGAGACATGGCTTAGAGCTACACAGCGCCAACTCAGTGTATCAATATTTAAAATGTACAATATTTCATATAATATATTAAAATGTACGGTATGTTTTTGTGAAGTTTGTAACAAAGGTAATTAGTACGTTTCTGAGTCCTAGGTATATGAATTAAGCTGACCTTTTGATAAGATCTGCGTTGGAATATACAAACAGCTCTGTATTTATTTCTTGAGTTGGATGTTCATTAATTAAACTTAAAACATAAGAAAATTAACTTCTCTTAATCTCGCATAAAATGGACACTGGAGCCAAAAATGATATTCTGTTTCGACAGATACAATAATGCAAAATCGGCAATCAATGTTCTGTCAATATTACACCATCTTCCCTGTTCATCGCTAAGTTATTACTAGAACATCAACTTACACAAAGTCATATGATAGAGGAAATATAAGTTCCGTTTTACAGAATTCTCATTTAGCAAGTTTATAAAATCTTAATTTGTGTAAGATAAGACATCATCATTCCAAAATTGAACATCCACATCTTTACAATGTTGGGTTAATTTGCTGAATTAGTAGATCTTCATTTCTAGCGCCTTGTCCCAGCCACGCTTCTCCAAACCCAGATCTGATTAGCAACTGTTTTACAACCCAGGCCCAGCCACGCTTCTCCAAACCTAGATCTGATTAGCAACTGTTTTACATCCCAGGCCCAGCCACGCTTCTCCAAACCCAGATCTGATTAGCAACTGTTTTACATCCAAGGTCCAGCCACGCTTCTCCAAACCCAGATCTGATTAGCAACTGTTTTACATCCAAGGCCCAGCCACGCTTCTCCAAACCCAGATCTGATTAGCAGCTGTTTTACATCCAAGGCCCAGCCACGCTTCTCCAAACCTAGATCTGATTAGCAACTGTTTTACATCCCAGGCCCAGCCACGCTTCTCCAAACCTAGATCTGATTAGCAACTGTTTTACATCCAAGGCCCAGCCACGCTTCTCCAAACCCAGATCTGATTAGCAACTGTTTTACATCCAAGGTCCAGCCACGCTTCTCCAAACCTAGATCTGATTAGCAACTGTTTTACATCCCAGGCCCAGCCACGCTTCTCCAAACCCAGATCTGATTAGCAACTGTTTTACATCCAAGGTCCAGCCACGCTTCTCCAAACCCAGATCTGATTAGCAACTGTTTTACATCCAAGGCCCAGCCACGCTTCTCCAAACCCAGATCTGATTAGCAGCTGTTTTACATCCAAGGCCCAGCCACGCTTCTCCAAACCTAGATCTGATTAGCAACTGTTTTACATCCCAGGCCCAGCCACGCTTCTCCAAACCTAGATCTGATTAGCAACTGTTTTACATCCAAGGCCCAGCCACGCTTCTCCAAACCTAGATCTGATTAGCAACTGTTTTACATCCAAGGCCCAGCCACGCTTCTCCAAACCTAGATCTGATTAGCAACTGTTTTACATCCAAGGCCCGGCCACTTTGTCCCTTTTCGGCTTTCCTGCACTGAAAGTCATTAACATGTCTCAAGATGCCCTCCTGTCAGTCGTAGCCAATACTACATTGTATATTATCCCCTTGAACTGAAATACCGTATTCGACGTGATAAGCGCCCTGCTCTAACAAGCGCCCACGGCGATATTTGCTGCTATATTGGCTAGTGAACAATCCCAATTAGCACCCTTTCCGATTGATCAATTTACACAAGACTTATTTATTCGCGTATAATACGCACTCGATTGTTATATGCACCCTTAATTACGGGCAATTGAATTCTGGAAAAATATGTCTGTCTTAAATAAACATTTCAGGCTGTCATCATAAACCACGAAATCTATCTTTCAACTCTGTTTTTTTCCACCAAAATAATATTCTCATAAGAGCCCCCTATTTCTAATTTTGAGAGCTCACTGGGCACTTATTATGTCGAATACGGTACTAAAAACTCCCCACTTGCAACCAGCTTATTTGATATTATGGCTTGTCATCTTGACATGGGAGCTGTAGTCAGTGTATAGGAACATCTACATATATGCTCTTCGCCTCTTCCGTTCCAAGCAGGAACCAAAATGTGTTTCAGTGGTCATAGTTTACTGCTGAGTGCCGAATTAATGTGATGCCTTCGAATTCTCCAGTGAGAGCTCGGCCTGACCACGTTCCTTGGTTTGGCGGTACTATATCCGTGCTGACAAGAATGGTGATCATGAAGTGCTCTTGGTCGCCAGTAAACCTATGGTCAGGCATATATTTTTCATTGTTAGCCATTCCAACTCGGTGCTTCCATTGTTATGACTGGAGGTGCACAGGTGATCATATGATCGCATGTGCCATCATATGATCGTGATGATCAGCGAACACCCTAGAGTTGTGTACTAGAGACTATCCCATGCAGACATTCGTGAACCTGCATTTGTCATTATACACAACCTGTTTTCTTTCGCAAACCAACGGTTCCTGCTGTCGTAGTCGAAAGTGACAAAACCATTTCCATAACTATGAAAAGTCTCTGCTAAAAGCAGAGTCCGTTGGACGATTCCGAATATACCACAAGAATGTGTTCATGAATCACTATCTGGGCGGTCGGGTAGCCTAGTGGTTAAAGCTTTCGTTCGTCACGCCGAAGACCCGGGTTCGATTCCCGACATGGGCACAATGTGTGAAGCCCATTTCTGGTGTCCCCCGCCGTGATATTGCTGGAATATTGCTAAAAGCGGCGTAAAACCATACTCTCTCACTCACTCATGAATCACTATCAAAAAGTGATGATGCCACGTGTCCATTAAGAGGTGAGCATATCCAGCTCCAATGGTGGAGTCCAATGTTCACCTGAACAAACACGGCAACACATGGTACAAGTCGAAATAGATAAATGCACTGGACATACTTTTTGTCACTGGTCCGTCAAATTTGTAAATGCCCTCTTACACCATTTGCATGAGAAAGTGTTCGTTTATTTGTTGCCTGAAGCTGCAGCCACAATACTTCTGTCATACGACGGTGGCATCTGAATAATAGAGTGCGGTCCAGACAATCTAGTGATCGTCTCCCATCAATATCTTCTTTACAAACTCCACAAGCAACACGCCCCAAATAATAATTGCAGGAATCTGTGTGCTGTCCTATGACAGATCGAAAGTTCTTGAAGCGTTTGAGTCATGTAAACGCAAATTTGCCCTTTGCCCCGAGTGGCATATGTACGCTAGGAGTTAGAAAAAATGATGCTGCGTGTAAACTGAATACTATTTCTCTTTAGAAAAAATGATGCTGCGTGTAAACTGAATACTATTTCTCTTTCCTTGATATCGACTCATAAATATAAAACTGTTGTCTTTGTCCGTAATGAAGTTACAAAACACAAATTAAATTTGATTAAAAAACAAACCAACAGCATGAAATATATGGAAGCATTTTTATGCCAGTTGGTTATTGGTCACGTGCATTTGACTATTTTCTATCCCCCTGAACGAGGTGCATCCGGGCCCTAGATGACGTCACAATAGCTCCAAGTAGATACGGAACCCGCCAGGAACGAGATCCAACACGTTGTAGTGATGGTGTTGAGCTAGACACCTCACACATGGCATAAATAGGACGATTCTGTCACGGACTACAACAAACACACGAATATGACGGACATTGTGCATCACGCGAGGTGGTTGTTCGTGCTGATTGTATTTCTGCTGCAAGCATCCGAAAGCCGTGAGTATGATCTTCAGTGACCATAGCTCTCATCATTGTCATATATAAATATCATAGTTTATGAAGAGGAGTTACTTTGCTATCTGATATCAAATTTGAACTGTCATGTAGTGTTGTACATCTGTTCATTATACTATTTCAAATAGCTGGTGCGAACTATTGGTGCGAAAGCAATAATTCTGGTATAAGATATTGTTTCATAACGCATGGACGTGGAAAGACGTTGTCTAATGCTCATGAAGTAATCGCTACATTATACGTTTTCATAAATCCTTGATACCATATGATATATTACTTCAGGGACAGACTTTTAATGCTTGCATTTTGCTACTGATCAGTAATTATTGATTACTGATTTTATAGCTGATACAAGAAAGTACACTCGAATTCATATTACTTTCTTTCGGTGGAAAATGAAACCAGATGCACTTCAGAGTATACTCTAGAACATATAAACAATACTATTTAAACGTAAACATTTAAGAAACGAAAAATGATAAAACGGATGTCTTGTGGATTGGTCAAACGCAAAGATGCGTGCTAATATTCACCGTTACACCCTGCGGTGGATTTTCTACAATAGTTTATGTACAATATACCGTTGTTGTAATCTTTCTATGTGAGTATGAATAATTATATTCATACACTTTGAAGTCCCTTGTATTCTATTAGTACTGGCACAAGGCAGGACTCGCTACTTTTACTTTCAAGCCAGTGAAGGTCAGTATGTGTTTGGCGGAGGTATATATCAAGCACGTCAACAAGCCACGTTGACACTGTACTGACCTCCAGTTCAAGTACTTCCGGTACACAATGTTACTCCGACACAGGTCATCGCAATGGTGACCTGGTGTTGACCTGGATATTCCCCTGCGGAGTAATTCACGGAACTGTTTGTACAAAACATACCTTCTGCTTGACTTCTGTATATGACCTGAGTGTAATACTTGTCAACAAGTTTGTATACTATCTCTAAGCGTGAGTGGTGAAGAGGCGTTGCTCTGACAGCAGCGTGGCGCTGGGGGGGGGGGGGGGGGGGGGGGGGGGGGGGAAGAAGATCGAAGATCATTGTTCGATTCCTCATCGGCGTGATATGCCTTGAATACCTCGTTAATCCGCACGGTGCGGTTCAATGAAATCATCCACATTATCAAATGTCCGGAATAACAAATTAAGGATTTTGAGTTATGTCTCCCTTGAATTATGTTAACTTTATCCACAGCATCGTCACGAAGGAGGGGTTTCAGCAATAACAGTGTCCAGACTAATACGTTTTCACTGCTAAAAGCGGTGTAACACTGTCCTTACTCCACTAAGCCATTGCACAGAATTTCCGAGTGAAATGGAGAACACATAGTAGTTCTTTGAATAGTAACATTACATCTTTCGCTATTTGTATAATGAAAGTTCTAAAAGTAACTAAAATATTTTTGTAAGATACATTTTACTCAGAAATAACCCATCGTACAGTTGATAGTTTTGTTGTTGATATCTACTCAATATTCAAACCAATGGAATTTACTCACATCGAATGGGAGTGGTTTCGTATACAAGTTACAACAAATATAAGACTGCATAAAACAACCTTTCAAGCATTGAATCTCAAATGGTTTGTATAAGTTAATATATCAATATTAATATCAATATCAAAAGCGTATTTCATAAGGGGGAATTGCTTCAATAAGTGAAGTGCTTCAACCGAAGAGGCCAAAACTGCAATACGTGTACACTATGCATGGTTCGTCAAAATAGTTTTAACTTAAATGTACCTACAATAGACTTTTTCTAAAATAAAACTTTGAAATATATTCAAATCCTCAATAAAAATAGATCTGACCTATTTTGCATACATGTATTTGAAAATTAGTGAAGTCGCGTTAATACACAACTGTGTATACTATGGTATATTTTATCGACCACAGAGTCTGCTGTAAACGTTATCACGGAGACAGCGTAACAACGTGTTTCATGCTGTCGTAAATTGTGTCAATTGTGTCAATTGTGTCCAACACAATGCATATAACAATGCGACCATACAGTAAGTAGGAGCTTCATTCGTCAAGTATCTTGCTACGCTGGGAAAGGTCGGACCTTTAATTAGCCATGCTTGTAGTTGATCTTGTGGCGCAATAAGCTGTCAACACTGAGGTGTTAGAATTGTGGGCGAACACCAGCTGTCTGAACAGGTTCCTGGAACCTCAGGGACGTGATATTTTGCAGTATGACATCCTCATGACAATTATGTAACTTTACTTTCCAGCATTTGACCTATGGAAACTTTGTCAACTAAGAGTGAGTTAGTGTTAGTGTTATACTACGTGTTGTATGTGCCAGGTGTGTGTAGGGAGATGGTGTTATACTACGTGTTGTATGTGCCAGGTGTGTGTAGGGACAAGGTCTTATACTACGTGTTGTATATGTGCCAGGTGTGTGTAGGGAGATGGTGTTATACTACCTGTTGTATGTGCCAGGTGTGTTTGGGGACAAGGTGTTATACTACCTGTTGTATGTGCCTGGTGTGTGTAGGGACAAGGTGTTATACTACGTGTTGTATGTGTCAGGTGTGTGTAGGGACAAGGTGTTATACTACCTGTTGTATGTGTCAGGTGTGTAGGGAGATGGTGTTATACTACCTGTTGTATGTGTCAGGTGTGTAGGGACAAGGTGTTATACTACCTGTTGTATGTGCCAGGTGTGTGTAGGGACAAGGTGTTATACTACCTGTTATATGTGCCAGGTGTGTGTAGGGACAAGGTGTTATACTACCTGTTGTATGTGTCAGGTGTGTAGGGAGATGGTGTTATACTACCTGTTGTATGTGCCAGGTGTGTAGGGACAAGGTGTTATACTACCTGTTGTATGTGCCAGGTGTGTGTAGGGACAAGGTGTTATACTACGTGTTGTATGTGTCAGGTGTGTAGGGAGATGGTGTTATACTACGTGTTGTATGTGTCAGGTGTGTAGGGAGATGGTGTTATACTACCTGTTGTATGTGTCAGGTGTGTAGGGAGATGGTGTTATACTACCTGTTGTATGTGCCAGGTGTGTAGGGACAAGGTGTTATACTACCTGTTGTATGTGCCAGGTGTGTGTAGGGACAAGGTGTTATACTACGTGTTGTATGTGTCAGGTGTGTAGGGAGATGGTGTTATACTACGTGTTGTATGTGCCAGGTGTGTGTAGGGACAAGGTGTTATACTACGTGTTATATGTGCCAGGTGTGTAGGGACAAGGTGTTATACTACCTGTTGTATGTGTCAGGTGTGTAGGGACGAGGTGTTATACTACGTGTTGTATGTGCCAGGTGTGTGTAGGGAGATGGTGTTATACTACCTGTTGTATGTGCCAGGTGTGTGTAGGGAGATGGTGTTATACTACCTGTTGTATGTGCCAGGTGTGTTTGGGGACAAGGTGTTATACTACCTGTTGTATGTGCCAGATGTGTGTAGGGAAAAGGTGTTATACTACCTGTTATATGTGCCAGGTGTGTAGAGACAAGGTGTTATACTACCTGTTGTATGTGCCAGGTGTGTGTAGGGGCAAGGTGTTATACTACCTGTTGTATGTGCCTGGTGTGTAGAGACAAGGTGTTATACTACCTGTTGTATGTGCCAGGTGTGTAGAGACAAGGTGTTATACTACGTGTTGTATGTGCCAGGTGTGTGTAGGGACAAGGTGTTATACTACCTGTTGTATGTGCCAGGTGTGTAGAGACAAGGTGTTATACTACCTGTTGTATGTGCCAGGTGTGTGTAGGGACAAGGTGTTATACTACGTGTTATATGTGCCAGGTGTGTTTGGGGACAAGGTGTTATACTACCTGTTGTATGTGCCAGGTGTGTGTAGGGACAAGGTCTTATACTACCTGTTGTATGTGCCAGGTGTGTTTGGGGACAAGGTGTTATACTACCTGTTGTATGTGCCAGGTGTGTAGGGACAAGGTGTTATACTACCTGTTGTATGTGCCAGGTGTGTGTAGGGACAAGGTGTTATACTACCTGTTATATGTGCCAGGTGTGTGTAGGGACAAGGTGTTATACTACCTGTTGTATGTGCCAGGTGTGTGTAGGGAGATGGTGTTATACTACCTGTTATATGTGCCAGGTGTGTGTAGGGAGATGGTGTTATACTACCTGTTATATGTGCCAGGTGTGTGTAGGGACAAGGTGTTATACTACCTGTTGTATGTGCCAGGTGTGTTTGGGGACAAGGTGTTATACTACCTGTTGTATGTGCCAGGTGTGTAGGGACAAGGTGTTATACTACCTGTTGTATGTGCCTGGTGTGTGTAGGGACAAAGTGTTATACTACGTGTTATATGTGCCAGGTGTGTAGGGACAAGGTGTTATACTACCTGTTGTATGTGCCAGGTGTGTGTAGGGACGAGGTGTTATACTACCTGTTATATGTGCCAGGTGTGTAGGGACAAGGTGTTATACTACGTGTTGTATGTGCCAGGTGTGTGTAGGGACAAGGTGTTATACTACCTGTTGTATGTGTCAGGTGTGTGTAGGGAGATGGTGTTATACTACCTGTTGTATGTGCCAGGTGTGTAGGGAGATGGTGTTATACTACCTGTTGTATGTGCCTGATGTGTGTAGGGACAAGGTGTTATACTACCTGTTGTATGTGCCAGGTGTGTTTGGGGACAAGGTGTTATACTACGTGTTATATGTGCCAGGTGTGTAGGGACAAGGTGTTATACTACCTGTTATATGTGCCAGGTGTGTGTAGGGAGATGGTGTTATACTACCTGTTGTATGTGCCAGGTGTGTTTGGGGACAAGGTGTTATACTACCTGTTGTATGTGCCAGGTGTGTAGGGACAAGGTGTTATACTACCTGTTGTATGTGCCAGGTGTGTAGGGACAAGGTGTTATACTACCTGTTGTATGTGCCAGGTGTGTGTAGGGACAAGGTGTTATACTACGTGTTATATGTGCCAGGTGTGTAGGGACAAGGTGTTATACTACCTGTTGAATGTGCCAGGTGTGTGTCGGGAGGGGGCGGAGTTCGAGTGTGACGATCAGTGCGTCCCAAACCACTGGCGCTGTGACCTGGACAAGGACTGTGAGGACGGCAGTGACGAGATCAGCTGTGGTAGGAATAAAACTCCCTTCCCCATAACATCCTGACTGTTATATATAATACTTCCATTTGTACGAAGGAATTCCTTCTTCTTTCGAAATTATCTTTCGTTATTAGCAATTGATTAAAACAAAATATTCAGCTAATACTTGCAACTACAACCCGTCGGATTGTTATAATAATTGGACTACATATCTACTCGCTGTGAATGAATTCATTTCTCATTAACAAACGCGATCTTCAATGTAGTGTAAGGTTATTGGTGTTGAAGGTGAGATAACGTGTCGACCAGAGTACGTGTCCTGTGCGTCATATGACGCGTGTATCAGTGCTGACTGGTGGTGCGACGGCGAAAGGGACTGCAAGGACGGCAGCGACGAGAACAGCTGTGGTGAGTGACGTTACGGCGGTCCGCCACTTCAGTCCCTCTCTCTCCATCAGGAATACAGGACTTTTATAACGCCGAACATCCAACAAGGCGTCGCATGACGCAGAACACGCCAAACAAAGACAGAAGTTTAATATTGATCATCATTTGCTGTCCCAGATATTCATTTTCTAACCGCAATGATGATGTATTCATACGTCAGGCTTTTGGGAGGATTAGTAGTTAAATGTTTCGTTCTTTTCTCCGAAAAACTGGGTTCGAATCTCTACATTATGGTGGCCGAGAGGGGACATCGCTTTCTCGCTCTTTCGCTTTCTCGCTTTCTCGCTCTATCGCTTTATCGCTTTCTCGCTTTATCGCTTTCTCGCGGTTAAGCAGTATCCCCTCTTGACCACTACAGGGGCTACATGTGATATCTGCTGCAATTGGGAGGTAATGTTGAACTTTTCTCACTATTTACTTAAAACATAATTTAACTGTACAGACGTAGGTGATTTTAAAACAATCCACCGATTTTTGCGTAAAATGTAATTGATTTATTTATGGCCCTATTCAGTTGTATGTGACCATCACGCCGAAAGCGCGTGGCAGATCATGGCAATACGCTTTAAATAAATCAGGTTAAAATCTAAATATATACTTTTCAAAAAGAAGTTAAGAAGACTATGGTTAATTAGTCATGGCTGATTGTTTTGCAAAAATACAATCTTATAATTGTGGGTGTTCTATAACTTGTTTTCGGTAGTATATGATTTACAGTGTGTCATAATGTTGTCCGCAAATGTTCTTTTTGACATTTGATGTATGTTTAACTTGAATTGTGTTTCTTGTCTTGTGCAAATCTACAAATATATGTACTTACATATAGTAATTTGATAAACACCGCTGTGAGTGAGTGAGTGAGTGAGAATGGTTTCACGTCGCTTTTAAGAATAATCCAGTTATATCACGGGTAACACCAGAAATGGGCTTCACACATTGTACCCATGTGGGGAATCGAACTGGGTCTTCGGCTTGACGATCGAACGCTGTAACCGCTAGGCTATCCCACTGCCCCCATCGCTGTGGCGTTACCACAGTTGATATGTGTACTTGTGTAAACTACACATATGGAGAGACATAATTAGTGTGGCCACATAGTTAAGGTTGATAACAATATGAAATGCATTACTATGATTATCTATAACATATATTAAATCAGCTATAATTGTGATATGTTATGTATATCTTAAGTATAGTTTTGTCAAAATTATGTATGTGTGTGTGTGTGTGTGTGTGTGTGGTGTGTGTGTGTGTGTGTGTGTGTGTGTGGTGTGTGTGTGTGTGTGTGTGTGTGTGTGTGTGTGTGTGTGTGTGTGTGTGTGTGTGTGTGTGTGTGTGTGTGTGTGTGTGTGTGTGTGTTTCCGACTCATTGTCTGTGTAAAAAGGTAGTAGATAACAACATAACTCATATCAGAACGCACAATTGTTAACCATACAGTTTAAATGGATAGAGAATTGCTACATGAATATGTATATTCATGCCTGAGCCTATACTATAATTGGATATCTAGTCTCTCCTTGCGGGAAAGTTAAACTTTATTTTACAAGCACTTTAGCATTAAATTTAATTCCCGAAGACAGTTTGATCGAAAGTCATTATAAGAAACGAGTTGTTTAAAAAAATTATTTACAACGCATTTCTTTTCTATTGTCCAAGGAATGGGGTTACGGGTTAATGACGCTCTCGAAAGTCGTATATGTGACTTAAGGTAGAGACATATATCTAATTCATCTGTATTTTGTAAGGGAAACATAACTGTGTACATGTATGCATAATGTACATGCAACTTAATGAACATAATTGTGATCCCGAAATCGGACGAGCACATATTCGGCTTCAATTCCAAATCTAATTACCGAACAAAATAATTCTTTGGACGCAACAATACAAACTGGCTAATAAAACTGACATATATGATCTCCTTTTTATCAGTTTTAAGTTTGATGGAGGAATGGGGGGGGGGGGGGATACTATGAACAAAATGAAAATATGAACAGTGACTATCTGTATTCTTTGAATCTTGCATATTTATTACACTACAAGAAAATATGCAAGCTAAACGAGAAAAAATTACGTGTGTATTTTGTAACATATTTATCTACTGCAAGATGTTTAAAAAATATAATCATAAGAGGCAAAATAGCGGTGAGAATTACAGGATCACTAAATATCAGCAAAAACCGTTTTAATGTACGGCATTATGGGAAATATCGCTTTTTCGCTCTATCGCTTTCTCGCTCTATCGCTTTCTCGCTCTATCGCTTTCTCGCTTTATCGCTCTATCGCTTTATCGCTTTCTCGCTCTATCGCTCTATCGCTTTCTCGCTCTATCGCTTTCTCTCTCTATCGCTTTATCGCTTTCTCGCTCTATCGCTTTCTCGCGGTATAGCAATATTCCCTCTTGTGGGTTTTAATCATAAAAGAGAGCTGAGATTTTTCCAGTCGCATTTCAAATTATACATATGGACGGAATGTTGAAATTTTCTCACTATCTACTGAAATATAATTTACCAGTACAGACATATGTGCTTTTATAACAATCTGCGTAAAAAAGAATTTGATTGATTTATGACCCTATTTAGCTATTGGATCCCCCGCCCCCAGGCCAAGTTATCACAACAAATAGCAAATAACACCGCCCAATAGCGCTGAGTAGTACGTACTTCCTAAAAAGCAATAGTGTTTTCCTAAAAACAACGCTTATATCAACGTTTAATCTGTTTGCGGAGTAGATGTCATCAAAGTGGAAGTCCTCACCCAAGCAATGGTTAATACTACCGGATGTCCTTTATGTAATTTCTAGTTTTTTGATGACATATTGTTCTCAGTAACCGTAATGTGGAAATAGTTGATTGGTTTTATATTCAAGTTGGTATTTCCGCTATTCAAAGTGTTCAGTGAGGCCGTCTTATCAACAGTCATTTCTGAGACATAAATGCAAAGTATAATTACCTTATTCGAAAGTAATAAGCGCCCCGCTCTAATCAACGCCCACGGCGATATTTGCTAAAATATTGGCTAGTGAACAATCCCAATTAGCACCCCTTGTGATTGATTAATCTACACCAGACTTATTTATTCGCGTATAATACGCACTCGTGCGTTATATGCACACTTAATTATGGGCAATTAAATTCGGGAAAAATATATCTGTCGTACATAAACATTTCAGGCTGTCAGCATAAACCACGAAATTTATCTTTCAAGTCAACTTTTTTTTTTCGCCACAATATTATTCTTGAGAGCGCCCTGGGCACTTATTACGTCGAATACGGTAATTATGTCTACGCTAATTTTTTTGCATTTATAATTAACGTTAATTTGAAGATTTACAGCACATACTATTCAAAAGAAGTTAAAGAACACCCGATTCCTTCATATGACTATGGTTAGTCATTAGAAGAAGCAATAGGGCGAGAAAGCGATAAAGCGAGAAAGCGATAGAGCGAGAAAGCGAGAAAGCGAGAAAGCGATAGAGCGAGAAAGCGATAGAGCGATAAAGCGATAAAGCGAGAAAGCGATGTCCCCTCTCGGCCACCATACTACATGGGTACAGTGTGGGAAGCCAAGTCTTGTCCCCACTGTACAGTGATTTGCTAAAAGTGTCACACACAATCACTCTCTCTGTGAACAGAGAGCGTCACCTGTCCTCCGTTCACGGCGCCCTGTGTGTCCGGCAGCAAGAGGTGTGTCCTACAGCGGTCAGTCTGTGATGGACAGAAGGACTGCATAGACGGGAGTGATGAAGAAGAATGTAAGTATGGAGGAAGAGGAGGAAGATTCTAACGTATTCAAATGCAAAATAAAATGTTGCTGATTCTGCTTATTACAAAACCGGCCCCAAAACGGCATATGACATCATGGTTGATATTCTGAGGAAGCAAGACTATAAATTGTAATAATAATTTATCATATCTACCGGGGGCGGTCGGGTAGCCTAGTGGTTAAAGCGTTCGCTCGTCACGCCGAAGGCCCGGGTTCGATTCCCGACATAGGTACAATGTATGAAGCCCATTTCTGGTGTCCCCCGTCGTGATATTGCTGGAATATTGCTAAAAACGGCATAAAACCATACTCACTCACTCACTCACTCTCACTCACTCCCTCATATCTACCAGGTTGAACTGGATAAAATGTAACTGTAAATGTAGATTCAAACACACCCATGAACTGAAATTATACTACTCGAAAGACGTTAAAGAACACCCGATTCTTTGATATCACTGTAGTCAATATGCCATGCCTTGCCATTGAGGACCTGTCTCTTCTTCGACTTTTTTGAGTGGTATACATTTTCACACCATGTTGCTGTGTAGACATGCCATTAGTACCTTACATAGCAGTAGTACATAGTAGTCACTGCACTGTTCCTTCTCAATAGGCGGCACGGGTGGCCCAGTCGTCTAAGGGGCCGCGGTTCGCTATGCAGAGTTGCGTCCCTTGGGCACGCCAGAAACCTATGATTGTGGGTTCGAATCCCGGTTTGCCCCGATTATGTTTCTAGGTTTGTCAGCACCATACCCGTGCTCGTGGGTTTCACCTAAGTGGTAAACTTCTGAGACCTGCATCACTTCGGGCTTTCCTCCCACATGAAGCTGACAAGCCGTGATATAACTGGAAAACTGTTAAAAGCGTCTTTAAACCAAACTCACTCACTCCTTCTCAGTATGTAGGTATATGTTTCTATGACACAACTGTGCATGCCACCATACCTGTATTTACCTGTGATTATGGAAGAAAGAAACCTGGTTTCCTCAGGTGGGAAGACCTGTGCGCCAGATCAGGTGATGTGCCGGAACGACGCCGACACCTGCATCAAGACAATCTGGCTGTGCGATGGGGAGCCCGACTGCCCTAACGGCACTGATGAGGCCAATTGTCGTAAGTCGTATGATATCACTGGAATGACATTTCTCGTATAATAATATTAAAACTGAATCTATATTTTATATCTTTATGCTTATTATGTGAAAAAGACACACGAATAATTGACATATTTACGCGGCCCTATTGTTTTGGTGTCCGTTTTAATTCTGATTGGCAGACTAGGACAATTACTTTGACATTTGTTTTTCAAAAGGAGTTAAAATATGCCACACACAACGAGACGGAATACTTCCGCCACAATGGAATGTAGGGCAATGTCATGCCAACTTCTTTCGGGGCCCTCATGCACAAAACGACCCTATCCCTACAAATATTGTATTAATCTGTAAGATCGGGATCTTAGGTGTTGGTTACAATCGCCAACCACTTCAACAGAGCGAGTGTAGGCTTATGTGGAAATTTACCACTGGTCCGGTCTTATGTTTTAGCTAAGTTCATTATAGTCCTTGAAATACTTGACAAAATGGAGTGCAAATGTTTCAAATGCATTCCAACACGGACATTCATTTTTGTCAAAGTGTGTAATTCAAATCGACAGTTCGAAAACACAAAGACCGCAGAACAGAATTTACGTCTAAACTGTTTTCACTGATCGTAATAACATTTCAACCTCAAATAGGGGCGGTCGGGTAGCCTAGTGGTTAAAGCGTTTGCTCGTCACGCCGAAGACACGGGTTCGATTCCCGACATGGGTACAATGTGTGAAGCCCATTTCTGGTGTCCCCCGCCGTGATATTGCTGGAATATTGCTAAACGCGGCGTAAAACCATACTCACTCACTCACTCACTCAACCTCAAATATCATTTCCACAAATTCCATACGATGAAAGTGTCAACAAATACATGTACCTTTTAGATGCTATGTGGGAAAGGTAAACACGGAAGGTGTTTTTAAGATGCTGTAATGACCGTGACCTTTCTGATAACCCAGGGGCAGCTAATCTTAGTGGCAATTTTCGAAAAAGAAAACACAATCAATCCTTAAATGCTTTTGCCTCCATCAGTGTTCACACGAGACGAAAATGTTGACGCCTGTACCATTGTGATTTTAGCAACATTTGTCAACAGGGAGTTATCAAATAAATTAAATGTTCTCAATATTAAATCGTGAGCCTATCAATGATCCTAAGGGCCAAATGCATCATGTAGCATTAGATTAAATGATTTAGGTGATGAATGAAAGAATGGCAACGTGGACATAAGTTGATACGTGTTATCTCCCTTTGTTGTGACGTAGGCCCAACCTGTGCAGCTGACGAGCTGCAGTGTGCGGATGACAAGTGTATAAAGAAGGTGTGGCAGTGTGACGGAGATACTGACTGCAGCGATGGATCTGATGAAGCGTCTTGTGGTACGTTATGAATCATATGTTTCCAACACACATGCACATTATGATGATCCATCGTGACATCATCATCATCATCATCATCATCATCATCATCATCATCATCATCATCATCACAATCATCATCATCATCATCATCATCACCTTTATCATCATCATCATCGCCGTCGTCATCATCATTATCCACTTTGTATCATTATCACTAAGTTGTGGTCATAATCATCGTTAACCCCACTTCATCGTCGTCGTTGTCATCGCCACTGTCGTCACTGTTTCCAGCACCCGTGAAGTGCAACACCACCGAGTTCAAGTGTGCGGACAACACATGCATCCCGATGACGTGGACGTGTGACGGCGAGGCGGATTGTGAGGACGATAGTGACGAGATCAGGTGTATGTAGTTATCACCGATGTATCTGTTATACCAATTACTCGGGATCCATGATATCTTGTAATTTACTACTTGATAATATTATAAAATATAAATTGTCAATGCAAAAGAATAGCCAGTCCAGATTATCCCCCGAAAAACAGATTCCATTTGGCGTAATGGGCAAAATAACACATCAATGAAGATTATGTGTCATAGCTGTAGATATTTATTTCAAACCGACTTTTGATAAAGCGAGATAAAAGTGGCTTGACTAGCGCTTCCCTGATGAGTGAATACGTGTTGTACAGGTCCGGGTCGATCTAATGATACGCTTGTGCCTGAAGTTACAAATGATCCAACATTCGTCCCCAACACAACGGCCACTGTCGGTGAGTATGTTCATCTCGGAGATTTATATGCGAACATCGTTTATTATGAACTACTTGTTTCAGTAGATGAAACCTGGATGAATGAACTTTTGCTGTCCTTTTGGTCAACAACATCAAAATATTGTAACATTCTTTTTTATCTTTCTTTTACAGTTACAACTTTGAATTCAACATCACCGTCACCAACACCAACGCCAACGCCAACGCCAACCCCAACGCCAACGCCAACGCCAACACAACGTTCAACAACAATAACAACATCAGCCTCCTCAACAGGTGAGCCCATCCAGGGAATATGAACCTTATTGTGTCGTTGGCACTACTTGTCCCAATCCCGGATCATCATCATCATCATCATCATCATCATCATCATCATCATCATCCCTTTGATGTTACCGATATTTAGTATGATATTTAACGATCTAATTAAAATCAGATCTTAGTTCTCGCTATCGCTAAACAAGCGGCAGCGAGAACTTAGATCTGATTTTAATGAGATTGGGTATTTAACTTCTATGTCACAAAGAGAGTGAGTGAGTAAGTGAGTAATACTATGGTTTTACGCCGCGTTTAGCAATATTCCAGCATTATAACGGCGGGGGACACCAGAAATAGGCTTCACACATTGTACCCATGTCGGGAATCGAACCCGTGTCTTCGGCGTGGCGAGCGAACGCTTTAACCACTAGGCTACCCGACCACCCCTCACAAATAGAAGAGACACATAATGCTGTTCAAACTATACATTGTCTGGAAAATAGAACGTGAGCGACTTGCTGAAAACATCTTTCTCGACGGACCTTTGTTTCTCTCTACCTTTCTGTGTAAACATTGCTTCTGGCAAAAGATGTGTATGCATGTATTATAAACAGCAATATTCGAGAACCGTTACGGGTCGTCTAAGGCGCCACAATTTGCTGTGTATGGTCGTGTTTCATATCTTGCAAGAATCCGTTGACCGTGAGTTCGAATCCTTGGTTTGTTAGCACCATACCCGTGCAGTTCATTGCGCCCTTTCCTCCCTGACATTTAACTTAGGAATCGTAAAGCAATACGTGTTATGATAGCCTCTGACCTGTGTCTGTGTGTCAGCTGGTCATCGAGGGGCGTGTCTTCCCGGGCGGTTCATGTGTGGGGGCGGCAAGTGTATCCCTGAACGATGGCAATGTGACAACCAACAGGACTGCCCGGATAACAGCGATGAACTGAACTGTGGTACGTTAACTTTACATCTCAACCACGTGAGTATACTATCATGTTTGTCTAGTACACCTGTTTGTCTTGTACACTTGGTTGTCTTGTACACTTGGTTGTCTTGTGCACCTGTTTGTCTTGTACACTTGGTTGTCTTGTGCACCTGTTTGTCTTGTGCACCTGTTTGTCTTGTACACTTGGTTGTCTTGTACACTTGGTTGTCTTGTGCACCTGTTTGTCTTGTGCACCTGTTTGTCTTGTACACTTGGTTGTCTTGTGCACCTGTTTGTCTTGTACACATGGTTATCTTGTACACTTGGTTGTCTTGTGCACCTGTTTGTCTTGTGCACCTGTTTGTCTTGTACACTTGGTTGTCTTGTACACTTGGTTGTCTTGTGCACCTGTTTGTCTTGTGCACCTGTTTGTCTTGTACACTTGGTTGTCTTGTGCACCTGTTTGTCTTGTACACCTGTTTGTCTTGTACACTTGGTTGTCTTGTGCACCTGTTTGTCTTGTGCACCTGTTTGTCTTGTACACTTGGTTGTCTTGTACACTTGGTTGTCTTGTGCACCTGTTTGTCTTGTGCACCTGTTTGTCTTGTACACTTGGTTGTCTTGTGCACCTGTTTGTCTTGTACACTTGGTTGTCTTGTACACTTGGTTGTCTTGTGCACCTGTTTGTCTTGTGCACCTGTTTGTCTTGTACACTTGGTTGTCGTGTGCACCTGTTTGTCTTGTACACCTGTTTGTCCAGTATATCTGTTGTCCAGTACCCCTTGTTGTCTTGAACACCTGGTTGAGTTGTACACCTGTTTGTCCAGTACACCTGGTTAACTAGTACACCTGGTTTTCTTGTAAATCTGGTTGACTAGTACACCTGTCTGTGCAGTACACCCAATTGTCCAGCACACCTGTTATCCAGTACACCTGTTTGTCTTTTATACCTGTTTGTCTTTTACACCTGTTTGTCCAGTACAACTCTTTGTCTTGCACACCTGGTTGTTAAATACACCTGTTTGTCTTGCACACCTGTTTGTCCAATACACCTGTTTGTCTTGCACACCTGGTTGTCATCTACACCTGGTGTCCAGGACACCTGGTTGTCTTGCACACCTGGTTTTCCCATACACCTGGTTGTCATCTACACCTGTTGTACAGGACACCTGGTTGTCTTGCACACCTGTTTGTCCAGTACAACTCTTTGTCTTGCACACCTGGTTGTTAAATACACCTGTTTGTCTTGCACACCTGTTTGTCCAATACACCTGTTTGTCTTGCACACCTGGTTGTCATCTACACCTGGTGTCCAGGACACCTGGTTGTCTTGCACACCTGGTTTTCCCATACACCTGGTTGTCATCTACACCTGTTGTACAGGACACCTGGTTGTCTTGCACACCTGGTTGTCCAATACACCTGGTTGTCATCTACACCTGTTGTCCAGGACACTTGGTTGTCCAGTACACCTGGTTGTCCAATACACCTGGTTGTCCAATACACCTGGTTGTCCAGTACACCTGGTTGTCCAGTACATCTGTTTGCCTTGTACACATGTTTGCCCAGAACATCTATCGTCTTGTTCCTCCAGGTGACACAACATGCGGGTCAAGGTATGTCCAGTGTAGGTCAGGGCAGTGTATCCCCAGTCCGTGGATGTGTGATGGTCAGCCGGACTGTGCTGACGGTTCGGACGAGGCTGGGTGCCCTTCAAATACTACTCCTTACACGACATCGTCGACAGAAGGAGCTCAAAGCTCCATCACGTCAACACAAACAGCATCAACTCCAGACACATCTACGCCTTCGTCAACGTCAACAACAACTGTTTTCACCACACCAACTACGACAACATCCACAACAACGACTACGTTGCCGACTGTCAAAAGACCACCCGTTACTGCAACACGAACGGACAACGGTGAGTGACATAAAGGCACTTGAACGAAATAATATGACATCTATGAAACTACTGTCTTTGGCAGACGCCCGTTCACTTTCAAAATTCAAGTCCGTGGATGTGAGGTACATTGTAGATGACTGCAACTCGTTATAACCGACAGCATGGCGTCTTTCTCTTATAGCAACCACTGGTATGTCTGGTCCAATGCCATTATTCTCTCGTCTTTACCCCAGTACGACACAGTTACTTCTCTTCGTGATAATCTGACGACAAACGCTCCGTTTAATAGGCAAATAACTGTCGAGGCTTCTAAAATTAGAAAACGAAGCATTCCGATATCTGATAGCTTGAGGATCTGTAGCTCGAAATCGAATCGAAAACAGGTAGTTCCAAAGGGAAATAATAAAGGCACCGCTATCACACCGTCAGGTATATTTTACACATCCTGTCGTTTCTGAGTGTCATTGCATTTACACTCTGAAAGGGAGTAAGTGTTCTCTAGGTGAGTCTTCTTTCGTAATGATCGAAATGTCGAAATCGGGGTTAAAGAAGCGTCAGTGACAAACATGGCACGGCGTTATTCAAACATTAATCACTCAGGAAAAGAAGGGCCTTGCATTTACAGATTCCAGGATCTAACGATGCTAATTTTCCAAATGTGAAATAAATTTCAATTTGTCGAGAGTGAAGTTAGAAGCTTGAAATTTCAACATCGCATCATGAAATTTCAGATCAGCATCTTAAAATTTCAAGAAAAATAACAAAGCAATGGCCCTAAAACCGGAATTCACAGAATTTGAATTCCGTTTTCATTTTCATTCTGACAACCAAACTTTTTGAACAAATCATCCGTATATAAAGCGTTGACAAATGCCTAATCGCTCTTCATCTAATGCGAGCTCTATCAGCTGCTCAGAGAGTATTCTACATTTCTTTCCAGATCCTCTACTGTTGGTGTTCGTGCATCAGGACTTGCTAGTCTTGGACCTAACTACCGATGACACCTCTGTACTTCCGGTTGCTGCCAAAGGAATGCGACCCAATCCCTCCGGTCTAACTGTGGACGTGAGACAGAGGACGCTCTACTGGCCCGACGTCAGATACAACACTATCAACTCGTGAGTCGTGAAGTGTAGATTGCAGGGAGGGTGCGGATTGAAAAGAATTGTCTGTTGTTCAAAAAGGAGGAAACTGATTTTTAATAATAATGATGAATAATGAATAGTAATGAAATCATGAAATCAGTCGTCAAAGGCGCCGCAATTCGCTGTGCAGAGTTGCGTCCCTTTGGCATGTAAGAAATCTATGATCGTAGCTTCGAATTCCGGTTCGCCAGGATTATGTTTCAGGACTATATTGGTTTGTCAGCACCATACCCGTGCTCGTGGGTTTCACCGAAGTGGTAAACGTCTAAGACCTGCATCACTTCAGGCTTTCCTCCCACATCAAACTGGAACACAACTCACTGACCAACACTCACTCTGCTACCGTAGATGCCATTCATCATCACATGTGTCGTTATATTTGTATTTCAAGTCTTGAAAATAGCCAGCATCAATGCCGAGCATGATGGGTAGGCAGTGCCAGTGATAATCCCCATGAGAATCTCGAGATCAGATTATGTGGCATGGATTATCTCTCTTTCGCGTGTTCTAAATATAAACCACTGGTTTGTCTGGCCAACCTTTGCTTATTAACAAGCATTGGGTTTTAAGCCGCTGTAAGAAATATTACATCAAGATCACGTCGGTGGGTAGCATGAATAGGCTTCAGAGTGAGTGAGTGAGTATGGTTTAACGCTGCTTTTAGCAACGCTTTAACGCGAACGCTTTAACCACAGGGCTACCCGACCGCCTTCGGCTTCAGACATTATTCATGTTACAGCGATATAGTTCACACAGTGCAGTGTGGTAAAACATTATTCACTCAAATCAGTTCAAGCTTCTTTAAAATATAATTTGATGATTTCAAAATGTAATAAAACATTAACTTGTATTTTTACTCAATTCAATTCAATTAATACTGCTAGAAAATACAATTGGATGCTTTGATTATTAATACAAGATTAACCTTTATCTTCAGTGCAACTTTAACCGGAAACAAGACTTTAACAAACATCAAGCAACTGTACACTACCGGGATACTCAGAGCGAACGGCATCACTCTGGACTGGATTCATCATAATCTGTACTGGTCCGACCAGGAAGCCGGTACAATCACAGTTGCCTCCCTTGACACAGGCGCCAAAGCAACATTGCTAGATACAGACTTGTCGCTGATTCAGGGGCTTGAGGTGGATCCCTTGAATAGGTAAATATAAACGTAGCCGTTTGGACTTCATTTGATTACAAAAGATGAGAATTACTCGGTTTTTGCTGCCCTTGGTTCGTATATATACTTTACGAGCACCGCGTGGGCATTTCGGGTCAATAGAGGCGTCATTTTCGATGGGTGGTCAGGCCCATAATATCAATCACTGGTTGGTCTGGTCCAAATTCTATTATTTGCAGGCCGCCATTACTTTATTGATAGACACCCCCACCCCACCCACCCACTAACACACCAACTCACCTCACCTTTTTTGTTACTAGAAAGTGAATGTGTTGAAAGTATTGGATTCAAACCTCTAATCAGCGGATCCTTGGACGGTCAAGAGCATGTTTCGTGTGTAATAGCTCCTCTCATAGATTCTATATCCGGAATCTCTGTCCTGCATAATATGTAGAATGGAAGATCACCGCCGTGTCTAGTTAAGTTGTTCAGCAGACACATTGAAACACATTTCTTCAGATGTTGTGTATTTGTTGCCTCACAGAATCGCCTACCGAAAGGCTACCAACCAAGACTGTTAAAATACTTTGTAGTGGAAGGGAAAAAACACTTCAAACCTCACTTTACTTACATTTCATTGTCGTTTATTAAAACATATTTTAATAGATCACAGGGATGGTGGGATGACCTAGTGGTAAAGGTGTTTGCTCGTCACGCCGACGACCCGGGTTCGTTTCCCCACATGGCTGCAATGTGTGAAGCACCTGTCTGGTGTCCCCCCGCGTGCTATTGCTGGAAAATTGCTAAAAGCGGCGTAAAACCATACTTACTCACAATTAGATCACATTAAACAGTAGGTTGTCCAATTTTATTAATTCTGATATATTTCTTTATTACAAATAAACAGTTTGTAAATCAAGTGATAAATACTATCTTGCAACTCTTTATCATAAGGTGGTTATTCTGGGCCTGTGCAGGAAGTTATCCCAAGATTGAGATGAGCAGCACCGACGGCAGCAACAGAAGAGTCCTCCTGAACAGGGGACTCGCGTTTCCTCAGGACGTGGCCATAGGTTAGTAACAACGTGGGCCATAGGTTAGTAACAACGTGGCCATAGGTTAGTAACAACGTGGCCATAGGTTAACAACACGGCCGTAGGTTAGTCGCAACGTGGCCATGGGTTACTAACAACGTGGCCATAGGTTAGTAACAACATGGCCATAGGTTAGTAACAACGGGGCTATAGGTAAGTAACACCATGGCCATAGGTTAGTACCTATATGACAACGTGGCCATAGGTTAACAACGTGGCCATAGGTAAGTTAGTCGCAACCTGGCCATAGGTTACTAACAACGTGGTCATAGGTTAGTAACAACATGGCCATAGGTTAGTTACAACGTGGCCATATGTTAGTAACAAAATGTCCGTAGGTTAACAACGTGGCCATAGGTCACTAACAACGTGGCCATAGGTTAGTAACATGGCCATAGGTTAGCCACAACGTGGCCATAGGTTAACAACGAGACAATAGGTTTGTAACAACGTGGCTATAGGTTAGTGATAACCTGGCCATAGGCTAACAACGTAGTCATATGTTAGTAACAACGTGGCCTTAAGTTAGTGACAACTTGGCCATAGGTTAGAAACAACGTAGTAACAGGTAAGTACTTGCATACTATTAATAAAAGTTCTGCATCTCGGATTGTGGTACACTGCAGTGAAAGGCTTTATAACTTCCGCTCAAAAGATGAATGTTAGTTGTTTATAAACAAACACAACTGTTGTTCTTTGGCTTGTTTCAGATTTCAAAACAAAGGAGCTCTACTGGGCGGACAGCGGTAACGACAAGATTGGTGTGTGCGACATCATCACCGGTGTCTGTCGTGAACTGTGGGAGACCAAAGCACCACTCATGTACTATGCAATCGATATATACAAGGTAAGATGGAACTGCGACTAACGTGACATCTATAATAACGCTCCGTGAGCAAGGTGAGTTATCGCCGCTGTGGACAGTATTTCAGTTACATCAGATCTTAGTGTTCTGTGACCGCCACCCAGAGAGCGGAAGGTCGGTGGTTCGATCACCTGGCCGCATTATACCAAAATACCGCTCGGTATTGAGGGGATAAGACAAGGTCTGATCAGGGGTCATTATTATGTGGCTGAGGAGAATATCCATGTTAAACTGAGCAATTATATGTCTCAGTAGGCTAGCGCTATAAACCCGGCATGAGTCCGGACTAGTACAAGCAGCCGCAATGCACACACCTGCATGCACGCCGCAACATAAATGCAATACCCTACAACGTGACATGAAGCACTTATTCACCTCACCTAACCTTAGGGGGCACGGGTGGCCCAGTCGTCTAAGACGCCACGATTCGCTGTGCAGAGTTGCGTCCCTTGGACACGCCAGAAACCTATGATTTTGGGTTCGAATCCCGGTTCGCCCGGATTATGTTTCTAGGTTTGTCAGCACCATATCCGTGCTCGTGGGTTTCACCGAAGTGGTAAATGTCTGAGACCTGCATCACTTCGGACGTTCCTCCCACATTAACGCGATATAACTGGTATAATGTTAAAAGCGGCGTTAAACCCAACTCGCTCACCTCACCTTAATGTTAGTTGAAAGTGACAAAGGGCGTAGACGCTTATCCCCAAACTTGATTATGGCAGTGGCAAACCAAGCATAAAATGTAAGGACGATAAATGATTTCAAAATTGTGATCAGCGGATCCTAGCACGGCGCAAGGGGCGTAAAACCAGACTTTGTTGTAATGTATTGGAAACCGCATGGAGAAACATCCTGATATTTCGAAAGGCAGCTTAATATAAATCTGTATGCTAATTGCTCTTCATGATTGTTGTGATGACTGTTTTGTGTTATGAGATGTTATATACCCAGAAACGTCTTTACTGGAGCGACAGAGCGCAAGGACAGATTCAAAGGATTAACAGGGAGATGGGCAAGTTCCTCCGCCTCGTTCGGGGAAACCTTATAGAACCAAAGGGCCTTGCTTTGCTTCACGGCCAACGACAGCCGCACGGTTTGTATAAGATACAATTCTTGACAGTAACGATCCTATCTTCAGAAGTTCTCGATCCACGTGGTGGCCATGCACACAAGCTGCTTTTTAATGCTAATGCCATTGCCATTGCTTTGATTTCAGCTCCAAACAGGTGTGGTCCGGATAATGGCGGATGTCGGATTTGCTTACCGTCACTGAAGGGAGATAACTCCACTTCTAAATATATTTGCGCATGCCCGGATAACTTGTTCCTGCAATCGGACAAGAAAACTTGTTCAGGCACAGGTAGTTATTTAAGGGAATAAATCAATTCATTATATATTTCAAATCCACCAAGACACATATACATAAATATTAGACTGTATTACAATCTGTAATAATATTAAAATATGTATAACAATAATAATTTGATAGATATTATGTGTTTATCAAACACTTGAACAAGTTTCTTTGAGTTGCATTTAGAAATAAATGTGATGAACAAGGTCAGATTCTTATTGATAAACAACTGATATTAGTACGTTTAGAAGATGACACCTTCATCAAGTAGTGTTGTACAGTGAATGTGTTAGGTTTTACGCCGCTTTTAGCAATATTTCATCTATATCACATTGAGGACACCAAAAATGGGCCTAACGCATTTTGCCCATATAGGGAATCGATCCCGGGTCTTTGGCGTGACGAGTGAACGCTTTAACCACTATACTACCCCACCACCCCTATTGTACTGGAGATGGCACATGAACCAGGAATGAAGTCCCTATGGATTCCGGGGCTGAAGGGCGCTCCTTCGCATTGATCGTTGCTCACGCTATCTACCACTCGTTTGACCCAGACTCGACCATCTACAGCCGTCGAGATGTAGCTCGATCTCGCGACGTAAAACCACATTCACTCGATTCCTAAACTAAAAGTGTACACTTGAAAATTGGATTTGACCAAAACATACAAATATTATCAACACGTTGCTTGGCTGAAAACAGTCGCCGAAACCTGAGAGCCAAAACACAACTATGATACCCGCAGCAAATACATCTCCATCGAACAACATCTTCTTGTTTGTTTCACTTTTAGCCACCATCAAACGTGGGTGTTTACTTTTTAGTAAAACCAAGTAATATGAAAATGTACATTTTCCATAGCATTCATTAATGAATGATAAATCTGATTTAAAAAAAATATTAGAAAGAAAATAAATTTCACTTTTCAAGATCCGTCCAAGCCGTCGCCATGTTTTGAGGGCTACGTGTTGAAGGGCGACAGGTGTGTGGATAAAGACGAGTGTACGGTTTCGCCAGAGGTGTGTTCACACAAGTGTGTCAACTCAGTCGGCGGATTCAGCTGCACGTGCTATGATGGCTACATACCTGTCAATGTCACCAGATGTAAGGCAGAAGCTGGTACGCACATTTATTATATTAAATATTATTGTTATTATTATTTTTGGTGTTGTTGTTGTTGTTATTATTATCATTATCATTATTATTATAATTATTATTATTTACAGATTAAAACTAAATGCCACAAAGATGGTTTGGGTGATCCTGGTTAGGCTCATCACCAGCTCTGGGCCCTTAGTCCCTATTATTATCAATATTATCATTTTTATTATTTATCAGTTTTCGGTTGGTTGTTACCAAAATGTCCATGAGAATGTTAGTTACGGTACGTCTACAACATTTGACTGACTCAATCCTCGGCCGGGTGTTATCATTTCAGCGAATGAAGTTTATTTGGTACTTCTGGATTCGATGAACTTGAAACGAATCAACCTGACAACGTTTAAATATGCTGTTATGACGAAGCCCAAACGCTTCAAGATCGTGAGACCAGCAGCTCTTGACTTTGACGTCAGGAGAAACACAGTCTTTTGGTCGGATGTAATGACAAAAAATATCAATGTGTGAGTATGGCCGTCTTCTTCCCGGTTTGACTGTTGATGCGTAAGATCTTATTTAAAGATCAGGGTAATTCTAAAACATTCCGTATTCGTGTATTAATAGTTCCTTCCAAATTGAATTCCTCTTGTATGAAGGTCAAGGTCATGTTAAGGTCTGGACTTCCGGGTTGCACTGGAAGTGTTCTCTTGTCTTTGGTAAATGCATGCTGTGTTTATAGTCTCTGCAAATTTTTGTCGTGTAGGGCCCGTATTCACAACACCCAACTGGAGAGCCCGGAGGTCCTGTTGTCAAACATGACGGCAGTGGGAGGTGTGGCATACGACTGGGTACACGAGGCACTCTACTGGACACAGGACAAGGAGGAGGAGGAGGCAATAAGAGTTGTGTCCCTTGGGTCAAAGTTGGTGGCAACCCTCGTTTCCACAAATCTCGGCAATCCTCGGGCGATATCTGTTGATCCTGCCAGAGGGTAACGTTTTTGTTGTTGTTTGTAATCATACACAGGAACATATTAGTAGACTTCTTCCAAGTAACCATTTTTATTTTTATTGAAAGAAAAATCAATTAGATGAGGTGAAATTAGTTTAACGTCGCGTTCAAGAGTATTACCCTTATATAGCTACATATATATGCTTGCACGTGTGTGTGTCTGTTTGAACCAGTCCGGACCAATGTCGGTTTTATTGTGCTAGACCACTGAGATACCATGCCGTAGTTTAACATTCATACCCCACTCAGACACAGTATACTGACCGACCTTGTTCTATCCCCTTAATGCCGAGGGGCGGTCGGGTAGCCTAGTGGTTTAAGCGTTCGCTCGTCACGCCGAAGACCCGGGTTCGATTCCCGACATGTGTACAATGTGTGAAGCCCATTCCTGGTGTCCCCCGCCGGGATATTGCTGGAATATTGCTAAAAGCGGCGTAAAATCATACTCACTCACTCACTCCTTAATGCCGAGCGCCAGGTCAGGTCACAGCGGGCACCATCTTTTAACGTCATTACTGCCCACCGTCCTCGCTCCGGGCAGACGCTCTGTCCACTTGACCACGAAGGCGGTGTATATGATTAGGTAGTAGAAGAGGTAAGGGCACGTTGAGGGTCATACAGCTCGGTAGCCACGTGGATATGTAACGGGATAATTACTGTAACGGGATCATGTTTAACAGTAAGTGAGATAGAGTGTGTAAGAGATTTTTTCCCGAAATTTTAATAGATTTTGGCTTCGAGTTTTCATCACGCAATGTTTGTTTGTTGATTAACGCATCATTTAGTAAAATTCCAGCTTTATGATGGCAGTAAATAATCGAGTCTGGACCAGACAACCGAATGACTGATGTCATGAGCACATATCAATGCAATTGAGATTCAATGACATGCAATCAACCTAGTCACCGAACCTGACCACACGCTCCATATTGTCGTCTCTAAAGACACGTTTAAGTTGCTGGAGACCTATGTTCTTACCCGGGATGAGAATTCCGTTTTTTATGTTATAGTTGCTTTACTTCTATTACATTAAAGTTAGGGGCGGTCGGGTAGCCTCGTGGTAAAAGCGTTCGCTCGTCCCGCCGAAAACTCGGGTTCGATTCCCGACATGGGTACAATGTGTGAAGCCCATTTCTGGTGTCCCCGTCGTGATATTGCTGGAATATTGCTAAAAGCGGCGTAAAATCAAACTCACTCTCTACAATTGTGTTAACGGCTGATGGAGACAGGTGGATGTACTGGACGGACTGGGCCCAGCCGGCGAATATACAGAAGTGTGGTATGGACGGCACCAGCAGACATACCATTATCAGTGCCAATATTCACTGGCCTAATGGCATAACTATTGGTGAGCTGAAACCGTATTGATCATCAGGCTTATGGACGTCATTGATAGTGAAATTGAATTATTTTCAGCAACAATAAATCACATCCCTTATGGAGCTCTGCATCAATATTGATATTAGTCCATCATCAACATATTCGCCTTATGGAATTACCTTTGGTAAATTAACCATTAATAACAATTCTCAGGCCCAATATAACCATCATTGAAAGCTTATAATGATGATCATTAATAAACAAAATAGAACTCACTGATAGTTCGGAAATAATTGAATCCGTGTCGTAGGAAAGTATTGCGTAAACATTATATACTACTCAATAGAAGTTAAAACACACACGATTTTTTCATTTTACTTCAGATTAACTACAGTAATATGAAAGAATCGGATGTTCTTGAACTTCTGTTGAGTGGCACACTTACGTTCTTAGGTTAGGGTGACATTATGAATAACATAAGAAAAAATGCCTTGGAAGAAAAACCTCGTCAACAAAATCTTGGATTGTAAATAATTTTAGTATTGAACTGATTTGATTTGATTACACACCTATTTGCTTCCAGATTACATAGATAAGCGCCTGTACTGGACCGATTCCTACCTGGACACTGTCACGAGCTCTGATCTAGACGGAAATGACGTCAGGGTCATCATTGACAAGACAAAATTCTTCCGGGAACATATGTATGCTATTACAGTGTTCCAGGTACATTCCATTGACTGTGTTGGGATGAACAAGAAACTATATAAACTGCAAAATAGACAGTGAATTATTTTGGTTTAACGTCACTCTTAGGGAGCAGCCATTTGATTTCAGGGTATGGGGGTGAGGGGGAGATAGGGGGACTTGGTTCGAGATCAGCACTTCTTTTAAATGCTTAAGAACTCAAGTATATTTCTCAATAATACTGAAAAACGAAATTCCTTTCTATTGACTCTTTTCTTTTTGAAACTGGGACATAATTTTTATTTCCTACATTGCGAAACATTTGTAAAAGAAATCTCAGTGAAACGGGCTTGATTATTATTTTTTTTAAACAAACACCCCTGAAAATCAAACTGTCCCTCCATTAGGTCTATTCCAGTCATATCAAGGCGGGAGAAGACTCCACGGCACGATTGAACTTCACACATTTGGCGTAAAAGTCCAAAATAGCATTTCGAAATGACAAAGTCATATTCTCATACAATCGAAGTTTTGCTCAGTTCTCATAAATTATGTTGATTTAGAATGAAATATCATTTGATTGTAACATAGACATACTCTGTATATTCAATAAGATAAATTTGTAATATTACGATTTTGTGTGAAAATACCAGCTATCGTGGGTATGTATGTACTAGCCGGTAGTGCAAGGAGGGGAGGACCGTAGGTTCGTGTATACTATTATCCTGATGACTCACTGTGTTACCTGCAGAACCACCTGTACTGGACGGACTGGATCACCGACACTGTGAGGAAGATGGACAAGAGGACTGGGAAGATGACCTTCCACCATGTTGGAGGGGTCCAGCCCCTGGGCATCAAGGTCTTCCACAAGTCAAGGCAGATAACAGGTGCGACATCTGTACACTGGTAGCAGGTGAGATGAGGTTAAATGGGGTTTAACGTCGCGTCCAAGATTATTGCACTTATATAGCGACGTACAATGTACATGCACGTTTGTATGTGTGGCTGCTTGTACTAGTCCGGACTGGTGCCGATTTATAGTGCCAGCTCACTGAGATACCATGCCGCAGTTGAACATGAATACCCCACTCAGACACAGTATACTGACTCCGAGCCGACCAGTCCTTGTTTTAGCCCCTTAATGCCGAGCGCCAGACAGGGTAACAAACAAGTACCATCTTTTAACGTCTTTTGGTATGACGCTGCTGGGGATCGAACCCCGGACCTTCCGCTCTCCGGGCGGACGCTCTACCACTAGACCACGGAGGCGGTCTACACTGATAGCACCACAAATTGCCTCAAATTGCCTCCTTCACTCGAATTTCTACAGGCTGCCGTCAAGTTGCTTCGATATTGCTGCATGCGGTTTTAAACATGAAACAAAAACAATCTTGTTCTACTGCTACTATTGTCACAACTGGATATATGCTGCTACCTCCTTAAATTCAAACAATGTCAAACCTCATATTTACCGACTCATTATTGGTGTGGGGCGGTCGGGTAGCCCAGTGGTTAAAGCGTTCGCTCGTCACGCCGAAGATCCGGGTTCGATTCCCGACATGGGTACAATGTGTGAAGCCCATTTCTGGTGTCCCCCGCCGTGGTATTGCTGGAATATTGCTAAACGCGGCGTAAAACCATATTCACTCACTCAATCATTATTGGTATGGCTGTCATTTATCGTCTCGGGTTGAACAAGGGAACCCCTCAATGGTTTAGTGGATAGAGCGGCTGCCTATAGAGCAACAGGTCGGTGGTTCGATCCCTGGCCGCGTCATACTATAAGACGTTAAAAGTCGGTAGGTAATGTTAACCCGTCTGGCGCTCTGTATAGGTGATAAACAAGGACTGGTCGGCTCTATCTGAGGGAAGTGTGCATGTATCTCACTATAACCAGCGATAGTCCAGACTAGCACACACACACACACACACACACACACACACACACACACACACACACACACACACACACACACACACACACACACACACACACACACACGTTGCCATATAAGTGCAATAATACTGAATGCGACATTAAACCCTTTCCAACTCACCTCACCTCACCTCGGGAGATGATTTGGAATTTGTCCCAGGAAATAGCTACTTGTAAGAAGCGACTAAGTTAGATCCTGGGGGACAAGCTCGGACACTTTGTTGATTGCCTGACATCGCACCCCCGCGGCGTTGGACTTTCTTCAAAATGTCACGGGCTTGTCAACCCTAGACTCTATGATTTACAGACGGTCGGATATATACAGCAGGGATATTGCAGCTTCGGCATAGTGAGTGAGTGAGTGAGTTGTGTTTAACGCCGCTTTTAACACTATTCCAGTTATATCACGGCGTGTCAGCTTAATGTGGGAGGAAAGCCCGAAGTGATGCAGGTCTCAGAAGTTTACCACTTCGGTGAAACCCACGAGCACGGGTATGGTGCTGACAAACCTAGAAACATAATTGGGGCGATACCGGGATTCGAACCCACAATCATAGGTTTCTGGCGTGCCCAAGGGACGCAACTCTGCACAGCGAATCGCGGCGCCTTAGACGACTGGGCCACCCGTGCCCCCAGTTTCGGCATAGAACAAGGCAATCTTAACCATGTACATTCCGTAGGCTTAACAATAACTCTTCATAGGACCGTATTATTCTATTCTTGATACAAGTCTCACCCATCCATATAGTCTTGACATCTTCTGAATATTCTCCTGTAGAGAAGAACCGATGTGGTCTGGATAATCGAGGTTGCCAAATTTGTTTGCCACATCCGCAAAAAGAGGAAAACACCAAGGAGTACACCTGCGCATGCGCTGATGGAATGACACTCCAGGCTGATGGAAAGACGTGTGTCAAGAAAGGTTAGTCACAACACCACAAACCTATTATATAACAATTTGGCTTATCAAAGCACCATGGCATCTACACATAACATGAGTACCATCGAGGAAATATATGTCTTCTGTATGGGTTTTCGTTTGTTAAAATCGACATCTGATTGGTTCGAGAACACACGCTTCCTTCATTTTGATTGGACCGCCAAAGTTTGGAGAGTGTTCACCTGACGCGATTGGCCTGTAATCAGTTCCCCAGGCGAGCGGTATCGCATCGAAGTTAAAATCCTATTTTTAATGAGATTGTGTGCAAGTGAAAGACATAGTATCAAAACAATGTCATATCATATTCTTTTATCTGTTGTCCGGTATCGTGTTTTGGTACACTACAAACGTTATAGTTTGTGAATGGGTGAGTGAGTGATTTACAATTGCGACATATCATAGTGTGATAAATGTGTGAGTAAACCGGATGTGATGTCGGTTTTGAACGCTTGCCACTTTGTTGAAACCAACGATCACGGATACATGTCTGGTGCTGAGAAATATCATAATCAGATCAAATCTGAGACTTGAACCCACGAGCATAGGATCATGGCACGCCAAGGGGACGCAACTCTGCACAGCGGATGTTGGCGTCATAGACAACTGGGCCACCCGCGCCCCCTAAACCCTTTTAATCTTTGTATATACAGCAATACACATGAACGTCATAACGTAAAAACAAATAAAAAATATCTGGTGTATACATAACTTAACACAAAATAATGTAACAAACTTAACCTTGTAGGTCAGAGGTCCGCCACGTGTTCGTCAGGCTTCCGATCTGCAAACGGCACGTGTGTTGATGTCGACGAATGTGAAACGACTCCATGTTCTCACAACTGTACCAACACGCCCGGGAGTTATAAATGTACCTGTCCTTATGGGTACGCCCTCGTCAACGACACAAGCTGCAAGACACGTGGTAAGAGGGGCGACATCAGTCTTGCCAAAGTCATAATTAGATATTTGTAGCTTGTGAATTTTGAGATAGATATTTTGGAACATTTCATATGATGTACTTTGCCTGGATACAGGGTATGTAGGTTATACTACATTAACCGGAGGGGGTAGCATTCGGCTTGTCCCAATCCCACGTGAATGATCTCTGACAACAATCCGTATTGGAAGTAGTTTCGTGAACGTCTATCACATGACGCAGCACATCTCGAACCACAGCTTTAATTCGTAAACAAAAACGGTAGAACCCCTTTCATAATCCTACGAAATTCCTGCTAAAACAAGAGTCCATTGAACGATTCAGACTTTATTTTGAGCAGAAAAAAATATTCGGGTACAAAATCCGTACAAAAAGAGAGATGTTATTATTGTCCTGGGTTAAGGACATGTTCCACTAAGTCCCTGTCTCAGGGATTAACCATTATCCCCGATACCACCAAAGAGAACTTGTAATATCAGAAAAGAACCAGGTTCAATCTTGTCAAAACATTTGATTTTTTCAACTTTATACACCGCTATCCCACACGACAAACCTGATCCATGTAGCATTTGTCATTAGACATGATGGCCATAGATGTTGTTACATTTCCAAAAAACTGTAAAAATGAAAGCAAACGTCACCTGAAGCTTACCGAGAAAACAATATGTGAAATGCTGGACTTCCTCGTTGATAATATTTATGTGAACTTGGGGGGTAATACATGTAGACAACAAGTAGGCATCCCCAAAGGTCCTAATGGGGCTCCCCTTCTTGCTGATCTGTTCCTTTAAGCATAACAATCGGAATGGCAAAATTAAACACAGGGTTGTTTTGGCCAAGAGGTTTGAATTCAGTTTCAGGTACATCGATGATCTGATATCGTTCAATAATGGCCAAGGAGCCAGTTCCCTTCCAATGATTTATCCACCTGAACTAGATATAAAAGAGACTAGTGAAACCGCCCCATCTGCTTAATATTTAGATCTGAGGATGAAGATTCAGAGTGATTCCACAAGGCTGTATGACAAGAGGGATGACTTTAATAGTCCAAAAGTTCCCAGTAGTCAACTTTCCCTTTCTGTCGAGGGAAAACCAGTCCCCTCAAACGAACATGACGCCGTGTAATATCTCTATCTAGCGCTTACGTGGAAGCGGAATAGGTCAGATGGACGCTAATAATGAAGGCAGTTGGATATTATTCAACGTGTTAGTGACATTAATATTTAGGCATATTCGTAAACATTCTTCGTGTCATTTTGCTTAATACAGTAAACTAAGGTCATAACAAACTCAAAGGGACCACTAATTTCGTTATAACCGTAATTCATTATAAACATATATACAGCATATTTACAGCAAATGGCTGCGACCAAAAAAACAGTTCGGTATATCCGCCAGTTTGTTATAAGCGTGATCGTTATAAACGTAGTTCACTGTATATAAAAAAAACACCATTACGTCCTGTCTCAACGTTTAACGCCATGACGATCTGTGTGTTGGTAGAGCCCGTGGCCGCAATCCTTCTCGTGGTTGACAGGAAGGAACTGAAGAAAGTAGATCTGGTTAACGGAAAAGTGACGTCCATTCCTCTCGCAGATGAGAGTTCCCAATCAAGGCCTACTGCAATCGACTACAGCTTCAAAAACCACACAATCTACTGGACAGATTACCGAGAAACTGGAATATACACGTATGTTCATCTGCTAGAATGACATGCTACGGTAATGTTTTTCATTAAATATTAACATAGTTACCTATATAAAGGAAACTTACATATTTTTCTACATATGTGATTTTATATAGAGATCGTTCCCATGGAGACCGTTGCACGTCACCGTATACCGTGGGACGTTGTTCATAATATCAATCACTGGAATAGTGCTGAATGTCGCGTTAAACAACAAACAAGAAACGACATTCACAGACCTTTGTGTCATCAGGGCACAGCTGGAAGGGGACGCCCTGAAGGACAAAAAGAAACTATTCTGGACCGGTATCCGTGACCCCCAGGGGATAGCGTTAGACTGGGTGCACAACAACCTGTACTGGTCAGATCTCAGCGCGCACTCCCTTCACGTGGCGTCCCTGGACACTATGATCCAGAAAACTCTTCTTGACGCTGACCTTGGATACATCCGGGGACTTGCAGTTGATCCAAGACATGGGTGAGATGTTGGACGTTACTTATAAAATACCATTGGTTTGTCAGGATCAGACTCTATGATTTCCATGGCGCTATCATACAGTTGGAATTGCGATGACTGCAGCTTTAGACAAAAAACAAACAAGTGTTTACCTGTCTTACCCCACACTGAAGAGTAAACATAATGCATACGTATGGTGGAACGTTTCACAATAATTAAAAGTGATAACACCCTTTCAATAACCATAAGAGGCGAGGTGAGGTGAAATGGGGTTTAACGTCGCGTCCAAGATTATTGCACTTATATAGCGACGTGCATGCACGTTTGTGTGTGGCTGCTTGTACGACTGATGCCGATTTAAAGTGCTAGCTCACTGAGATACCATGCCGCAGTTTAACATGAATACCCCACTCAGACTCAGTATACTGACTCTGAGCCGACCAGTCCTTGTTTTAGCCCCTTAATGCCGAGCGCCAGACAGGGTAACAACAAGGACCATCTTTTAACGTCTTCTGGTATGACGCGGCCGGGGATCGAACCCCGGACCTTCCGCTCTCCGGGCGGACGCTCTACCACTAGACCATGGAGGCGGTCAATATAACCATAAGAAGTATCTGCTGAAATAGCTGCTGTTGTTTAGGTGGCTGTACTGGGCGGCGTGGGGCGTGCGTCCTCAGATAGCCCGCTGTGGGATGGACGGTAGCAACAGGGAGGTTCTCATACATCGGGGTCTGGATACGCCCAATGATGTATCTATAGGTAAGCAATACATTATGAAATGAATGGTGAAATGTAGATCGATCTATATAGTATAACCTGAGTGAGTTGACGTGTTTTACCACTTGGATTAAACTTGCTAGGATTGCCAATTTATACGATCCAAGTCCTCCTTTAAGACTCGTTACTGTGACAATACTGCGAGTATTGTAGACTCAGGGAGTGTTTTATCTCTCGTGAGGTCACATTGGTCTGTTCCACGTTGGAAGATTTAACTCCTCACAGTCTGACTCTCTGTTCCTTGGAAATCACATATCCACCATCAATGTCTTTGACATGTACGGCCACTGAAATATAATAGTATAATACCAGACTTAATGTGTCTTCTTGTTATGGAAATGAGTGCAACACTTGTATATGCTCCAAGTGGTAATAACAAATCATGTTTTGTTCCTTACATTTGCAATATGTGGACACACGAAGATCCTTTTGACACTTCTTTGAGAGGCATTTAAAAGTTGTAGTACTAAGTAAGGATACGTTATATGGATGAACACTTTCTTTAATACAATCAAGAGCGATATTTCGGTGTAGGTTCTAATACGTTATCGAGCAACGGTGTTAGAACCTACACCGAAACGTCGCTCCTAATCGTAATAAAGAAGTTGTTCATCCATATATCTTATCCTTACTTTGTTGCTTACACTGTATGTCGGCGAAAAAGGATGGGTTATGGCGGTGACACGTGGGTATCTGTAGTCAGTGAGTGAGTTGTCTTGAACAACGTCAGGATCCGAATCCCAGTCATATCACGGCGTGTCAGAGTAGAGTGGAAGGAAAGCCACAAGTGATGCCAGACGTTTGCCACTTTGGTTTGGTGAAACCGATGAGCGAGGTCGTTGTGCCTGAATCATAATAAGGGCAAACCATGGATCATCGGATTCAGGCACGACTAAGGGACGCAACGCTGCCCAGCAAATTCCGCCGTTTCAGTGGACTGGTCCATCCCTGCCTCTGTCACCGATAATAAAATTTTCCAGTCAAATATATTTTGAATAACACGCATGGTCCAATGATATTTACTAACTGAAGTACAATTATACACTTGACGTCAACTGCACTTGTGGTGAGGATATCACCTCTCAATGGAGGCAATAACAATGTTTCACTGTTCTCGCTGGCAGACTATGTAAATGACCGCTTGTACTGGGTGGACGGCTGGGCGACGAAGTTGGTAAGCTGCGACCTGAACGGCAAAGACTGCTCCATCTTGTGGAAGTCGAAGGAGAGACTCATGATATTTTCATTGGATGCAATTGGGGTAAAGTGAATATAGGTCCATAACGCATTAATTATTTGTATTAATATTAATTATTTTATTGTTGCTATCTGTTCCGTGACCGAATAAAAGATTAACTATGATACATGTACTTTGTGCGCCCATGTTTGTGTAACAGTCGTGAGTGGAACCGGTCTACGCATGAGGGAATAATGAATGGCGGGTGCTTTCGGTAGGGCAGGACCCTTTTCGCGAACACCTGGTGTCATCAATGGTTTTCAGTGGTCCATTCATATAATTTTCACAGCTGTTTTGCCCTTTAACCAAATGGTGGATAATCTAGACTGGTTATTCTCTTGCATTGACAATAATATTTACACGATAACTGGACAATATATGTCATAAAATGTATCGTTATTTGACCTCTTTTCTTCTGGCAAATTTAAATGTACAAAACAATTTTCGCAATTGTTTGCTTAAGGAATAAATGGGTGTCATTACGCCGTAACCGTAAGTTTGTGAGAACCACCTAGACGACGCTTATTATAAACAAATTGAAGCTGTTAGGGATCATGATTTTTTAGGGATAATTTTATGAAATTGTTTGCTCAGTGTTCCTTACAATATCCCCAAATTACCCCCCCCCCCCCCCCCCCCCTCTCAAATATACTTCAGCCCTTACTGTTGTAAATATATCTTTATAAATATCAGAATTCTATCTACTGGACCGAGTGGAGCGAACCTAAAATCCAGGATTTCGATCTGGTGTGGATGAAGCGCGGACCGGGTTTAAGTGAGGGGACACAACCGTCGGGGGTTGCCATCGTACACCCCGACAGACAGCCATACGGTGAGTCCTCATATTGGATATCATACTACAGTTTGTTTGTTTGTTTGTTTTTGATACCACACTCAGCAATATTCCAGCTATATGACGGCGGTATGTAAATAATCGAGTCTGGACCAGACAATCCAGTGACTGACATCATGAGATACGATGACATGCATCAACCAAGTCAGCGTGCCTGACCACCCGATCCCGTTAGTCGCCTCATACAACAAGCATAGTCGTCTTTTACTGAAGGCATGGGTTGCTGAAGACCTATACTACCCCGGATATTCACGGTTATAAAGGATTGGACTGCCAGTAGTCATAGACATGCTTATGTCCAGTATACGTTTCTCTACAAATAACCGTCATTTCAAGTTCATTGGTACCGTTATATAACCTTCAGAACTGTGGTCGTGATGGCCGCAGAATTTGATGTGGCAATTTGAATGTGTTCTGACACCTTTGTGTCTTGAGAACTTATCCTCAAGCTGATCTTGTTTCTTGGCCGGACATGTGTATTGTCTACTCTGTTAGCATAGTCCGAAGCCCTCACTGAGACTGGTACTCCAAACATGAGTACATCGCAGTTACGAAACTAATTAAGCACAGCTGTCTAAATATTTCCATATAAAATTAGCAATGTTTAAAAATGGTATTCTCTACTTATTTTCTGGCGAAACGCATTTGTTTTTGTCCACAACATGACATACTCAGAGATTGAGATAAATTATTACCGAGTATCTGAATGCCCGATGGCAATAGTTGTCTGCTTCTTGGCATAATATGATATGACCCAGTCCTTGTGACCATCTGGATGAAGATACAGGCTTCTTATACCCATTCTACATCGGGTAATCTGGACATCTATCAAACTGAGGTCAAGGCCATGTGTAGACATGTCCAAGGAGTGTTGCTGAGCCCTGTTCCTGTTGTGTAGCTGATTTTGATCATTTAACCTACTTTATTGTAACAGGGTTTCACGTCGGTTCATTTTAGAACATTGTCTGTAATCAATACAGGCCTTTAATGTTTTCTTTTTTGAAATTTAGAGTTTATATAGTTGAGTGTCCCATCAATATTTCATAAAATCTGGAAACCTTGGTATGTATCTTGAAAAATCACTGAATTGTGGACAACCATGTTCCTTCACCTTCCTGGAGGTGTGGCGTGTCTTGACCACCTGTTATGTACAAATTGATACATGCAAGTAGCTGTATCGGCCCCTGTCATTTTCCGGAATAGCATTGGTCTTTATCAACCTATGCTTGTCGTAAGAGGCGACTAACGGGATCGGGTGGCCATGCTCGCTGACTTGGTTGATGCATGTCACCGTATCCAACTATGTAGATTCGATGTTCATGGTGCCAATCACTTGATTGTCTAGTCCAGATTCGATTATTAACATACTTCCGTCATTCAGCTGGAATACTGAGTGCGGCGTTTAAAAACAAACAAACAAAAACAGATACAAAGGCTTAATGCACGTTAATATAAGCTTTTTTATGTTTGACAATTAGCGACACTGACTGAAAAAAATATTTTGGATAAACAATGATATATGTACTGAGATCTTAAAGGCAGTTTATATCAAGGTTGAATATTGATACTTTGCAGTCATCCATTATGTATCTTTTTGTTATTGAATATTTAAAGTCCATAAAGGTTTTGCAATCTGCGTCGGTTTACCTCAAAATGATTTGTGAGACACTCTTTGTGATTTACCGAGTGCTTCTTCGAGTCGCCCTCTTTAACGCTTCACTTATTCATGGAAGCGTTTTGATATTCTACCCATATGATGCACATATTTTTCTATTATTGTATACGGCAACAGCACGGCATCGATGCGCCGACGCCTACAGCAACGGCTGTCAAATTTGCCTCCCGACACCACCTGGGGATAAACACAAGTTCCGGTGCGCCTGCCCAGACGGTCTATATCTGCAATCGGATGGGAAGGCGTGCGGAGACACAGGTGGACATTTTTGCTTTATAGACAATCAACGGGACAACTAGAGTGAGTGAGTGAATTGGAGTTAACGCCGCTTTTAACATTATTCCTGTTATATCACGGCGTGTCAGCTTAATGTTGGAGGAAAGCCCGAAGTGATGCAGGTCTCAGATGTTTACCACTTCGGTGAAACCCACGAGCACGGGTATGGTGCTGACAAACCTAGAAACATAATCGGGGCGAACGGGGATTCGAACCCACAATCTTAGGTTTCTTTCGTGCCCAAGGGACGCAACTGGGCCACCAATGTTTAAGCAGTCAGCCGATAGTTCAGATGGCCAATACCACATTAGGCGACAGAAATAACTGGATGTTTGCGGACAGTGGCGTTAAACAACATTCAATAATACAGAATTATTGTTTCGTGACGTGACTGTTTCAGTCCTGCTTTCAGCAATCCCTTCAAATACAAACGAAACGTTTAAATAAATCTTTTACCTACTATCTACGTTGGCTTAAAATTTAGTGTATCTCGGATATTAGTTAAAGTTTTATGAAACATAAATACGTTCCTTCATAAACTGTTTCATTTTTTAACAGAGTGAGATTCATTGCTGTAATATAAACTTTATATATAAGTATGTTCTAAAAATCATGACGTGCCCCTCAGAGTTTGTTTAACGCCGCCATGTTTTGATATGCTACCAACTGCTTGTACAGATCCATCCTGGCCCCAGTGTCTCCAAGGTTACCGCATCGTTAACGGCACCTGCCATGACGTCAACGAGTGCGAGGAACAGCCGCGAGTATGTGATCATCTGTGCTCCAATACCAACGGAAGTTATGAGTGCGCATGTCGTGTCGGCTTCGATAAGGACAATGGAACGTGTGTCCAGAGTGAGTTGATCGACCTGATACAATGGGGATCTGATCTGCTCGTGTATGTATTGCAATCATTATCAGTCCACCTGTTCAACATCGAAACTATCAACCGTATAACAACAGCCCAAATATTGAATGTTGTACATCTTCAAATCGTATGGAAATATCAAGACAGCAGTCGATCACTGACCCATTCCTTGTGAAACACAACTGTATGAACAATATTTGCATCGAAGTCGTATAATCAAAGGACGTAGGAACGAAAAGGGGAATGTTGTGCATCAGAAATTTCAATTTTGTATCTTAAAACACAAACAAAATTGTCATGGTCGCATATATTTACGATTTGGTAACAACGACTGTCCTTTTGTGACACTAATCTTGTTCATCGGTTTTTGAACGTGCACTCATTTTGTATTCTGACTGTTACTTGATTACTGATATCTTTTCTCTTATGTACGTCGCTTGTTTTTTACTTTTAATATCGTCCTATTCGAAGTAACTTGTGACTTCAGGTAAAGATGCATTTCTGATTCTAATTGATCACGTGGCGTTCCGGCGATTCAACCTGACAACCTTCGACTCCACAATAATGGAGGTGCCCAAACGTTTCGCCATCGAGAGACCAGTCGCCCTGGACTTTGACGTGGCCAATGCCGCCATGTACTGGTCAGACCTATCCACCAAGTCCATTAACATGTGAGAGGTTCTTCATGTCTCTGTTGGTCAGTGTCCTTGCATATATGCCCATCACCTTATCAAGGGGGCCACTGTCCACGTTGAAGTCTTTATGAATGTCTTGTTTTGATGGATTCAGTATCTGTCGATCAACTCTGTCTCAGATGGCATGCATTGGCGGATCTGGAAGGATGTGGGTGTTTGTTAGCCACCTGTGGACCCCGACTGTTTTAGCATGCTGGAACCACCTCTGCTATGTATTTACGTAATACACGTATAACGTCTCCGTGGTCTAGTGGTAGAGCGTACGCCCGGAGAGCGGAAGGTCCGGGGTTTGATCTAAAAGACGTTAAAATATGGTACTTGTTGTACCCTGCCTGGCGCCCGGCATTAAAGAGCTAACACAAGACTCGGAGTCAGTATACTGTGTCTTGGTGGGGTGTTCATGTTAAACTGCGGCATGGTATCTCAGTGAACTAGCACTATAAAATCGGCATTAGTCCGGATTAGTACAAGCAGCCACACGCACGCACGCACGCACGCACACGCACACACACGCACACACACACACACACACACACACACGTCGCAATAGTAAATGCAATATCTCGGACGCGAAGTAAAACCCCATTTCACCTCATCCCACAATATTTATGAAACAAAGTCCACTGCGTTTCATAGATAGTGACGTCCCACAGGTGGGACAATGTGCGCCCAGGTATGTGTTTATAAAGATTCTACGCTGGGTAATCGAGAATGCGATTCCAATGCTCTTTTCTTTTTTGTCCATTTCAAGGGCAACGGTGGATGGCGTCCGGTTAACCGACGCCCGTATTGTCGTGAAAGGTGGCGCCTCCACCGTCCATGGAGTGGCCTACGACTGGGTTCACAAGAACCTGTACTGGGTGGACGCAGTGCCAGGCAGCGAGGCTATCCGGGTCAGGTCACTTCAACGGATGACCAGTACAACCCTAGTGGACAAGGGGCTTGGGAGACCAAGAGCAATCATAGTGCATCCCAGCAAGGGGTACGTAAGCCAATCATAGTGCATCCCAGCAAGGGGTACGTAAGCCAATCATAGTGCATCCCAGCTAGGGGTACGTAAGCCAATCATAGTACATCCCTGCAAGGGGTACGAAAAAGCCAGTCATAGTGCATCTCAGCAGTGAGTACGTAAGCCAATCATAGTGCATTTCAGCAAGGGGTACCTCAGCCAATCATTGTGCATCCCAGCAAGGGGTACGTAAGCCAATCATAGTGCATCCCAGCAAGGGGTACGTAAGCCAATCATAGTGCATCCCAGCAAGGGGTACGAAAGCCAGTCATAGTGCATCACAGCAATGGGTACGTAAGCCAATCATAGTGTATCCCAGCAGTGAGTACGTAAGTCAGTCATCGTGTATCCCAGCAGTCAGTACGTAAGCCACTCATAGTGTATCCGTGCAGTGAGTACGTAAGAAGTCGGTGCATTCCCTCAAGGGGTACGTGAGCCGGTCATAGTGTATCCCATCAGTGAGTACGTAAGCCAGTCATCGTGTATCCCAGCAGTCAGTACGTAAGTCAGTCATAGTGTATCCCAGCAGTGAGTACGTAAGCCAGCCGGTGCATCCCAGCAGTGAGTACGTAAGCCACTCATAGTGTATCCCTGCAGTGAGTACGTAAGCCAGTCATCGTGTATCCCAGCAGTCAGTACGTAAGTCAGTCATAGTGTATCCCAGCAGTGAGTACGTAAGCCAGCCGGTGCATCCCAGCAGTGAGTACGTAAGCCAGTCGGTGCATGCCCTCAAGGAGTACGTGATCCAGTCATAGTGTATCCCAGCAGTGAGTACGTAAGTCAGTCATAGTGTATCCCAGCAGTGAGAAGCCAGTCATTGTGTATCCCAGCAGTGAGTGCGTAAGTCAGTCGGTGCATGCCCTCAAGGAGTACGTGATCCAGTCATAGTGTATCCCAGCAGTGAGTACGTAAGCCAGTCGGTGCATGCCCTCAAGGAGTACGTGATCCAGTCATAGTGTATCCCAGCAGTGAGTACGGAAGTCAGTCATAGTGTATCCCAGCATCGAGTACGTGATCCAGTCATAGTGTATTCCATCAGTGAGTACGTAAACCAGTCATAGTGTATCCCAGCAGTGAGTACGTAGGTCAATCGGTGTATCCCAGCTGTGAGTACGTGTAGCAAGTCGGTGCATCCCAGCATTGAGTACGTAAGCCAGGCATTGTGTATCCCAGCAGTGAGTACGTAAGTCAGTCATAGTGTATCCCAGCAGTGAGAAGCCAGTCATTGTGTATCCCAGCAGTGAGTACGTAGGTCAATCGGTGTATCCCAGCTGTGAGTACGTGTAGCAAGTCGGTGCATCCCAGCATTGAGTACGTAAGCCAGTCGGTGCATCCAAGCAGTGAGTACGTCAGCCACTCAAAGTGAATCCCAGCAGTCAGTACGTTAGTCAGTCGGTGCATACCCTCAAGGAGTACGTGAGCCAGTCATAGTGTATCCCAGCAGTGAGTACGTAAGCCAGTCGGTGCATGCCCTCAAGGAGTACGTGAGCCAGTCATAGTGTATCCAGCAGTGAGTACGTAAGCCAGCCATAGTGCATCCCAGCAGTGAGTACGTAAGCCAGTCATTGTGTATCGAAGCAGTGAGTACGTATGTCAATCGGTGCATCCCAGCAAGGGGCACGTAAGCCAATCATAGTGATTCCCCACAGTCAGTACGTAAGTCAATCGGTGCATCCTAGCAGTGAGTACGTAAGCCAATCATAGTGCATCCCAGCAGTGAGTACATAAGCCAGTCACTGTGTATCAAAGCAGTCAGTACGTAAGTCAATCGGTGCATCCCAGCAGTGAGTACGTAAGCCAATTATACTGTATCCCAGCAGTGAGTACATAAGCCAGTCACTGTGTATCAAAGCAGTCAGTACGTAAGTCAATCGGTGTATCCCAGCAGTGAGTACGTAAGCCAATTATACTGTATCCCAGCAGTGAGTACATAAGCCAGTCACTGTGTATCAAAGCAGTCAGTACGTAAGTCAATCGGTGTATCCCAGCAGTGAGTACGTAAGCCAATTATACTGTATCCCAGCAGTGAGTACATAAGCCAGTCACTGTGTATCCAAGCAGTGAGTACGTAAGTCAATCGGTGTATCCTAGCAGTGAGTACGTAAGCCAGTCACTGTGTATCCAAGCAGTGAGTACGTAAGTCAATCGGTGTATCCTAGCAGTGAGTACGTAAGCCAGTCACTGTGTATCCAAGCAGTGAGTACGTAAGTCAATCGGTGTATCCTAGCAGTGAGTACGTAAGCCAGTCACTGTGTATCCAAGCAGTGAGTACGTAAGTCAATCGGTGCATCCTAGCAGTGAGTACGTAAGCCAATTATACTGTATCCCAGCAGTGATGCATAAGCCAGTCACTGTGTATCAAAGCAGTCAGTACGTAAGTCAATCGGTGTATCCCAGCAGTGAGTACGTAAGCCAATTATACTGTATCCCAGCAGTGAGTACATAAGCCAGTCACTGTGTATCCAAGCAGTGAGTACGTAAGTCAATCGGTGTATCCTAGCAGTGAGTACGTAAGCCAGTCACTGTGTATCCAAGCAGTGAGTACGTAAGTCAATCGGTGTATCCTAGCAGTGAGTACGTAAGCCAGTCACTGTGTATCCAAGCAGTGAGTACGTAAGTCAATCGGTGCATCCTAGCAGTGAGTACGTAAGCCAATTATACTGTATCCCAGCAGTGAGTACATAAGCCAGTCACTGTGTATCCAAGCAGTGAGTACGTAAGTCAATCGGTGCATCCTAGCAGTGAGTACGTAAGCCAATTATACTGTATCCCAGCAGTGAGTACATAAGCCAGTCACTGTGTATCCAAGCAGTGAGTACGTAAGTCAATCGGTGTATCCCAGCAGTGAGTACGTAAGCCAATTATACTGTATCCCAGCAGTGAGTACATAAGCCAGTCACTGTGTATCAAAGCAGTCAGTACGTAAGTCAATCGGTGTATCCCAGCAGTGAGTACGTAAGCCAATTATACTGTATCCCAGCAGTGAGTACATAAGCCAGTCACTGTGTATCCAAGCAGTGAGTACGTAAGTCAATCGGTGTATCCTAGCAGTGAGTACGTAAGCCAGTCACTGTGTATCCAAGCAGTGAGTACGTAAGTCAATCGGTGTATCCTAGCAGTGAGTACGTAAGCCAGTCACTGTGTATCCAAGCAGTGAGTACGTAAGTCAATCGGTGTATCCTAGCAGTGAGTACGTAAGCCAGTCACTGTGTATCCAAGCAGTGAGTACGTAAGTCAATCGGTGTATCCTAGCAGTGAGTACGTAAGCCAGTCACTGTGTATCCAAGCAGTGAGTACGTAAGTCAATCGGTGTATCCTAGCAGTGAGTACGTAAGCCAGTCACTGTGTATCCAAGCAGTGAGTACGTAAGTCAATCGGTGCATCCTAGCAGTGAGTACGTAAGATAATCATAGTGCATCCCAACAAGGGGTATTTAGGGTAACCATAGTGCATCCATATGTAGTGTGTAGGGCATCATGATCAAGGGACAAGCCATGTGTTATCTCGCTCGTCGTGGGACACCAATGGACAGCTTTGCTTGCTCCCTACCCTTGCGAAGATTCGAACACTTGTTTTTTGTCAATACAATATTTCACAATACAATATTTGCAATAAGTAAAGGTGATCGTATTTATATACACAGGACTAAAATTTTAAAAACAACAACAGAAAATGATCCTGTTGACGACTTGAGTTGAAGAGTAGTAACAAGACCTGGGTTCGAATCCCAATGAGTACACAGCCATTTTTGATGTCCCATGTACTGATTGGGTTGCTACGAGACGTGTGTGCTCACCCGCTCCTTCTGTACATGACGTACAGTACACACTGCTCAATACGGGCTCTGTTACATGTTCGTCGCTACAAGTTACACACAACCAAATGTTTTCCCATAGACTTCTATAGTAAGGTTATATTTACCTGTACGTGTGTGCACAGTTTGGCCTTAGAGCAGCAATAAAAAAATAAAAAATGATTAGCTTAGCCAGCTCCTTTACCTAGTACAGGAAGCTAAACACACCACCCCCAGTTTCACACCAAATGTCACCTACTTGAAAATAGCTGTGGTCATATTCAGCATAAGTCATCATGTTGAAAAAGACAGTACTAAATATAGGAAAACATGGTCAGTTTTAATAACTGGATGGATGTACATTTGAAAGACATAAAAATCTTACAGAATATCCTCCATTAACAGCCTGCAGATATCTTTCGATCTGCACCGAAGGCTCCCTTTGAAAACCGCACTGTCCAAACTGGTTCTGATTTGGTGTAGTAGAACATATATGGCTGAAATATTGCTGATGCGATTTTAAATCATTCACTCAATTACATAGGCTTTGTCTTCGTGTACAGACTAGCACAATAAGCCACGCACTCATTTAATCTCATCTCACAAACAGTGACTATGTGTCACAATTCATCATTGTTTGTCACAGGGCAACGGAAACGGTGGCATGTGAATTATTCCTAGATGCAATGACGTGAAGGTTCCGTTCACCCTCTCTCATTGATACCTGAGACCCTGGCCCGAGGGAGGCCAGGGTCTGTCTCATTTCCGACCTGATGGACTTTTGGGTACATTTTGCATATGTCATCTCCGGTTACATCAATCAATGAACATGAGCCTTGACAAGTTTTAAAAGTGATGAGGGATGAAGGAAGTACTGACATATGTATCGATTGTAGTGCTCGCGGCGCTGCAGTGCTAGACGCGTGAAATTCAGTTTCATTTAAATGTAAGAGTATTTCATCGTTAGACTCTATACTTATTTTCAGGTAATGATATTGATGAGATTGCTTCATTTCATAATATTGATTTATTAAGTACAGTTATGTAGATTGTGACATACATGTTGACTTGTGAAGAGGATTTGCCTCCCACACCCTAGAGCATAAAGAAAACACCCTTCTAGATTACCTAGTTCCTGAAATTAAGGATTTTTCTTGGCTCTATTTGGATTTTATGTTTTGTCTATTTTGTGTGTGTATATATATATATATATATATATATATATATATATATATATATATATATATATATATATATATATATATATATATATATATACCATGATACATTTTGGATTATATATGAAGAATTACTAACTCATATTGAAGAGATATTAGGTTTGACGCACAATGAACATACTTGTATGTTGTGTGAACCGATGCTCATGAATGCATTACATTTAACGTCATAGATCCATGACTTGGGATGTTCCATTTGTCTCGTGCAGGATTAGCTAGTAAAGTTGGGAAATGACGTGCAGCATATTGTGTTAAGAAAAAAGACACTCTGTGGTAACACTAGTCTGTCATTAACTGGTTACACATTGGAAACATCTCTTCTTAACGTACATACTTCTCTACATGTTTCTATGGTTCGCGTTTCTTTTGGTAGTGAGTATATTTTTAGATAAGATAACTTTATGACTGTATGTCAGTCTACGTTGGGGTAGCCGAGTGGTTAAGGCCTTGGTTCGAGCTAAATAACTGGGACCGTATTCCCATATGAGTACACATTATTTGTGTCACCCAAATTTGATTTTCCTGCATTGTTGCCAAAGCGACGTTTAATCGAAGTCGCCAATGTGTGGTTTGCATGATGGTGTGTAACCATGCCGTGAGCGATCATATCTACAAAAAAAGTAATTGTTTCCGTGGTCGAGACGTTAAAAGATGGTGCTTGTTGTTACCCTTAAACAAGTGCTTGTCGGCTTGGAGTATACTGTGTCTGAGCGGGGGCAGCATAGTATCTCAGTGGGCTAGCGCAATAAAACCCCAAACCAACAAGACCCCCCCACACACACGCGCGCGCGCGCGCGCACGCACACACACACAGACAACCAAACACACATGATACATGTCGCTTATTAGAACGCGACGTTTAGTATAAATTGTCAATGCAAGAGAATAACCAGCCTTGATTTTATGCCGGAACAGCTTCCTCTTGGCGTAAAGGGCAAATAGCTGTGGAAATTATATGAATGGGCCACTGAAAATCAGTGATGACACCAGGTGTTTGCGAAAAGGGTACGCATGTCCTGCCCTACCGGTAGCACTCGCCATTCACACAATTTGATATAAACAAAGTAAGTAGTTAACACAACAGTACTCCTGCAATGCGACGCCAGCCTGTAAATAAACCAGACAATCCAGTGACACGAGAGTACCATTACTGATCTTGTTGAAACTAACTTTTGATTATTTTTTGTTAAACCCACTTGTACCAAATTGCATAAATAGTTTCACGAGTGTTCTCTGTGTGTTTTCTGTGCTTACCTAGCTGGGTGTTCTGGACGAACTGGGCGGTGTCGGCTACGATTGAGCGTTGTGGTATGGATGGCACGCAGAGGGGAGTCCTCATTAACGATGCTATTAAATGGCCTAATGGAATAACCCTAGGTAAGTCAACCAACTGGGTATTAGTTGGACCAGTTATAAAGGTGCAAAAGGAATTTCATTGTTTAAAAAAATATAATTTCATATGTGGAAACAATATCTTACTGCCATGTGACCTTGCCTTGCGATGAAACTAAAAAGTGCCAACCAATACATGTATATAGGTTGTCTGCAAAGAATAGATTGTCGACATTGATGGCAAACAAACCATCCATATCCATTCATCATGAATTGACGCAACGCAAATACTGTAAGAAACCAGTCTTGTCTATTAACAAACGTTACCAAAACGTTATTAGGCTGAAAGCGGTCGCCGAGACACTGCAAACTTAAGTTCCTAAACACAACTATGATACCTGTATAGAATACATCACCATCTAATAACCACTTCTTGTTTGTTTCTTTGTCGCCACCATCTAACAGGGGAGTTGACTTTGTTTCACCCGGTAGTTAAGTATTTGACCCCTGTCATGTTCCCGTATGTTCCCAGATTACGTCACGGAGCTGTTGTATTGGACGGACGCCGGCCTGGAGATGTTGTCCAGCAGTAACATCGACGGCAGCAACCGACGCATCCTTCTACACAACGTCGGCTTCCCTAAGCAACACCTATTTTCGGTCACGCTATACGGGGTGGGTTTGCATCCATATTTTTATACATTGGTTGCACAAAACACACGTTTACTTCCTGAACTACAGCGTGGTGACACGTACTGAAATGCTAAATACTGTTTACGTGTGTCAACTATGAGTGGGCGGAGAAACGGTTTGCGCAGTGATATTAGAGGTTCAGTGTCATTCAAAGCGGACTGACAGTTACTCTGTATTATCTGGGGAATGAAACCAAACATATATTTTGTTCCACGTTTTGATGCAATAGATGAATTACCTGATGAAAGCGATATAAATGCAATTACAAAAGCGACAGAACCCTTTCCATAATCCAATCTCATTAAAATCAGATCTTAGGCCCCGTTGCCGCTAAAAAAAGATCTGAGGTCATCCCATTGCGGGTCTGATTTTAATGAGATTGTCCATAATCATAAGACATATCAGCTTAAAGCAGGATCCATCGCGTGTCATAAGCAGGTGTATGCGAGTCTTCATGAAATAAAGGTATACCAAATGTTCGCGAAAAGGTGAATAGATAGAATAAACACTGAAACAACGGAGGTGAGAGAGTGAGTTTGGTTTTCGGCCGCTTTTAGCAATATCCCAGCAATATCACTACAGGGGACACCAGAAATGGGCGTCATAAATTGTACCCATGTCGGGAAACGAACCCGGGTCTTCGGCATGATAAGCGAACGCTTTACCCGCTACGCTTCTCGAACACCCTGAAACAACGGAAGTGACTCATGTTTATTTAAAAACAAAAAATATAAATTACATTCATATATGCATTTTCGATTATCCAGCGTATGTTATATTCATTCTTTTATAATAAATTCCCTGGACCTATTCTCCGCCAAAGCTTTGTTTTGAGGCCGTATGGTATGACGTAAAAATAGTCATCCAATCAAATTACTCTCCTGCGCGAGAGAACATTTCTGCTCAGTCAGAGATAGGGGCGAAGGACTTGTTGATATCACTTCCGGAACAAAGCTATGGTGTTACTTATGGTAACAGAGTCGAGATATAATTCACTGGGTAGTGGAAGGGGGCATTTATGAGGACAATTTCACTGTGTAATTGTTTCGCTTTGATGGTCACGGCAGGACTGGGTGTATTGGACGGACTGGATCAACCGGTCACTGAGGAGGGCGAATAAACGCACTGGACAGGATGTGGCTTCATACCGCGTTACAAACTCACCAATGGGTGTGAAAATATTCCACTCATCGCGCCAGAAACCAGGTATCTCATTCATTCTTAACATCACCCAGTACTTCTTTACATAAAAATGTAGCACCTTATATTAATAAACACAAAGGAAAGTTTGATATGTTTTTGTAATGAGTAAGTAGAAGAAACTTTAAATTCTTCAAATCAGATTTTACTACATTTTGGTTTGTTTGTTTGTTGTTTAACGCCGCACTCAGCAGTATTCCAGCTATATGACGGCGGTCTGTAAATAAGCTGTCTGTACCAGACAATCCACTGATTAATATCATGAGCATCGATCCACGCAAATGGGATACGATGACATGCATCAACCAAGTCAGGGAGCCTGACCACCCGATCCCGATAGTCGCCTCTTGCGACAATCATAGTCACCTTTTACAGCAAGCATGGGTTGCTGAAGACCGATTCTTCTACAAATGTGCATCTTTATCAAATGTCATATTAACATAAGAATCACAAGGCAACAACTTTATATCATTTCAGACAACGATATCTGCGGAAACAACAATGGTGGATGTTCCCATCTGTGTCTTCCTAGCCCCGTTATTACGTCAGGGTCACGTGGTTTCCGATGTAAATGCCCGGATCATATGTTATTGAAAAGAAATGATACGTCATGTGTTTGAATGAGTAAGTGCATTTAATTGACCCTCAAAACTTCACAAGACCTGCTACGAAAACACATTAAACTAATTTAAAACATTGATTTTTTTTATCATAGAAACTAATCGTCCCTAGATATACCATACTATCGTTGTAAAGTCATAACGGACTCGTAAACAATATGAATTAAACTTACATTCCATTTAAGTTCTTGACTGATACACATGTTCTTCAGTATCAATTTTCACAGAACTATTTAAAGATAACGTTATATTTTCAGATTCGTAACGCGATATTGCAAAGGAACTTTCATTGAAGCAAAACAGTCACGACTGTTTGTCACAGTGTATGGGACGATGCTACAACGCTGCTTGATCATGAAGTGGACACGATCGATTTCTTCCCACGTCGACACAAGACGTTCCTTCATGCCTTGTCTCTGGACATATTTAATCATGCTACTAAAAAAAGGTGAAGGTCCATCCGATTCTTTCATATTACGATAGTTACTTTGCCATGCACCATGACTAATTAACTATAGTAATATGAAAGAATTGGGTGGTCCTTTACTTTTTTGGAGTAGTATAAAAATACAGGTTAACATCTCCCTGGCATCGCTGCTGTTGAATAGCTTGTTACGTTAATGATAGGACATGTCTGAAAACGAGTACAATGCATCCTGATTTCCGCAAGTGTACATGTACATAGCGTGAATATCGACTCCACAATTGTAACCTGTCCACTGACTGGTGGCGCGCGGGTACATACATGTATATGGTAATAGCTACCTCAGTTTTAGAATATTTGTGTCTCGCTGGATTTAGATGAAATGTGAGATCACGTTTTGATTCTTCTCTAAAAAGACAATGTAAATAGTTGCAATACAAACATCTTGCCATTCATTCTTAATTTTATTTCTTGTTTATCTGACACTACAGTAAACTACGGTTATATCGAACACGCTTATAACGAACTGACGGATATAACGAACTTACTTTGTGGTCCCGACTACTTGCTGTAGTCATGCTGTATATGTACTTATAACGAACTACGGTTATACCGAACTAAAATTAGTGGTCCCTTTGAGTTCGTTATAACCGTAGTTTACTGTAATAGAATGTACACCTCCATGGCATGGTGTCACGTCTGTTACTAGGGGTAGATTTAGGAATAAGGTTGCTATAGAAACGATGTCAATTATGTAATTTTGAGTACCGTATTCGACGTAATAAGCGCCCTGCTCTAAAAAGCGCCCACGGCGATATTTGCTGATATATTGGCTAGTGAACAATCCCAATTAGCACCCTTTCTGACAGATCAATGTACACAATACATATTTATTCGCGTATAATACGCACTCGTGTGTTATATGCACCCTTAATTATGGGCAATTACATTCTGGAAAAATATATCTCTCGTATATAAACATTTCAGGCTGTCAGTATAAACCACAAAATTTATCCTTCAACTCTGTTTTTTCCCCCGACAAAATAATATTCTAATAAGAGCCCCTATTTCTAATTTTGAGAGCGCCCTGGGCGCTTATTACGTCGAAAGTACCTATTGTGATAAAAAAAACAACAACACATGTTAATTAATCAATATTACCTCACCTGGTCATTGACTTATGAAGTATGTCTTAATTGATTTATTGTTGTAATAATGTGAATATAATATCTCAATATCTCATGTGCTGATCGTGGACTTTGAGCGTTGTATGAGCGGGTTAATTGTTACGTTTCCCTCACCGCGCTCTACGTGTGATACCTTATACTTGTATAGTTGTCAGAAGCGCACGTAAAATTCCCCCGAGTCACTGACTGGCCAACACATCCACATGAACATGATGTTTATTACGGGTTAACATCACGCCACATATAGTAATATTCCAGCAATATCAAGACAGGGGACACCAGAAATGGGCTTCACACATTGTCGGGAATCTAACCCGGGTCTCCGGCGTGACCAGCGAACGCTTTAACCACTAGGCTACCCGACCGCCCCTTCATTTAAAGGGAAGCATGACGAAACTGAATATACTGGCCCAAAGGGCAGGCCTGTGTATGCAGCTCACTTAACACTGATTCAGGAGAAGATGAAATCGAACTCGAAATATACTAAAACATGCCATTTATCAATATTCTCCAGATCAAATTTCTTCAAATACCTCGTTCGTCTTCGTACGCTGTTGAATGTTCAGGAAGATTCAGATTCGATCACGTTGAGTTGGGTCGCATCCCTCTCTATATATATCAGCCATCACGTTCCACATTCAAGATATGACACAATGATACTCCCTTGCTTTTGTTTAATAACGAGAGTTCTTATTCGGGTTCCATCTCGCAATAAGTGATTGCCCTCTGTAGGGGAACTCCACACAATACAACCATGTCAACAGGGCATCACAGCTGTCAACTGATCGGGAAGTGATTGCACACGCAAGATTCTGTATTTACGTATAAACGCCAGAGGTAACTGTTTCAGGACAATTGGATTGCGTAGGTAACAGGCTGTTAGCGTTTCATAAGGTCATCTGTGCACTGTTAAAAGGGAAAATGGATTGCATTTCTAATCGAATCGACAATACAAGTGGGACAATTTATTTTAAGCGTGTAATAAAAGATATGTAACCAACTTAATATCACTTAGGGATCTGAAATCTTCATTATCGATTGCGTTGGTCATTAAATAGTATGTTTAAGTCATATCACGGCGTATCGGCTTCACGTCGCAGGAAAGCAAATTTTAGTGGCCTTCATGAGCACGGGTATGGTTTTGACGAACCAAGGACCATATTCAGGAAGATTCTGGGAATCGAATCCAAGATCAGCTGATCGTTGGACGTAACAGCGAATTTTGGCTGCCTCGGGAGGGCCTGCGATCAGGTTTTACCAAGATTAGTTGTTTGGCAACCTCAAGTCCTTTTTCTACTGAGAAATAATGAAACCCGTTATATTGGTCATTTTGAAAATAATCTTCTGAAGCGAATTATGTTTGTATGACAATGTTGCTCTTAGTAAACGTCGTTTATTCTATCTTTAATCTCTGACGACTGTGGTTTATGTGTACACTGTCTATCCATCTCTATTATCAAAGGCCTCCTTTCCATTGAGTGAGTTTTTTGTAAGCAGATTTTAGCAATATTCCAGCAAAATCACGGCGGGGACATTAGAAATGGGCTTCACATGTTGTACCCATGTGGGGAATCGAACCCGGGTCTTCGTCGAGACGTGTTAACCACTAGGCCACCCCATTACCCCTTATCCAATAGTACCTACGTTCTTTCACCTAGATATAGTTAATATTATAACGTACTGGTGTACGTTATACGTTAACCATTGCCGCAATGGCGAGGGGCAACAACGTCTTTAACAGCCAGACTTGTGTGGGATGGCATATACTGAGTTGAAATCCTCTGTGAAAAATTCCAAGAATACTTCATCGATTTATATCAGCATTATCTTTCGTCCGATTCCACCGTGTCGTCGTTCCCACGACCTTCAAAGTCGTCACAGCGCCACGTCGTGACGGCGGGGACGTTTCCAGGAATGTACAGGTTCAAGAAGAGACGTGAATCAAAGTGACCCACTCCGCCGTCTGCTGTCGCCACATGTACGTTCATACACCCTTCTCTTGATCTGTGTTTTCCATCGCAGTCGGCACAGGTCGAGGACGCAATCTGCGCTGTTAGCTGAGACGTTTGTGTCCTCGACATGTGGAACCAGACGATCAAATTGACGACGCCATGTTTGTTTTCTACCCAGGAGGAGAGTCAGTTTTCAACTTCGCGCCGCGGGTGCGTACAAACACTACGCCCTTGCAGCCCATGAAGCGGTCTTAACTTTCTGCAAATCATCACAAAATAATGTTAATATGTCTCTTATTGCTATTGTTAGATATCTCAAAACATGAAAATGCAATGGTCTTATTTCGTCGATTTACCATTGTCCGCGCCACGCCTAGACGGATAGCTTTATCTGACATGCTCATCTTGTATCGGATTCAGCATCAGATAGAAGCCTTTCAACCATGGCTCCTGTGTTTAAAACCGGGAATTAACTTACTGAATTGTTAGTTAAACACCACTTGTCAATGACGAACTTCCCCTTTTGCTACCAGCGACTTCTATGCTGGCGTAACATGATGAGACGCATGTCTATACCATCGACATGAAATACATTCTGCGGACTTAACATTAAATTGTGGATATTCATAAACATGAATACTATTAGATAATCTGTTTAAGAATTTGGATATTAGTATTTTGTTCAGCATGTTATTCTATACATATCTATTATTAATTAATAATCTTTATTCATTCTTATTCGTCACTAAGGCTATGTTTGATCATCTACATTGGCAAATAATATTAAGGAGATAAATATGAATTAAATTAAATTCTCGAGCAGATCCTATACAAGTTGTATATTTGTACATCACACTCACAACATAGTGTTCTCACAGGAAGCGGTGGGGGTGCGTTTCTAAAGGATTTTTTTTTACAAGAGGTTATAAAAAACAAATTTGGTTATGATAAATTAGACACAACTCCGATCAAATGGTTAAAATAGTTCGTTTCGCCATCGGACATGTCACATGTTATAACGTCAGAAACCTATGGTTGTGGGTTCGAATCTCTTTCCGCCCCGATTATGTTTCAAGGTTTGTCAGCACCATACCCGTGCTCGTGGGTTTCACCGAAGTGGTAAACGTCTGACACTTGTATCACTTCAGGCTTTCCTCCTACATTAAGCCGACACGACACGGCGTTAAACCCAACTCACTCACTCACTCGTGGCCCTACCGATACATTACGTACATTGTACAGCGTAATATATTCAGTTTCAGAATTTCACATTCAAATATAATTCTTTTCACACGACCATGGTGTAGTGAAATACAGTGTAAAAGGCGTTGTACATTATGTAATGAGAACCAATGTGCGTATGAACAAGTGGAGTGATAGAGTCGCCTAGTGGTTAGAGTGTTCGTTCGTCACGCCGAAGACCCGGGTTCGATACCTCACCCACAACCTCGCTCCCACTGGTATGTACTGCTTACTTGTAGACGATGACTTGAATTTCATTCGTCTGGTTTCTATTGTATAAAATACATACATGGATCACGTGGCATGTGATTGCCTAGCCAAGCACTTTATTGCGTGTATGTGTCCATAAACAATAGGCCACGCCCACAAGCGGACTACTTTCGTCGGTACGCGAATTAAAAAAAGAGCACACCAGGATTTAATGTTCAAACGTCCTAAAAATAAAAAAATATATATATACTCCTTTGTTTTGGTTTGTTGATGTTACCCGAGTGTGACTTGTATTCCGTATGTTACCATGGATCGTTGTTTTATACATCTTCCCGAGGCAAGGACGTTTACTGACAGTGTCCACCCTTGACGAACTATGGAGGTATATTTTGGCTGGACTATCGAGTCTATGCATAGTCCAATCAAAATCACGTAACGAAATCGACATCAGGTTCGTAAACTGTCATGCATTTTACGGTCGATTGCAGGATTCTCAAAGCACGTGTACCGTCAACGTAGCGTCAAAAGACATTCATGTTTTTAGTCAAGGTGCTCACGTGATTTGATGCATTTTGCGGAGTAAGACCCAGATCGTCTTCACTTGACGCGCATGCAAGACTTAGTGATATGAGCGGTGGAATCTGATTGGTCAGTAAGAGGGACATAGAAGGGACATAACTCGTATTAGCCACTGGTGGCGCTACAGCCGAGCCCAGAAATTCCAGCTTAGTTCGGCAAGAGTGGAAAGTGGACTTTTATAGTCAGTTAACTGTTTTGCCTCTGGAAGATTGTTTTCAAAGACAAAAAAATACACTTCATACATTATACATGCACTTCGGACAAAAGACAAAACATTATGATATATTCCGATAGTAATACTTTAATTCATACGTACAATGTGCATGGTAAGTCATATGCAATTTATTTATGAATCAAATCATTCCGTGTTATGATGATGGAAAAGTCAATGACGAACATGTGTAAGATAAGCAATAATTCAAGTGACGAGAATTGTATTACAGTCGTGCCTCGTTTATACGGACACTTGCGTCATTTCACAATTCGTCCGTATAAACGTACACACATATTCAATGTTTGCTGTTTAGGGAAAAATATAAATTCCTGGTAACCAGTAACCCTGCAGTGCGTGAGTGAGTGAGTGAGTATGTTTACCAACAACAGGAATATACAACTGACAAGCAATGTAATAGTATTACAATGAAACGCCAACGCCAGAGAAACATCAGTCGCCACTTTCTGTCGAAACAGATTCCATTTGACGCAAGACATGCATATGTTTAATATAAAATTCGTGAATTCGTCTCAAATGTTATATACAACGGATATGTATGTGAATATAGGGTGAAATGTGACATGAATGTAACACTGTCATACACGTAGCGCCCAATCTTGACTGGTGAGGAAGAAGGTTGGGAAACTTAAATTATCAATAACAAATGTCATGCCAGTCTCCAGTGATGAGTAAATAGATGTTACATACGTGAATACATACATACGTCCTACACAGTGAAAGGGTGTTAACTCGGAACTCCCCTTATCCCGAACTACGGGTAACTCGATAAAGTTTCAGTGATCTCGCGGACTTCAAGCTCAACATCAAGTGTTCACTATATGTTTTCAAATGTACCTTACAAGCGCTTTGTGTGTAATATACTACTTAAAAGAAGTTAAACACCCGAATCCTTCATGATGATATTATTATAGTTAATCTGTATGGGTTGTTCTCTCCCATCTTTTGACTAGAATATACAGCCCGTTCATACAACGCATAAATATCACAAATATACTTTCAACCAGCGTAGTCTTACTGTGTGATAAGAATACGAGACACCTGTATGACAGTACAATCAATGCATAAAGTTTCATAAATATGTTCATGATAATAAATTTCAAGATGACGTTAATGCATAGGGAACGTGCCAAAACATGCTGAGAAGTGAATAATTTTATACAACAGCTAGACAATCATAATTTGGAACTGACGCGTCCCGGATTAAAAGAAGCAGTGATGTTCAAAACAAGTTTTGACATGGCTTCATTATTGCGTCACTATCGCTTTGTTCCAGATAGAACAAATTACAACGTAAAACTGCGGTGCTTTATTTCCAGATATAATTGATGCCATCTACACGCATTGTTGTCCTGTATATGATAGATATGCCAGTTTCACATATGGATGGGGAGTAGCAAGTATACAGATGCTTTGGTTAGTCTGGATCGGCTATCGCAATAGCAGGAGAGGTAGTAGACGCAGTAGACGAAAGAGGTAGGAATAGACGTAGCAGTAGGTGTTGATGCGAGAGGTAGACGTAGACGTAGTAGCAGGCGCAGAACCAGAGGTAGTAGAAGGATTCGAAAAAAACACAAAAGAGATTCAGTGATTGCAATTAACTGTAGTATACTCAATCAGTCATGTACTAAACATACTAAAAAACAAAATATATGAAAGTAATATTATTAAAATACAAATATAAGCATACATAACGGTAAAAGCCTTAACAGTAGTACTCTGTAAGGCTGCATAATAAGTGACTGAAGATGACAAGGTGTATACCATTATTTATGAGTATACTGCAAGACAGTCGGCACTATTTCTCAAGTTCCTACAGCCTAAAATTGCCGCCAAACTCCCTGAAAATATATCATTCCGCTTTGAAAACAACAACATGCAGTCTTCAAACAGAAATGTCTGAGGCATTTACTTCTTTTTATATTTCGGTTTTTCCCGTCTTTTTAACTTTGAACACCGATCAGCATTTGTTGACCTGTGAGTTCAGTGAAGATGCCGCGTCTTTATGAGCACGTGGGTATTTTGGAAATTTTTAATCGTCACAAACATTTTCAAAAACTTTAAAAACAGATAACTTCACATTTCTATTCTCTTCCGATTGTCCGTTCCCCAGTAGCAGACAAGATAATATGTATTACCTCGTATTAAGTAGCAGGTCTTCATAAGAAATGTCAGAGGTAATGCACGATTTCATGTTACGGTATACACGTATAGGTCAGAGCGACAGGGGAAGCAACACTGACAGTGGTGTTTAAACTTTCGCATTATTGGCCGAGAACAAAACGTTTTCCATCAACACACGAGATGTTAATTTTCTCTATCTTTTTTTCTCCAGTTCATTATCTTCTCAGTGGGCAGTGGTACGAACCCAATTCAAACAAAACCGTCCGCATCAATGATGGCATAGTTTAGACAAGGGAAGACAACTCGTCCGTAAGACGCTATTTTATAACTGGATTTTATTTCACCGGACAAAACCGAGCGCTGTTAACGAAGCCAACACGACAGGTCTGGAACGACATGCACGATGATGAGGAATATTTTAAACTTTTCATGGCCTTAGGTTATTGAAATCTTCACATGTCTGTTGTGTCTGATATGCCTTAGGATCTTATGAAAGCCTGACGACGACGACGAAAACACAAGGAAAAGGCAAGCGACTGCGGCATATTTCGCTATGTTCTGAATGAGGCTACAAATGTGTAAAAAACTGTGCATAGTAAGCTTTGGTATTTACCAGTGGGCGTTACACGACCATTTATCTAAGAAAAATGAAAATTAATGAAAAGTTTGGTTCATCAATATTTTTATATACACACACAAATATGATCAGTACTTGCATAACACAGCCTTTGTAGGTCAAGTTGGATTCAATAATGTTTCAAGGATGATAATTGATTACCTTTCTTGGCGGTCGTAGGATTTGAGACACAGCCTAGCTTGAAGTCAATAGTTATGTTACTGTGACGTCACGTAACGACATATTGATCATAACGAGATATCCGGCATAAGGCATCCGTCTATTATCAGGGCATATAATGCATTATGTCAGTGCATGTAGGTTTTATTACCGTATGAACAGATATCACCCTCTAATGGAGGGGCGGTCGGGTAGCCTTGTGGTTAAAGCGTTCGCCCGTCACGCTGAAGACCCGGGTTCGATTCCCGACATGGATACAATGTGTGAAGCCCATTTCTGGTGTCCCCCGCCGTGTTATTGCTGGGATATTGCTAAAAGCGGCGTAAAACCAAACTCACTCACCCTCTAATGGCGATAACTACTTCCAGACCTTTACAGTGGAACCTTAGTAATCTGGACATTATTTGTACGGACAACGCGCAATACGGACATGTACATGTTTGGCACAGTTACATCAAGTCGAGACACAAGTTAATTCAGACTCGTACCTGGCGTTATTTTAACGAGATTTCATATCAATATTTGATTGACAATCATGAGACGACATACAACGTCTATATTTCGCGAACAAAAAGCATCATCACTATTTAATAGTGATTCATAAACACATGATTATGTCGTAAAACGGGCTCTGATTTCAGTGGAGATTTCTTCTGGAGGACGTTTCTTGATATGACGCACCAGTGACAACATATATGTCCGATACGATTCCCTAGTTTGACTTGTATCATATGTTCCCGTGTTTTGTCAAGTGAACAATTGACTTGCTTTTGCATGTGTTTGTGACGGATGTCACTGGTGGGACAGGATACGTTCACCTTTCGCTAATACCTGGTCTCATCAATATTTGATACTGATTCATAAACGCATGCTCATGATATAGTCGGAATCGTAAATCGCTTCTGCTTTTAAGCAGATATTTCTTAGTGATGTGGAAAGGGTTTTATTACTTTATTTATTATGTTTTGTTTGCTTTGGATCGGCCTTTGGTTTTGATGTTTTGTCCGTTTTTACTTTAGAGACAAATTTTACATTAGAATTCTGTGCAGGCGACACGTAAAAAGGCATCGGCTTTACGAATATCGGGACTCAAATCTTGATTAACGTCAGAAAAGGAAACGGTCGCGAGACAAAAAAACACATCTTTGATACAAGTATTAATAACAATATAAGGGTATGCGACTGTAAAGGAAACCGTCTCAGATGCTCTATTACAAGGTATAATTACTTATTCCATGATATATATACTTAATCCATGATAAATAAACTGATTCCTTGGTATTCTTATTTATTCCACGATATATGTACTTATTCCATGAGAAATAAACTTATTCCATGGCATACTTTTTTATTCCACGAAATATGTTACGGTACTTATTCAATGATAAATATACTAATTCCATGGCATACGTATTTATTCCATGATATATGTACTTATTCCATGGCATACTTATTTATTCCATGATATTATACTTATTCCATGATAAATATATTTATTCCTTGGTATACTTATTTATGCCATGATATATGTTCTTATTCCATGATATATATACTTATTCCATGATAAATATACTTATTCCATGGTATACTTATTTATTCCATGATATATGAACTTATTCCATGATAAATATACTTTCCCCATCAGGTGATACTCCCTAAACAATGGTCTCCAGATATGCTGGAGGCACACACGATGAAACCAGACACGCTGTACATAGCTGTTTAACATTGAATGGGCTTCTCGTCGCAGTATATGTGAAACATTGCTGACGCAACTAAACAATTTCATAGCACATTACAGTGTTCATCTCACATCCTTGCAACTGATTTCAATCGATCAACCATGTCTGAGCAACATCGCCTCGTACGAATGCTCATTATTGGCGCTATCAGTAGGGTAAAAAACATGTAATCGAAATTCGTTGAAGTACTCATAGAATTACATATAAAACAATATATACGGCCAATAATATCATCATCATCATCATCATCATCTCCCCGGAAAATAGCTACAAAGCGTTATATCCATTCACTCCCCTGTCTGCTTCTGCGTTCAATGCTTGTATTAAATAGTCGGAGTAAATAACACAACCAATCTAAAACCATTGCAATCCCTAATTAAACATTTAAAACATTTATATACAAGTATATATTGTGAAAAGAAAATTTCATAAATGTATATCCATTGTTTCCACTGGTTGTATATAAATACGAACCTAGCTTACATGTGTCTACAAAATCAATATTTAAGTTCAATAGTGGTTCGTTTCGTGAATGAACGATCAACTGACACAACTGTCCTGCTTCAATTCCAGTGATTGAGTGAGTGAGTATGGTTTTACGCCGCTTTTAGCAATATTCCAGCAATATCACGGCGGGGGACACCAGAAATGGGCTTCACACATTGTACCCATGTCGGGAATCGAACCCGGGTCTTCGGCATGACGAGCGAACGCTTTAACCACTAGGCTCCCCGACCGCCCCCCTTCAATTCCAACAGCCAGTGCTCCGGGTGACTCCCACATCTCTCGTGTCGTGAAATTCGCTGCCTCGACCATCGGTGTGTCGATACAGCATCACCAGCATCTTAAAGGGGCACTCGTCTCTTAGACTGACACGTAGTTCCTCAAACAAAGTTACATGTTGGTATAAGGTTCATAAAAATTCTAAAGGAACCATCGACTATCAAGGAAAAGTCTCTTAATGGTAGGCTGATAGGGGGTGAGAATAGGCTACTAAAGCTGAGAACGGGATGAGAGTTGAAGGTGATAGTTTATTAAACATAAGATAATGATTTGTGGTTTGTGAGAGACTCTGCTCGTCTCTGGGAAGTCCAGGACTACTCCCGTGTCTCATCCGACTACTCCCGATCACGAAATAAGCAAAACAATCTTAGTTTAGACGACACGACTAAAATAAGGGTTGAGAGTGTCAAAAATGTTTTTTTTAAGAGACAGAAAACATAAACACTTTTTGTTTGCCTGTAAATCGTTTGGCAAAAATATTTTTCAGTTTACTTTATCTCAGGCTGTCCTCTGAGTTTGGTCACACACTGAGGACTGCCAGGTCGAACTGATGCTGGACTAAAGAATGGACTAGCATGTGGGCAGTCATCGTGAGTCCGTGACTTATGCGTTAAGTTGCTCTGAGCACTTAAACCTGGTGCCAGTTGTGCACTGATCCTGATGTTTGTTTATAACCACAACGAATTAGTAAATCTTGAAATATCTACCCAATCATTTGTATCCATATCTGTATAATATCATAATAAATTTACAAATTACTATACATACTGAACATTAATTTGTTGGTATAAACCTCTAAAAACAGCTGGTTCGTTTCGAGTTAGTGAGTATTTAGGATTTGCGTCGCTTTTAACAATAGTCTAGCATATTATGACGGAGACCATTATACATATGATGGAATCGAACCATGGTTGTGATCACTAGACTAATCCATCATGCTTGTATTAGATCACAACACGAGTGTACAAACAAATACAAGTATTTTAAAAGTATTATATTAAATATGTAAATATATTTATATTTACGATTTCGTGAAACTGGTTAATATTAACAAGTTGAAAAAGGCCCAGGACCAAACCAAAATAACGCCTCATTAATTGAGACAAAATCCACATAAGGACAACACAATCCTTTTTCTCATGCACTGCACCATCTTCATCATGTGGCCTATTTTCAGAACGACCCTTAATTTCAACCCAGACAGCCATGCGTATACTTCGTTGATCCTACGGATCACAGCACCGCGTGCACCACCTGAACTCCTCACAGGGGAGTTCAAATCGATATATCCACGAATTAGACTGCAGGTTGGAAAGGTCACACTGTAGTTTCATCTCTGGTTCCTGATGCGTCGAAGTCGCGTTTATCGAAGGCAAGCAGGGCTTTGTCTATGTGCTGTCTATCCCGTTCTAATGCTAATCTGTTCTTAATGTGCGGCTGTTGAAAATGTTCCCGCTTTACAAACTCTGTGTAATAATAGTCAAGCGACATCTCTTCTTCCTCCCTCCGAATATACTTGATCATCAACAGCACCATGCTGATAGCGTAGAAGGACAACACGATAATGATGTAGAGAAACGCATCAAGCTGCGTTCTGTCTTCCGCTCTCCGATCTGTTTGCACAACGCTTCCGTTCACACACAAGTAACTTCCGGAAATATTTACTGCGATTTCCGTCGTCCGATTCGATGTCGCTATTGTGGTTGGAAGTGCAATCATCTCCGCTTTATGGCAGTCGTTATGGCTAGTCACGTGACGTTTCTCTCTACTTTGATTTTCGTCATTTCAGAGTTTCATTTCCTTCATCATGAATGTTTCATTAGGGACAGAGAAGGTCCGAAGCAGTCAGAGAACATCTCGTATGTGTTGCCGATCCTGCCCTGAAACCGGAAATGAAGCTTATTACATGGACATGTCCAGTATGCTTAATGTTCCCAACTGGCTATTACCTTTCCAACTGCATTATGCCCTTGTAGCATTAAGAATATAAAAAATGTAAAACAAATTTGGTGAGCTTCTTTAAGGATGAAATATTGATAGATATTGACATACCGTCAGTTTACTTAAAACAAGTTACTAATGACGTCCCCAGTTATTATACGACATGGGAAATGGAATTTAGGTCGTACACAAGGACGAGATAAGGTGTCCTGCATATTGTCGCCATCGATTGTATTCATGATTCATGCTTATTAATAAAATGTAAATATATTGAATCTTTGTGCAAGCAGTGTTATTGGGTTAATTAGCAACTACGGTCTCACAGCAAGTACATGTATGAGAGTGGATTAACAAAGACGGTGTGTGCAGCCAAGAGACGTACAGCTCGACCTATCAGTGTAAGATCTTGTTATTATTCAGCAGGAAACATCGAGTTTCATATGATTTGCTTCACTGCATAAGCACGTTTTACGAGATGTTCACCCGAGATAAACACCTTGCACATATGACCCATGTTGCACATATGACTCTTGTTGCACATATGACCCATGTTGCACATATGACTCTTGTTGCATATATGACTCTTGTTGCACATATGACCCATGTTGCACATATGACCCTTGTTGCACATATGACCCATGTTGCACATATGACTCTTGTTGCATATATGACTCTTGTTGCACATATGACCCATGTTGCACATATGACCCTTGTTGCACATATGACCCATGTTGCACATATGACTCTTGTTGCATATATGACTCTTGTTGTACATATGACTCTTGTTGCATATATGACTCTTGTTGCATATATGACTCGTGTTGTACATATGACTCTTGTTGCATATATGACTCTTGTTGCATATATGACTCTTGTTGCATATATGACTCGTGTTGTACATATGACTCTTGTTGCATATATGACTCGTGTTGTACATATGACTCTTGTTGCATATATGACTCGTGTTGTACATATGACTCTTGTTGCATATATGACTCGTGTTGTACATATGACTCTTGTTGCATATATGACTCGTGTTGTACATATGACTCTTGTTGCATATATGACTCGTGTTGTACATATGACTCGTGTGGCACATTTGACCCATGTTGCACATATGACTCATGCATGTTGCACATACAGTCATGAATCTTTTGAACTTTTCCTACTTTATTACAAAGTTGCCTTCCTCGCCCATCCCCTCTCAGACTCCCTATTTGATCCTACATTGTCCGTGCGAGTATTAATTTCACAGACATCCTTATAAATTAGAAGGATCCAGACGATCGCTTATACTACATGCGGTGTCACACAAACAACGTAAGTTTGAGACACATATTTATCATCACATACCCGTGAGTTTTGACTTTGAAAAAACAAACAAAACAATTTGCGAATGTCTTTGTATAGAACTGAAACTGTCTTTAAAAAAGTTGATATAAAATTTTAGCATTTAGTAAACAATTGTTGCCAATCCAATATAGAGTTCACATGATATTCAAGTAATATTGTGGCCCGGAACTTCTCGACTTAATGTTATTAAATGCTTCCAGGGATGCCTGTTCTGTATTCACAAGTGTCTATCTTCTTTTCCAGTCCGTTTCGATTTCGATTCCCTTTAAATGAGTAATACTTATAATATCAGTTTCCAAAAACACTGCACGCCCCATGCTCTCAGACACCCGATTTGCATTGGTTTGGAAATGTATTTAAGTTCAAAACCTTACGTTCTCCGTGTGAAGGTTTCTGGACCAAGGTAGACAATGGGTGAAGCATAACGGCATCACGAAAAGATAGGTAATATACGTTAGATAATGTGAGTAGGCGAATGTTGTATAACGCCGCAGTGTTCTGCGGCAGCTTGTAAATAATCAAATCTGGAGCAGGCAAACCAGGCTGACTGAAAGCTTTAGTTAAGGTCCACGTGTGTGCGCAATCAGCCAAGTCACCGAATCTGACCACCGGTTCATTCTAGTCAACTATTACGACAAGCAGATATAGCTTGATGGGGAGGAAATCTAGCCGGATCCCCAACGCACAGCAATACATAAATGGCATTATTAAGTATCCCACAGATACAAGAAGCTCTGTAGTGACTGAATGGACACCAACGCGCCTCTGTCGCTGGTTTATACAATCAAGCCAAACTGGACGTTAGGAACAATCGTGTTCTTCAAAGTTCGGGACAGCCCATATTAAAACACGTTATATCGTTTTAAGCGAATGTCGAGTTGATGGAGTTCTTTGTCGGCGCAGTTTCAAAAGGTGTTGAACGCCCTGTCCGTTCCTGGTACTTCACTATCACGTGATCACTTATTTGTTATCATGAGTATTAGTATAACGTTATGGATATACACTCATTCGCATCCGTTCCTATATTTCAATGATGTTAATTGAAACATGTGCATCTGAAAAAAAAGATCCTACCAATCAACTTTGAGAAACACAAGTATATTTCAATAGAACTCTAAAACCTTATAATATAAGGTAATATAATACCATTCACGGTAACATCGTTGTTTGGTTTACGTTTGAAATAAGCTTCTTCCAGATCAAATGATATTGTGAAACCTCGTTTATCCGGACGGTACCATTTCAAGGAAACCGTCCAGATTGACAGACTTGCGGATTAACGAGGTGTATTTTAAGAGTTGTGTCCCTTTGTAATATATACTCCCACACACCGGAAGGTGTGTTTTTCGGATTAACGGTGTCGTGACTAGCGAGGTTTCACTGTCTGTCGTGTATCCAACGATACAACACAACTAATAATACGATAGTGATAACAGTACGTGTAATATCCAAATATCAAAGGTATTATTGATATATATAATATGTTCAATAAACCATGACATTTACCTACACCCCTTACCCTCGCCTGTTGCTATTTGACGTTGTGTATCCTTCAATATGATAATATGGACTCTAGGTTTACAGAGTGGGTTCCCCATCGTGTAACCAGGTCAGGGTTCAGTACCTTAGGGTGCATTTGTGATCTCTGCTGAATACCAGTTATTTGCTTTGCAGTCTTTTCCGAAATATGACTCGATTGTCTACCATGCAACACTTGGCGAAAAATTAATCAAGAATATTCAATTACTTCCCTCAAGTTATTTTCATTATACTTATTTAAACCGATATCGCAGAATTGGCGCCAACCGGGCCAATGCATTCAAAACCTGATACCGTATTTCCCTTGCTGTTGAGCGGTTCAGCTCGGCTGTGTCTCCAGGCTCCCAACTCAATACGCTATTGTTAATCTCCGTCAATCATGCTTGAAACTGACAAGCTTCAGACGGTGCGTGGTGTCAGTCACCACGTGGAAGCACTTCTCGAACACCCTCAGGCGAAAATTCTTTCCTTGTATTATCATATTTCCCGCCAGTATTTGAGCACCGACAGATTCCAAATTCCGAGCTGGATGAGGACTTGATGGAGGTGCATTCTGTTACATCGTGGGTCGATTGTATGTACATAGCTTGTGTGGCAGGTGTCTTGAACGAAACTTGTCATCAATTTGTTGAAACTGTGAGCTGGCTACCAACTTGGTGATATTTTGGGTAAAATGCTTAACTTCTTCGCCTATAACAGAGTGAAGGAGAATCTATGTAACATTAAACAGATGTAGACTTGCGTTTCGTAATGAGGCAGGGTATATATATATATATATTGTGTAGCGGCCATAAAATTTCCGAGTCCCGTGATGGGATTCGAACCACGGATCTTCTGATCAGAGTTCGAACGCCTTGTCCACATGACCAAAGAGGTTAACCCCGTCAGCAAGCTGGCAAGGTAAGGATGTCATCTGTGGGATGACTCCACACCCTGCTACATATGTACAAATGCTTCTCGGAAACAGATCCTTACCCTGCTGGATGTGCGGAGAACGGTTCGTGTGTTCACGAAGCTAGGTGAGGTGTAAAGGGTTTAACGTCGTGTTCAATAGTATAATTACACTTATATAGCGACATGCATGCATGTGTGAGTGTTTGTGTGTGTGGGGAGGGAGAAGAGGTGCACTGTCTGTTGTAGTGACCAGATGTCTATGTGTGTGCGTGGGTGTGTGCCGATTTTATAGTTCTAGTCCACTGAGATACCATGCCGCAGTTTAACATGAATACCCCACTCAGACACTGTATACTGACTCCAGGACGACCAGTCCTTGTTTTAGCCCCTGAATGCCGAGCGCCATTCGCAGAAGCTAACTGGCAAAAGAAGACTCCGTACAAGTAGATACTAGCCTAACGTAGTGTACCCAAGCCATGAGAAATTTACTAGTTCGTCTATCACAACCTAAGCGCCCAACAGCAGTAACAGAACCTCATCTTGGTTCTGTAATATGCAGAATCTGCGGAACATACCCACATCGATAACTAAAGTACTCAGGGAAATGAAAAAAAACGATCTCAGATTTTAAATAAATGCAGTTGATATACAAAATATATAAATATTCAAACAACCCAATTAGTACTAATTGGGCCTTGGCACAAGTACAGCGTAAAAGTGTGTAAAAATATGAACAAAACAGACTATTGTGAAACTGAGCATAACCAGGTGTTAGTAGATCAAGGTGAATGGCCATGACCTATGACACCTTGACGACAGGTGAAAACAGGTGCTTGAAACCCACGTGCATGTGATTTGTCAGTGGTTAGTGATTTGTGAGTGGCATTTTGGGATAGTGAATCATCGTCAAAATATCAGAACGTGAAAGTAACATATTCCCTTCTCAAACAACAACTTACATGTCATTATTATTATGTACATAAACATAGCTGTTATTTCTATTTTGTTTTTTCCAGGCTAATTTGCATATTGCCTATAGCCTGTTTCTGCCATGTCAATTTGTACTTAGTTTTATTTTTGAATGTTGAAAGTGCCTACAAATTACCTCCTGTAAAGTACATTTTGTATTGAGCACTGAGATAGAACTAGCAAATCCAGACTAGTACTTTTTCCAGTTGTTTTGTTATTTCGTATGTACATCTACGTAATGCTTTGTGTCGATTAATAAATCCAGCAAAACAGGGTTTTTTTCCATTTACATGAGTACTTCACATGTACGTCGTGAACAGGGCAAAACCAATCTCTGTCCTCGCTACTGCTAAACAATAATTTGAGGACATCCCACAACAGGTCACACGTCAGAACAACCTTTCGCGAACTTTGACCGACCAATGAAATGGGTAACATGAAGTCGACATTAGCCAATCAGAAAGAAGCGTTCTCGATCTCTTCACCACTAGTTTCAAACTGGCGATTTCCATTTCAAATTACGCTTTTAAAAATGTTTGAAACCTGAACAAAAGTACATTCAGGAATATCTAATAGATTGCCGGGATTGTATGGCAGTACTTCCAGGGGCTATGGAAAGTCTCTTCCGTTCAAATCTTTATCCCACTGAAGCGAGAGACAAACGAGGATTTTGACGAAATCAGTCGTACAGCCCGTTCGTAATACCCCATGTTAACCTTTTGAGATTGCATGATTAACACACACTTTACGACCGATACTTTCGTAATCAGATAAGCGACGCTCTTTTTTGGTCAGATAAAAGGTCATTCTCACGTGACCCGTAATGGGAATCCTCGGATCTTTGTTTTGCGGTGGCGAGAACTAAGATCTGATATTAATGAGATTGGGGGATAAAAGTAGTTCTATCACAAGGAGAATCTAAACGTACAATGTCATTACCAGCACCTGGCTTTGATTCTGTCACATACAGAATATGTAGATCCTAGTACATGTAGTAGCAGAACCTAACTGCCCCGTGAATACCACAGAGCAGCAACCACAAGCAGAATTAAAACGTGCAACAGCCGAATCTTAAAATAGCTTACGATGGCTCCACAAAAAAGCAAAATTAAAACGAAGCTCAGAACAACAGTTTAACGTGCCATGAGAAGAAGTAATCATGGCAGCGTCAGAAGCAGAATCACATCATTAGGTTAGAAACTGATCATGACTTGTGAATCGTCTTCATTTATTGACATATGTTCTCTCTTTCAGTATTTGTGATTCAATCATCATGATTGACGTTAAAGTCGCTTTTTGTCACGTAGGCTAATGATGTATGTCACGTATGATAGTCTAAGCATGGCAACAACATCAGCAGCAAGGCAACACCATCAGCAGCAAGCCACTTGAGAGAGATAACCATCAAAAACATCCCGTTTCCCTCTGTTCTTACACTCAATGACAAGCCTGCACTTCTAGAGTACACACACTGCCTCTTCTGTTTACACAAACCAAAGACACCGAGCGTTTGCAAACTCTGATAATTTCCCTTTTAAGCTCTCAGTTGTTCAATAACACATTTACGGAGAACGGAGATATGTATTGAACGAATGCTGCCATCTAGGATTGCGTCAGTCCGTCTCCAGATAACACCAAGGACGCCTGTGTTATAGGAACATTTAACATGCCTTTAAAATGAATAGAAAACAATGAAAATAGGTTTAATTACGGTGCATCTTCAGTAGATGGAGAAAATTGCAAGGTCTTGTTTGTATAACCGCTGAACGCAAATTTCGCTTTTTTTGTCAAAATAAACGTGATCTTTCACAATTAGATACATAATACACAGGATCGATAGCTATGTTTGTATTTGGACTTCAAATGTAAAAGTTGAATTCAGTTGTAGCATAATTAAAGTTCTATTCATTTGAATTAAATGTTGTGATTTCATTTGAATAATTACATTTTAAGGGACAGATTACCCTTACCCGACGTTAAGATGCAATAATTATAATTATAATGTACAGATTAAAATATAAAATGCAGAAAAGATGGTTTAGGTGATCCTGGCACAGTCAGGCTGGTTAGGCTCATCTTCAGCTCAGGGTCCTTGCCCCCTCTACATGCAGCCCAGACAGCGAATGGGACTTCTCCCAGGAAGCGCTGCCTAGTCGAACCCACCCAGAACTTTTCGGAGAATGTGAAGACTCTCCGACACTCTCCCAGATTGTCAAAAGGGCTGTATTCCCGGTAGCAAACCCGGGTACGCTCCCAGTTTCAGTCAACAGATTGGGAGGTACCAAACCTAAGACACCGAGAACAATGGGGAGTCGGACAACTTGGTACTTGGGATGCAAGCGTGGCATTTTCGAAAGCGAGGTCCACATATTTGCCATGTTTTTCCTCAATCTTATCAATTACATTACTGTCAAAAGGGACAGAAAATTCAATGATATAAATGATTTCATTGGATTTATCAAAAAGGACAAGATCGGGTTTGTTGGCGTGGATACATCTGAGGCTGTCAATGGGCCTATTCCAAAGAACTTTGTATTTATAATTTTCCAAGACGCCCTCTACATATTCCGGGTCGTGCCATGGGTTAACCTCTGTGTCAAAATCACTAGCATGGCAATAAAATGATCGAGCGACACCATCATCGCTTAAGATACTGTGTTTGTGCCAAAGCTGGGCATCCACTGACAATGTGTTGGGAGTCTCATTCGATTCATTACATAATCTACATTTCATATCTACATGTTGATGCAAAATCACACATTGACTGGAAGTGACTGGTCCTGAGCAGCAAACAGAAAGCCTTCTGTTTCACTTATCAGGCCAGCCGACCTCATAAAAGCGAAGGAATCTGCAGGGTTGCTATTCTCCTCAATACACTGCATATAAACTCGATGCAGTGGTCGTTCTTCTTCTTCTTCTTTATCACTGTCAGATTAATAAATGCAGCAAAGCGGTTTTGGGTGATCCTGGCTGGTCGGGCTATATTAGTATAGTATGGTATGGTATGGTATGGTATGGTATGGTATGGTATGGTATGGTATGGTATGGTATGGTATGGTATGGTATGGTATGGTATGGTATGGTATAGTATAGTATAGTATAGTATAGTATAGTATAGTATAGTATAGTAAGGGTTTTGTTAGACGGTTTTATTTCAGCCTGTCCGGAAGTACTTTTTTAATAACTGAGTTGAATAAGATAAATAGAAACATAAATAACTAATGTCTTGTTTGTCAACTTCCCAGCCCCGTGGAGAGACCGGGTTGGAATTGGTCAATGTTATTGATCAAGGTTTTTTTCGTTTTCATTTCCGGTTTTCGGGTTCGGTGTAACTAGGGTTTTATGGGAATCAGCCGTCTTTCAAACAAACATTCCTACATGACTTCATCGTGTGCCGTTTCCCTGGTCGTGCCGTTTTTGCGCTGTGATGTTTTTTGGGGGTGTTCCGCAAAAAAAGACATGAAAGTTCAAGTAACTATACAAATAGTAACTAGTACTTAAACTTTCATGTCTTTTTTTGCAGAACACCCAATCCCTGGATATTCCGGTGTAAGGGGCAACTAATGGATTGACAGGTTTGGTGACTCCGTCATTGCGTGTCAACGTATCCCGTCGGCATGGATCGCTCATATTATCAATCACTGTATCATCTGCCCCAGACTACATTATTTACAGGTCACTGTTGTAAAGGTAGAATATTGCTGAGTGCGACGTAAAACAACATACAGACGCAGCCACAACTGGTGCCAGGAACGCTAGACACACGTCGAATTGCTTGTGTATTGAAATTCGTCTAAAAACCCAGTCTGCAAAGTGGATTATTTTTTCGTAATGCTGACCTTTCATGTAACTGAATGTGTTAGGACAGCCTTTCTCATTTCCTCCTTACATTTAACTTCATCAATAATGTACACAACATACACGCATGAGTTGGGCTTTGTACGACGTTTTCTATAAGGAGAACACTTTCCAAGAGCAACTTCATTTCAATCTGATTATTCTTGGTTGGAGACGTCAATATAATTGATCAAGATTTTTCAATTTTTAATTTCCGCTTTTCGGTTTCGGATAAACAAGGATTTTACAAGAACCAGACGTCGTTCTTCCAAAACATTACCGTGCAAAGCGCAAGAACAACGAGTCACGATTCAGGCGGTGAAACATTAACAGTTCCCCTGTTACTGTGGTTATGTGATAAACTGTAAGGTTTGCAATGCCTGCCAAATCCCAAATCCAAGTGACTAATATATATATTTAACATAATTAAATTCGTGCAATTAAAGGGGAAGTCGGGTAGCCTAGTTGTTAAAGCGTTCGCTCGTCACGCCGAAGACCTGGGTTCGAGTCCCGACATGGGTACAATGTGTGAAGCCAATTTCTGGTGTCCCTCGCCGTGATATTGCGGGAATATTGCTAAAAGCGGGGTAAAACCATACTCACTCACTCACCAACTCGTGCAATTAAAAAAACCATATGCACACGGAATAAAGAGTTTGTTCTTTAACTGCAGGGTGTTACTAAATAGTGTTTAAAATACAATTTTACTCACTCATATTAATTCCCTTGGTTATCTATATACTGCGAAAACAAATGTTCATGGACAGTACTTCTCAGACATACAGACGCATTTACATATAGATATAATTATAATAATACAATTAGTGACATATAAAGATAACTATTACCCTTGGCAGATTATCATAGCCGCATAACCATTGTCCCTAATCACATGAACATTCTAAATAACTCAAAATCAACAACAACTTAGTTTTGTATAATTGTAAAGCTGCAGGTCCTAAACGCTTCAAATTCCAAATTGAACGCTGACTCTTACAACTGGTGTCTTTGTGGTTCAATGTCATGCGCTTGACGTCAAGCTCACGCCGAACTTGTGATTTTAAAATCAAGACACGAGACCTTACAACTTTTTAACTCCACCCAGGTCGAGTATACAACTAAATGTGTGTTTGTGTCACTTCAATCTCCTTTCGGCTGTAGTATTTGAATGTGATCTTTAAGAACACAAACATATGTAACGTTATACGTAACGGCATTGCCCCGTGACACCGTAACCGTGACGTCGGGTAATATACCCCTGATATGTGTAGGTGTCATGCCCGCCTTACTGAATGAACTGCTCACGTTGACATTTCCCTCCTTTGTCTTTATGCTGAACATTCGTCACAGGGACAGTTCCTAATGCGATCCACCCTACCCGACGCCACTTCAGCTTGTGCCCTTTCCCTGGTCGTAACGTCTTTTCCCTGTGTTTGTATACTTAAACCGAGTCTCCTTTCTTAAATTGACCCACCACAACTGTATCTTAAACACATATTGCTTTTATTTTACACGATGCTTTGACATTTTGGCTAAAGCTCCCCGACCCCGAGTTTAGTACAACGCCGCTCGTTCACGCAGTACACTACGTTATTTACGACAAGAATTCTATGAGAGTTATGCGGGCTATTTCATATTCATATCTGCCGCAGATCGGCTTTCGGTGCATATGGGCGAGGTGTATTTGCTATGGGGAAAGGGGCTGCATGCCTTCGCCGCGTTCGTACAAAAGGGAATAGTTATGGCTCACCAGGGGAGTTAATTTGTACATAATTTCTGTATTGGATGATGCTATTATCAACTTCAGCGTGTTGGATTTGTTGACGTTTAGCGTGGAGGGATGAGATCTTTTCTTGTGGATGTTGCGCTGGTATTCGACGCTGGATGGTTCGTTTTGGCAACTGGGTTGTATTAGGTTGACACCGGGGTGAATTAGCAATGTTTGAACAAGGAGATGGACAAACAGAACAACGCTGTATTCATCGGAGAAATATGAATTATCAATCAAAAACATTCTGTACAAAAGCGACCGCACACACTTTATGCAATATGGAATATGAGATACATATTATTGAACTCCACTGTCTTAATAGTAAAAATTGAATATTTCATCTGGTGATTTCTTGTTTTTATATTTGTTTAATTTTCTTCAGCATTTACCCAGTTCTTCATAGCAATATATTCAAAGAGATAAAACATGGCAGCTTGATGGAAGCTTAAAGAAATAATCTCTATTACAATTGATGATGGATGTAAACTTTGGTAAGTTATAACATTCAGTGTACCCCTTCTGTTTATAAATTGGTAGATAGTTATTGTTTCTAAGAGGCGTTGGGGTAGTCTAGTGGTTAAAGCGTTTGCTCGTCAAGCCGAAGGCCTGGGTTCGATTCCCCACATGGGTGTAACGTGTGAAGCCCATTTCTGGTGTCCCCCGCCGTGATATTGCTGGAATATTGCTAAAAGCGATGTACAACCCAACTCACTCACCCAATACTATTTCTAAATTCAAAAATGATAAGTAATGACAAGGGTTAAAGGTTTTTTTCGATAAATAAGCAAAAAGAACATTTCTCTTTGAATATGCTTATCGAAATTTGTATTGTGTTCGATATCCAAGTTTCCATGTCTCGCTAGATGGAGCTCACCCTGTTGCATCCCAGAATACATGTATAACATCTTCTGTTCCATGAAAACAATAGCTGCACCTTTTACTGTCTACGTATCACCTTTTTTTTAAGAAGACCGTTTGTTGGCAAAATAGTATGTAAAATCTTATACTGGAACCATTGCTACTTAGTAACGTTCGTGCAACTAAGAGAAATAGAATTGACACTCTTCCTGTCTCTTTCTTCAATCTCGTGTCCAACTTCGCACTCCCATTTAGCGAAATGAATATTCTCTCCCATATTCGTTTTGAAAGTATTTATTATATTTTTTTAATATTTGTGCAGATGATGTCTATGAAATGGTAAAAAGGGAGATTGTAGAAAGTCAAATTTCGGTAAACGTTGACTTCGACAGTACTCACTGTTTAACAGCGTGAAGAACACCTGTACAGGTTAAAAAGTTAGTTTCAAAAGTTGACATTAATTTATCTACAACATTATTAAAGAATCGTATCCTTTTTTCAAACCATTCTCATCACTGATTTTTATCATAGCTATATTGCCCTTTGCGTCAAAAGGAATCTGTTTCTGTGGAGAATCTAGACTGGTTATTCTCTTGCAATGACAATATATGTTCATTGTAAGATATACTGGTATTTCGTAGTTTTATAATCTCGTAATACCATATATATTGTGCAAGGATACCTTTGTCATTTGTACACTCCATGTCGATGTCATGATCTATGAGTTTCCACCAGGCCTACATAAGGTCCTTAAAGTATACATTACGTATTTAGGTAATCATATGTAATCTCAATGTCTTGCTAGTAATTTCGAATCCATTATCAGGTCCAGAATAATGGATACCACTTTGACTCGATTTTTGGCTCTACGAATCATTGATATTTTCGTCCATGTAATGATTCTGTTATTTTGGGACATTTTATGCTTGCATCTGATGTATAACGTATAATTGGACTTCTCGTTTGTAGGGTTTATCTCCCCAAATGAATAATAAACACCTTTTACTGAAAGATTTTAAGCTTAATGTCTGGTGGATCTGGTAGTGTTGAGAGAGAATAAATGGTTGTATTTTGGTAGAATTAGTTATTTTAACACAGTTTTTTCTCCCCTAGGGAGTTAAGTCTCTTGATAACCAAATACACACGAATGCCATTTTCTAAATCATTTGTCATAATTCAAGCCAATGATTTCTTCGCGATTAGTAATAATCTAATTACATGCAAATCGAACGGATCTTGCATCTGGTTATTTCTGATTGTCTATTTTTGTTTTATATGTTTTCGATTGACCTTAACATTGAATGAGCAATAAATTGTCATATATCTGTGTATATGAAAAGAATATTGTCGTGTGTGGGTTTCTGTTCATTAGTCTATCCGAAGCGGTGTTAAACTCACTCACTCACTCACTCACTCACTCACTCACTCACTCACTCTTCATTTCTTCTTCTAATATTCTAAGTGAATATTTTCAAACTCATTCAATAAAAGACACATTGCAGCGTAGTTTTTTGTTGAATTTTATATATCGGATAAGAATGCAGAATCTGGTTTTCAAAAACACAACCACATTCCAGCAATAGAACCACAGTAAGCAATTATTTGACACATTTTAAATTGAAAGAAATGAATAGGTGTTTTTATTATTGTTAATTTGAGTACAGCTCGATGACCTAGGGCCAACATCCTCGGCTCTCCAATACACAAGGGGATGAATTAATCTTACGTCTTACATAAACCACTTACATGTGTATCAAATCAATGTCTCCTGTTTCACTACAGGGCAGAGAGGTCAACAAATCAAGAGATGTAAAATGCGTTAATGCTCGCGTCTTTGATCTGGAAGCACTGAAGAGTGGAGCTCTATGGGGTTTTAATATGTCCTTGGGACTTCCGATATTCTTTTTTTTGCGATATCACCGTTTTATTGATACATATGAGAGTTGTAACACAGGGCAGTACATCTGTGTAAATGGTTTTCGTAAATTCTGAGGTTTTCTAATTGGCCATATCAGTGCGACTTCCCTAGTTTATTTGAGATCTTCAGCAAGACTGTTGCTCTCTGTGTTCGGTCGTAAGGTTCTGTTCGCAAATTCCGAATATATCGGAAGTAAAATATATCTGTAAAACACAGTGTGTATGTTTGAGTGGGGATTGGTTCTGTTCAATAATGTTGCAAAATATATGACATAACGAAAGAAAGTAAATTCAAGACGCCAATGCCAGAGATGATGACAATAGGTATTCTCGAAATAAGTTAAATTTCCCAGTAATGTTAGAAAATTCCCCGGGGCTTGATAGTGATTGGAGATTGGTGGTGGTAGTTAAGAAGCTAAGATGGTGATGACGATTGGAGATTGGTGATGGTGGTTTAAAGTTTAGATGATGATGATGATGTTCTTGTGAGAAGGCATTGTTTGTTTGTTTATTTGTATTCTTTGTCATGTTTAAAATGACCATTGGTCAAGTAAAGAAGTCTCTCTGTCTGTTGAGGCTTTAATACACGCTGTCAAATTACATGGTAGAGATTTCGTTCATTCGTTCATACAGAGTTTATAGATTCTGAAGTAAACACTTTCATGAAAACGCATGAGGCTAACGTGTTTGATTCGCTGATATTGAATAGAGGAAAAAATACTGATTGTTTCAGAGAACATATTATTGCATGAGATTACATGTAGGTTTACTCGCCCACACAAAAGAATAAAACATATTTTTGTCCGCAATTTTCCGATGCAGAATCGTATTTTGTGGCCTCGAAGAAACTAATTGATATATGTCATGAACTGTGATGACAATATGTAATCATGCATAGTGAGGGAAATTAATACTAACTCCCTGGGTAGTATTCATATACATATTCCCAAGGAGGTTAATAGTCATATTACCTTCTCATTTTATCGTGTACCCATTCACTTGCTGCGTGAACAAAGTCCCTTGCCCAAGGAGAAGGGGGCACGGGTGGCCCAGTCGTCTAAAGCGCCGCGATTCGCTGTGCAGAGTTGCGTCCCTGGACACGCCAGAAACCTATGATTGTGGGTTCGAATCCCGGTTCGCCCCAATTATGTTTCTAGGTTTGTCAGCACCATACCCGTGCTCGTGGGTTTAACCGAAGTGGTAAACGTCTGAGACCTGCATCACTTCGGGCTTTCCTCCCACATTAAGCTGACACGCCACGATATAACTGGAATACTGTTAAAAGCGGCGTTAAACCCAACTCACTCACTCACCAAAGGAGACACCATATGTGGTACATCTGCTACAGTGTGGGGAAGGAACGAAGCCCTAGAAACTCCCAGGGGTCAAGCTGCCGAAGAATGTCACCCACCCAACTACTCTACGCGACCAACATTGCTTAATTGCGCCTGATCTGCCATCACAAATCATCATTTTGATTGCCAGGCTATATTGATATTTTTCAAATTCAAGTACATAATATGAACTATTATCAATAGTGTATAGAAGGTGAACATAGTAATGATGGCAATATTTACTTTTCGGAGTTACATTTTCTGTCATTCCCAGTCATTAAAGTCTGGGACTGCAATTTATCATCAAACAAAATTAATGCATTAGCAAACGTAGAAAATCCATAGTCCTAGCAGAATTTAATTTGTATAGTCCATCAGAAAGTTAATTTGAGAAACATATATTTTTCTATTTCATTTTTTTTTCTTTTAATCTAAAACGAAATAATTGGAGAAACGTTCTGAATCAATGAAAATATTTATTTAACCTGTAAAGATAGCAACATACCCAACGCATCTCACCACTAGTCTTCTCGTCGTCAAACAGTCTGGGGGATATTGTGCCCCTTTGACAATGACCAGACGCATTGGCGCTATGCAACATTTACTGCATTAACCCTTGTGTGTTGCTAATATATATATATATATATATGCACCCTCGTATATATTTGTCACTCCCATTTTGGCATTCTTCAAATATACTTGACTTTACACATTGACGCCAAAATACAATGAACAGAGTGTACATAGACATCAGTAATGGTTTTGGTATTCTCTCCACATGAACTCTCCAAGTTGTGACACTCACATCATAACCATGTTGAATAAACCCGCCTGTTCAGCTCCATGTGGTAAAAACAACTAAATCGAAGTTGTTCTGATAAACATTGATCATCCAACTAATATTGAGTTTATGTCGCATCCATTTCACCAGGCCAAATGCACGTTCTGTTCAATTATCATACGCAGTAAAAATCCGAAAGATTTCCTGGATCCAATCCCATTTAATAACGTTTTTTAACCAATCGTATTGCAGGTTACTCTTCTTTTCATTTGACCATAGCCATTAAAATAATTACGAACATTATTTTTCATGGCTACTTTAAATTGAAAAAATATTTCAGAATTTCTTCGTTGCATCACGAAGATGACTTTGTATATAATCAACAATATCACACATCGCACATCACGCCGTAGGTCATTGCTGTCGCTGACGCAGCTGAGGGTCACATTTGAAGGGCTAAAACAGCAAAACGAGCAGCGTATTCATCGAATACAATTCCACTGTTTGTCAGAGACATTCGGAATCATGTGAAGTTTCTAATAACAATTATATTATTACCAAACTATATGTTTGTAATATTTTAAATATCTGCTGCGTCTTCTTTAATCGGTATATATCTTGAAATATAACGATTACAAAAATCGATGTATCTCTGAATATCTCTATAGTACAGTGAAATCTCATAATCTCGGCACCATCCAAAATATATCGCGTCATCCGTAGTTCGAGACAAGCGGACTGCTGCCATTGGATCACGGATAAAGGCAACTGGTAAAAACGTTATCCTTTGGGGTCATTTACGGATAAAAGATCAGGTTGGAACTACCTTCATTGTTTAATAACAAACATGGCGTTGCCCTAGTCTATTGTCGATCGGGTCAGACTTGACGATCTGGAAGCTGGACAAATTTCTAGGTTGATTGTTATCATTATGGGAATAATAGCAACTAAGATACAGAGATATGAAATTGCGAAGAAATGTAGCGAGGACGGACGGGACACCAGTCACCGTAGCATTGTTCCTGTAGACCTCTGCCGCCATTACAGTGCTGATAATGATTCTGTCGAAACCATTAAATTACAAAGATATAGTGAGATATTTGAGCTCGAGTCGTAGAGGTTTCAATATATATATATCAGCCTTACGCCGTGTTTTTTGCCAGCTTTGATACAAATTGCTCATTGACAGTGCTATTAACCAGTCCATAACAATGAGGCATGAAGTCATTTGAAGAAAAACATTTCATTCAGTATGTTATTCCAATGGATACAATACACATTAATTTCAATGGACAACTCATACTGTGTAATTTAAGCATCTCAGGTGTTTACAATGAATTTTAAGCAATATTTTGTCATAACTGTTTATTGACTTCATGTTATAAACAACACCTTATATTTCTTAAGTAAATATCCCTATTTCAGACGCGCGTTCTAAGAATTACCATCAATGCATTATTGATTGCTATGAGCATACACATGCTGCTGAATGGTCAATTTCAGAATACTGCGAGTGAAGAAATGTCAGTGAAATATACACTAGTCTGAGTGTATTGATTGACGGGGAGAACATGCTACGTACAATGATGAAGGCCCGTAATGCAGGCTAGGCCAAAGCCAGGTGTGAGGCGAACAATACTTCCTTGTTTGTAGACGGACAGTTTTGGCATAACCTAATTGCTAGTCACAAACCAGATGAACCTGCGTGTACTGGTGATCATACTATGTTATTGAGTTATTACGCCGCTTTTAGCAATATTTCTCAGTATTATCACTGCATGGGTACCATGAGTATAACCAGGCGTTTACCAATTTTTGGAATATACGTTTACCCATGTGTTTAATAGAACCCGTGCCAACGACGTTTTTCTTGTACCCACTAGACTACCCTGGCACATACTATTTAAAAATACATGTAAGGTATGCGTAATACATGTGTATATTTCGTGTAGTTACGTCGTTATGTGCCAGAGGAGAGTGCTGCACGCTATCCTGTAGTGAACTGTGGTATGTAATATATATGATGGTGAACTGCATTGATAAGTTGCGTCTCGTTCAATATATCTACACCGGCAGGATAGACGTTCTTGGGGAATCAGAACAGCAGGGCGTGGCTGACAAAGGCGTTGTAAGCCGTTATTAAACTAGAACAAATGTTTGCCAGTTTTTTCGTCAACCCACATTGTCTCTTACAGGTCTTCAAACTAGCCATCAAGAGTCTTTTCCTTCATTTGTTCATCCATCATGGCTGCTTCAAATCTTCCATTAATCCACCTTTTAAACTATCCGTTCATCAATCATTCTGCCTTCATACTTTCTATTCATCAAAAGCAGGTTCCTTGTAAGTATTCACCCATCCTTATTCCTTCAAATTATCCATACATCCATATTCCTTCAAATTCCATACATCCATATTCCTTCAAATTCCATATGTGAGTGTTCCTTCAAATTCCATACACCCTTGTTCCTTCAAATTATCCATACGTCCACGTTCCTTCAAATTAACCATACATCCATATTCCTACAAATTCCATACATCCAAATTCCTTCAAATTCCATACATCCATGTTTCTTGAAATTCCATACATCCACGTTTCTTCAATTTTCCATAAATTCAAGTTCCTTCAAATTCCATACATCCTAGTTCCTACACATTCCATATATCCATGTTCCTTCAAATTCCATACACCTGTCTTCCTTCAAATTCCATACACCTGTTTTCCTTCAAATTCCATACATCCTAGTTCCTACAAATTGCATACGTCCAAGTTCCTTCAAATTATCCATACATCCATGTTCCTTCAAATTCCATACATCCATGTTCCTTCAAATTCCATACATCCGCTTTCCTTCAAATTCCTTACATCAATGTTCCTTCAAATTATCCATACATCCATGTGCCTTCAAATTCCATACATCCATATTCCTTCAAATTCCATCCATCCATATTCCTTCAAATTCCATACATCCGTATTCCTTCAAATTCCATACATCCAAGTTCCTTCAAATTCCATACATCCAAGTTCCTCTAAAAACCATACATCCAAGTTCCTTCAAATTCCATACACCTGTCTTCCTTCAAATTCCATACACCTGTCTTCCTTCAAATTCCATACATCCAAGTTCCTTCAAATTCCTTACATCCATATTCCTTCAAATTCCATACATCCATATTCCTTCAAATTCCATACATCCATGTTCCTTCAAATTCCATACATCCAAGTTCCTTCAAATTCCATACATCCAAGTTCCTTCAAATTCCATACATCCATATTCCTTCAAATTCCATACATCCATATTCCTTCAAATTCCATCCATCCATATTCCTTCAAATTCCATACATCCGTATTCCTTCAAATTCCATACATCCATATTCCTTCAAATTCCATACATCCGTATTCCTTCAAATTCCATACATCCATATTCCTTCAAATTCCATAAATCCAAGTTCCTTCAAATTCCATACAACCATGTTCCTTCAAATTCCATACATCCATGTTCCTTCAAATTCCATACATCCATGTTCCTTCAAATTCCATACATCCGCTTTCCTTCAAATTCCTTACATCAATGTTCCTTCAAATTATCCATACATCCATGTGCCTTCAAATTCCATACATCCATATTCCTTCAAATTCCATACATCCATATTCCTTCAAATTCCATCCATCCATATTCCTTCAAATTCCATACATCCGTATTCCTTCAAATTCCATACATCCATATTCCTTCAAATTCCATACATCCGTATTCCTTCAAATTCCATACATCCATATTCCTTCAAATTCCATACATCCAAGTTCCTTCAAATTCCATACATCCAAGTTCCTTCAAATTCCATACATCCATATTCCTTCAAATTCCATACATCCATATTCCTTCAAATTCCATACATCCATATTCCTTCAAATTCCATCCATCCATATTCCTTCAAATTCCTTACATCTTAGTTCCTTCAAATTGCATACATCCATGTTCCTACAAATTCCATACATCCGTGTTCTTTCAAATTCCATAAACTCACATTCCTTCAAATTTCATACATCCGTGTTCTTTCAAATTCCATACATCCTAGTTCCTACAAATTCCATACATCCAAGTTCCTTCAAATTCCATACATCCAAGTTCCTTCAAATTCCATACAACCATGTTCCTTCAAATTCCATACATCCATGTTCCTTCAAATTACATACATCCATGTTCCTTCAAATTACCTACATCCGCTTTCCTTCAAATTCCTTACATCAATGTTCCTTCAAATTATCCATACATCCATGTGCCTTCAAATTCCATACATCCATGTTCCTACAAACTCCATACATCCAAGTTCCTTCAAATTCCATACATCCAAGTTCCTTCAAATTCCATACAATCATGTTCCTTCAAATTTCATACATCCGTGTTCTTTCAAATTCCATACATCCTAGTTCCTACAAATTCCATACATCCAAGTTCCTTCAAATTCCATACATCCAAGTTCCTTCAAATTCCATACAACCATGTTCCTTCAAATTCCATACATCCATGTTCCTTCAAATTCCATACATCCATGTTCCTTCAAATTCCATACATCCGCTTTCCTTCAAATTCCTTACATCAATGTTCCTTCAAATTATCCATACATCCATGTGCCTTCAAATTCCATACATCCATGTTCCTACAAACTCCATACATCCAAGTTCCTTCAAATTCCATACATCCATGTTCCTTCAAATTCCATACAATCATGTTCCTTCAAATTTCATACATCCATGTTCCTTCAAATTCCATACATCCGCTTTCCTTCAAATTCCATACATCCACGTTCCTTCAAACAATCGCATCCTTAAAAGTATCCATTTACTCGTGCTCCTTTAAACAATTCACCCTTCCATGTCCTTCAAAACATATATTCATCCATACATTTATTCACGACACCGTTTTTTAGTATTTATCCAGCCTCTCATCCAACATTTCTATCCGTTTATTCACGAAACTGTTCCTCTTTCTAAAAACTGTACATTGACCAAGCGATGCAGAGATCCATCCACCCTTTCGTTCTTTTTACCATTCAACCCTCTATTCATTCGACCACCCACTCATATATTCAAAATTAGTCATGTTCGCACCAAACACCATTCGAGCAATATTCCCTTCTATATGAACGCGACCTGTAAATAATCGAATCAGTACCAGGCAAACGAGTGACTAAAGGTATGAGCAACAAACAGGACACCCTGACACGTCATCAACTACGTCACGGCTTGACTGCCATGCTATGTGATGCATGTATACTACCACGACACACAATCACTAGACAAACACAATAACTGTAATTTCTGACTTTAGGCTTTTGTGAAACATCATCTGGCTTCATTTTTTAAACAACGATTAATTGTCTCGCAAAATTATGCTTTGCTTATGTCGACATATCTTATTTCTACAATATCAATAAATGTATGTAATATTTAAATCGTCATATATGTTCAACAAGGTTTCTAAAACTACCGTTATCTATTGCGGCACGCAATTATACATGACAATGACATTATTTATATAGTGTTTGTCCACATCCTCATTATCACTATTATTGACACTTCAAAGACGTGAAGACAACTGGGCACGTCAAGGTAAATAGGGCCTTTGTTTGCTGTTTGCTACACAAACAGATACAGGCAATTACATTTCTCGCGGTTCGTTATAGGTCGTTGTCTGAATATATCTTATGGAACATAAATGATTAACGGTGTCTGTTGGAATGACTGTCAAGGCGAGCGTAGATGTAGATAGCAGCAATTCGTTTGTAAGTAAACTATAGCGTATTCTATCAAATGTTTTCAGGCTTGTGAAAATCATCTTAGTAGTGGAGACAATATACATGTAAGGGGCATTTATCAAGGGATACGGGCAACACAGATTAAAATAGAGAAACATCGGCTACACCAAAACATTTAATCTAACTGAATTTGAACGAGATTAATTTGTGCTATTTCCTGAACGTACACGGTATATTTTACTTTTGAAAAATAGTTTAATATATACATATGAAATATGATTTTACCTGTATGCGTGTGTTGGTTAGCTATACAATAACATGTCAAGGCACACAGTAAGTCTGATACTGACGATCCTTACAAACACATTCGTGCATTGATAGTTTCTTGACGGTTTTCCACTTGGCAGTGTACATGTCTACATGTAAACCAGCATTTATTTACGAAACATTGTTTACAGCATGTGAACGTTCTTTTGAAACCATGTGGCCTATTATTTTAGATTAATAAAACATTACTAATACAAGCATGTTCAAGTTACAAATATCAATAGAGATGTGTGAAATATTCATAATCATAGGATTGCTAAAAATTAGCCAAGGTCTATACACAGATATCTACAGTCTAAACAACGCGAAATGTCACTGGTAGTTGTCGACGTTTCGCATCAACCCGCTTCATGCTGCAGGCGAGTATACACGCCTTGTTTTGCACTCACCTGACAGTGTAGATCCAGGGATCCCGACCCCTCCCGTCGCTGTATCCACCCTGCGGATGACCTCAGACAGGGTTTACAAGCTCAAAACAATGATGAACGTTGCACAGGGTCCTGAGTTTGTGGTCTGTGCCTTAACATATTAATATACCATTTATTCTTTCGTTCCGATTACCAAGAAAGGCTTCGACTCATTGTTAAGTTGTTTTTCCTATTTCAACATGTTTATATGATAACAATTGTACTGTCTTCATCTCCTGCTACAGAAACCGGCGCTGTCGGTATTGAAGGCCATGAGGGACTGCGCTGTTTCGTTATAATCCAATTACATTTAGCGTTTCCCTTAAAACTCCCTTGTGCGGTTTGCTGCAGTACTGCATGAACTTTAAAGCCAAAAGAATATTTCCAATTAAATAAAATGACTTCTGAGGTTTCCGTCGCGAGTGGGAGCTGGAAGTTTTACATCCGATTGCTTCAAGTAAGGCAACCGCCGCCATTGTGATCCCGGGAACGATGGAACATGTTTGCAGAGCAATCAATGTCGAACGCCACAGCGGCCAGCTGCTCTGGATTCATCGTGAGCCTTCAAAAGTCACGTCCCAACAATCATTACATGAACAAATTGAATCAAGATCAATTCTACTGAAACCATAACACATTCCGTGGGGTTCCGGGGGTCTGCAGAGAGCTTCGGATGTTCTGGGACTTTCCAGTGGGGACTATTAACCGACTGGGTTATCCAATTGTCATTATCTGGTAATAGGATAGCGCTTGAGAGGGAGATTACCATATCTATGTACTGACGACACATTATGTGTGCATGTAAACATGTCATGAGGAATGGAGGATTGGGTCGTGCCCTGTATTTAATAAAACAAGGGATTAAGTTGGTTGATGCAATTTCTATAACACCGGTGATCGGATGTTGTTTTACATTCCATCTGTTTTACGACGGCGTTTAAATAGTCGCGTTTGAGTTGATTATACAAGGGATAATAACGATTCACACAATAGATGACACAAAATCATTCGGGTCACATATTGCAGCCACCCAATCTGCGCGTACAAGTGATCATGGATGTGAGTGAGTGAGTGAGGTTTAACATCGCTTTGAATAGTATTCCAGTTATATCACGTCGTGTCAGCTTAAATGTGGGAGAAAAGCCCGAAGTGATGCATGTCTGAGACGTTAACCACTTATGTGAAACCCACGAGCACAGTAATGGTGAAGACAAACATAGAAACATTTTCAGGGTTAACCGGGTTAACAGGATTCGAAGCCATTATCATAGGTTTCGGGCCTGGCCAAGGCCTGATTGGTCCACGTGATCTTGATAAAATACCAGGTATCCCGCCTTGGAGGGAAATAAATTTCTCAGCGGGTGAATAAATCCCTTATACCCCACCAAGGACAAGACAGGCTGTATGTTGATTTCTCAGAGGCAGAATAAATCCTTTTTACCCGGCTTCGAAGCAAAATGCCGTACGCTTTTTCCGAGACAATGAAAGTCACGTTACATAGCACAAGCTAACCTGCGCTCAATCAACAGCTGTTTTCTATCAATTTTGAATTTGTTTTAATTCTTTTATATGTCATTGTCATATTAAACATGTCCGTAAAATAAATTCGTTGTAGCAGGATCACAAGGGGTACATGGGGTTTTATGCGTCCCTCGTTAGGTTGTATATAATACCTGGTACCCCTCGTGATACTGCTACAACTTATACAGTATAACTGTATATGTCGTAATTCGTTCCGACGGATAATTGAGTCAGTGAGTTGGGTTTAACGCCGCTTTTAACAGTATTCTAGTTATATCACGGCATGTCAGCTTTATGTGGGAGGAAAGCCCGAAGTGATGCAGGTCTCAGACGTTTACCACTTCAGTGAAACCCACGAGCACGGGTATGGTGCTGACAAACATAATCGGGGCGAACCGGGATTCGAACCAACAATCATAGATTTCTGGCGTGCCCAAGGGACGCTGCACTGCGAATCGCGGCGCTCAGACGGATAAACATGTCCTATCTTTCTAGCATCTAGCATCGTATTAGGTGAAGATCTGGATCACTATAGATGGTTCCCTGAAAGTCATTTCATGAAATCGATCACATTCAAGTAATTTATGTGAGCATGTACGCAAATAGAAATTAAGAAACCAATGGCCGTGGTATCCAACAGATTAACCTTATCAGCTTGCGGACGGGGTTTACCTATTTGTTGACAAGACCTCGGATAACAATATCCGATCCCATCACGAGGCGCTATATAATTTAACAGTATCATTTCATGAAGAATGTGATATTGGGACTGAAGATGAGGTGAGGTTAAATGGGGTTAATCGTCGCGTCCAAGAGTATTGCACTCATATAGCGACGTGAATGTACGTGTGTGTATGTGTGCGTGTGTGCGTGCGTGCGTGCGTGCGTGCGTGTGTGTGTGTGTGTGTGTGTGTGCTTGTACTAGTCCGGACTGATGCCGATTTTATAGTGTTAGCCCCCTGAGATATGACACTGACTATGAGTTAGTTACGAGCTTAGCACGACATTAACACGATCTCTACGAGTCTCTAAACGGCAACCGAAATAGGACCGAAATATTTGAAGCATAAACAACACGTGTTTGTTGCAGCAACGTGGCACACCAGCAACTGACTGTTGATTTCCAACTTGTCACGATGTATAACGATCTTTCACACGAGCTAAACATCATGATATATCGTGGCCAACATCGCGAAAGTGGGTGGGTGTATAACGGGATTAGCTCGTGATAGACTCGTACTTCGCTCCTTCGTTGTTCGTGATACATCGTGAGAGATCGAGGTTGGTCCACGATGTCGGAGGTATTGTGGACATGTTCCAAATTTCTCCAATACTCGTGTTACATCGTGTCCTGCTCGTGTTATACTCGTGTTGTGCTCGGTATTGTTCGTAGTTAGCTCGTGTATACCGCACTACACTCGTAATAATCTCGTGTTGTATTGGTAACCCGACGTGAATACGATGTTTTCACGATAGACACGATGTAGGCACGATGTCTTCACGATAGACACGATGTGAGTACGATTTATACCAGCACAACACTTTATAATTTTGATGGGGAAGAGCAACCTGCACCCTTGTCAAGGGTTTGATACGATGTCACGGGTATGATACGATGTTACGGGTATGATACGATGTTACGGGTATGATACGATGTTACGGGTATGATACGATGTTATGGGTATGATACGATGTCACGGGTATGATACGATGTCACGGGTATGATACGATGTCACAGGTTTGATACGATGTTACGGGTATGATACGATGTCACGGGTATGATACGATGTCACGGGTGTGATACGATGTTACGGGTATGATACGATGTCACGGGTATGATACGATGTCACGGGTATGATACGATGTCACAGGTTTGATACGATGTTACGGGCATGATACGATGTTATGGGTATGATACGATGTCATGGGTATGATACGATGTCACGGGTATGATACGATGTCACGGGTATGATACGATGTCACGGGTATGATACGATGTTACGGGCTGGACACGTGCACAGAGCGAGTTAGCTACGATGTACCACCAGCTTGCTACGATGATCAAGTGTTGAATACGAGCTTATCGCGAAGAAGCCAATCAAAACACGTGTCTTTTGCATGTAACTCTGTAATATGTATATGTCATACTTTAAACAAACAAACAAACATTGGGCTTAAAAGGTAAACTAGCGTTGAAAATTATAGGAATGGGTCATTGACAATCATCGATGACACCAGGTGTAACAACCTAAACGCCCCACTTGCAACAAAACCAGTGATTCATTGATTCATTTGCAAAGTTAACGTCAAATATCATCATAATTAAAAGTTAAGCATTCGAGCATCTTAACGTGTGGCCGACTAAATATAGAAAAAGAAATTATCCACTATCCGGAATTAAGAGATCAATAATAACAAGGTGGGTTTTTTCCAATTTACATAATCTGAGAGAGGAGAGTCAAATATCAAGGTTTCTCTTATAACAAAACTTGGACTGTCTGTATGACGAGTTCTCCGCTGCGTCTGATAACATTGGTATTGTGTATTTGGAAGAAGGAGAGATATGACCCTATTCTTAAATAGGAAGGGGAAATTGCACTTGGAGACCATAGCCTACCCTTGGGGCAACACCAGGTGACGCTAGGCTACTAATCTACTTACTGCTTGCTGCCCCGAGGCTTCTAATACAATAGGCTCAGGCCTCATGTCCACCACCTGTGCTAATCGACTCCCTGGTAGTTTAATTTCCCATTCCGATCTTAAATTACTCGCATTAATTGATTTCAAAAATCGCAAGTCTTGAGGAATAACAGGTTGTCTTAAATCGTTCGCATTTAGGAAAGAGTAGTGGTATTGTTTGTTTATGTCTAACGGATGACGAAGTACACATTAACAACAAGTCTTGTATGTTATGTGGAAATTATGCATTCTCTCTCTGTTCCAACTGTATGATGGTGGCAAGTAAGTAACCGCGTGAAGGCCAGGCTAACCAATGGTCGATAGCTAGAGCATTGATACACGCCTTGATACAATGACATACAATCAGCCAGAATTCATACCATAATCCCCCGATCCTCCTTTTTGTGGCTCTCCCTACTAACGAGGGTTTCACGAACCTTGTCTGCTCCAGAATCCCAAAAGATTAACGTGCTATAAAAACCGCGTGAACCATTAGAATTATTAAGAGGACTGTTTGGAGTCAACAGAACATGCCATAACAAATATATATCTTTCTTAAAAGTTTGGTTGATGAATACTCTCTCAAAACATGATAACTCTCTTGGGGCATTTCTATTCTTGTGTGCCATTGGGTTGCTCCCCAACTCGAAACCAAAGAATAAGGAAATGAATTTGGCATCTAAATGTATGAGTTTCACAAAACATTGCACATGCCCTTGAATATGGAGTATGGAAACGATACAAGGATAAACCATTCTGTTTAATAACACATGTTTTCGTCCAAAGTTATTTATCATGTGACAGAGTCTTCACCATTTACGTCATAGTGTCCCTGGAGGTTTTCATGCTAGATGGAATATAATTCAGAGAATGCGATGACAAAGTCCGTGTACCTGGTGACCCGAATTTGTCAGCCTCCCGCAGGACATCGTTTCCAAATTGTCGAAAGTATCTGGTATAGTATTGAAGTAACGACAATTGTCACATCATCACTACAATTGTTTTTTTATGCAGGGCCCAGTGCACCAGGAGCTTCGCTGCGTTTAATGTATCTACAGTGACACTTCGTTGATCTGGAAACCGTTAATCCAGAAACACTGTCTTCCTGACGAGTACTACTTGGTGAGGAGAGATACAATGCCGCAGGTTAACATGAATACCCCGACACACTCATTACAAAGACTCCGATCCAACCAGTCCTTACTTTATCCCGTTAATGCCAGCGCCAGTCAACAAGGTAACACCAAGTACGATCTTTCAACGTTGTTTTGGTTTGACGAGGCCACTGGAGTGGACCACGGAGGAACGCCTTCGAACTAGCATTACTTGGTGTCCATGACTCGTTATTTTGGACAATGTCAAGAGGAAGGCTTGACAGGGTTCCACAGAATATATTAAGATCAAGAGAGAGAGGGAGAGAGGGAGAGAGAGAGAGAGGGAGAGGGAGAGAGATTCTTCAACGAAACTCCTTGCTCGTTGACCTCAAAAGCTGTATTAGAGAGAGAGCGGGAGAGAGAGAGAGAGAGAGAGTGAGAGAGAGAGAGAGAGATTCTTCAACGAAACTCCTTGCTCGTTGACCTCAAAAGTTGTATTAGAGAGAGAGAGACACACACACAGAGAGAGAGAGAGAGAGAGAGAGAGAGAGAGAGAGAGAGAGAGAGAGAGAGAGAGAGAGAGAGAGATTCTTCAACAAAACTCCTTGCTCGTCTAGATGGTAATTCACGGTGGGTTTTGTCACTGAATAGCTGATATGGTTTCGGCTTATTGATTATGCAATGGTGAATTTGTATAACATAGAAGAATATCAGTTCGGGTTTGGTTTACATCCCGACGCAGTTGAACCAGTCATAATTGTATGTGGCTGATATTTACCCTGGTAGAGTCCTACCACCATGATGGCGTCGATAGTGTCATTACCTCTCTTATCATTAGGTCTCCCAGGCTCAGTTACCTTTCACCTTCTGTAGTAACGCTGGGATGTACCGACAATTACTCTGTTATCAGTAGAATCAATAGAAGAATGGTGCAGTTTCATTATTGATGACCTGGTGGTTATTAGAAGCAATCAGCCTGCGTCAGAAGATATGAATGTTAAGCGCCTTAGGTCTATGCTGAGGCCATAAAAAACCAATCACAGAGGAACTCACTGGTCAATATACCTATGTGAAGAAGTATTTCAGTACTATGTCGCTGTACTCAAAATATAATTCAATCAAATGAAACAGACGCTTGCTTGTACAAATCAGATGTTTCTTTACTTCAGAGAATTGCAAATGATGGAAATAAGTCGCCAGCACTTTAATGTCTCTGCCGAACCCTGCCTGTATTCTGATAATGTGAATGTAAGTGCGGTGACAGGAAATTAATGTCAAATGATGTGTGATTCTCACTGCTTATCTCAAGATTTGTTTAAACTATTGAAAATGGTGCATTAATGGTAGCTCACAAACGCAACAGTACTTTAACAGTCATTGAACCTGTTTTAAACGCCAATGAACATGTCTGAAACGTCAGTGAACTTGTCTAAAACGCTGATGGCTTCCTGCTTCTAGCTCCTGGATCACACCTACTGGCTCCTTTCAGGTGCTCGTGAAGTTAAGCCTCTTCATGGAGCCGCCCACTGATTTGGCTTAAAGAAGTGAGTCAATACATCAGTAATAAGGTCGTGTCACCCTTTTTAGGGAAAACTCAAAGTGATGCAAATCGAAGACGTTTACCACATTGGTGGAATCCACGAGCAAGGGAATGAGGCTGACAGGCCATGGATTTCAATCAGGACGAATCTGGTATTCGAACTCAGCGGATCCTTGTAACTAAGACCCAACAACGACTAACGACGTCCTAGACCACTGGGCCATCCGTCCCTTCTTTAAGAAGCAATGTGTGTGTGTGTGTGTAACCATGTCATCCGTATTGGAAGCAACTGTAGAATGCAGGTGGCTCCTCTCGCCAGAACCGTCACACACATGCAATGCATATGTCGACGTTGCGCTGTAGATGCCGTCACCTACCTGACAGCGCGAGTAAATAACATGCTGGAACTGTTCCAGAACAATATTATTGCTTCCCGGGAAAACATGCTTATGTGTAATATCAATGTGTAGTGGTAATATCCCCATCAAATGTTGAGTAGCATAATATTTAAAGAGTCAACAAACCGCTTTTGTTGCTGTGGTGATCCACAGGGAAGAAAACAACCACTGATTTGATTGAATACCAGAGCTTAGGTATTTCATGTTTTGAATTTCGGATCTGTCATTCTGTTTGTACTTCAGGGGAGAGTTATTTAGCCCCTCCACTTTTGCATAGTATTATCTTTAGTACACTTACATCGCCACTCCCGGTTCACATGTTGAAAAAGATGAAGATAGTTCGAAGAGCAATTTGTTTATTTTTTGTGTCCTTATGGATCATATTAAAATAATGATAATGATGGGCTTTAAATTATCAAATATTTTTAAATGTCTAATTGAGTAAGTTAAATAAATTTTAATCGAATTCGAGATATTCGTACATTTGAGATAATCGAATAAAGATGTTCAAGTGTCTGCACCGTCTTCATTTGTTGTAAAAATCTTGCACTCGTTATGCAGTTGAAAACGCAATGGGGAAGTCCCGTAGGAGCTGATTCTACTTCCGGAACCAAAAGATTCGAGTGATCTCTCTGACTTACATTATGTTATCCTTGATAAAATTATATAATTTATCTATAATTATAATAATTTTTGCGTCAGTTTTAATTGTTTCAATGCACGTTGAAATTCATGGTTCAGGACCAACGCCATCTTAATGGTTTAAATGTAGTTATTGCTGTATACGTGATGTTTCTGTACAGTAATATTGCAGAGTTTCAGGACGGAAGTACAGAATAGGTCTTCAGCAATAGGTAGAATAGGTATTCAGCAACCCATGCTTGTCGTAAGAGGCGACGAACGGGATCGGGTGGTCAGGCTCGCTGACTTGGTTGATGGCATGGATGTCTTGTCCAGACTCGTTTATTTACAGACCGCCGTCATATAGCGGTAATATTGCTGAGTGCGGCGTTAAACAACAAACAAACAAACAAAACGTAAGTGCCAATCTAAAAACATATGTTTATCTAGATGTGTAGACTTTCCAAAATGAAACTAATGAAAACATATGCACATGGTGCTGTACATGTGTGCCCACTATTGTCACTAACTGTGTCGTCATAGGTATTATGACGACACAAATACTGCTGTTGTGCGTCGCTGAGGAATACGTCAAAGTTTTCATTTCACCTGAATAGTCCTTGAGCGGCGAAAGATCTTGTGTGCATAAACTCCTTTATGCACACAAGATCTTTCGCAAAAATATAAAAACACACATTCACGCGACGTCTGTGCAAAGTGCATCGTCCAATCACAATAATGCTCCATGCGGAAAGTGATACAGGTCCACGTAACTGTAGTATCGTCAGTTTGTTTTGTTAAATTGCACGCTCGGAATGGCCAGTGAATTCCACTCAGAATCAACTGCAAGAACAACAGCGTGACGTCATCATAATGGTTTAAACTTAGAGAAAGTATGGGATTATGTGATACTGTACGGAATGATATGACTACTGTGTGCGGTGCCAACAATCAACTTATTCAGACACAAATGTAACCTACCAACAGTCGGTCACTCGTAAGTCGATACATTGGAATTGGAGGATTTTATTGGCGCATCTTTCACTCATTTGAAGGTTGACGGTTGGAAAACATGTGCTTTTAATGTCGCGCTACCTTGCTAATTATCTCCTGGGTGGGCCGGGGTGTGTCTGGAAGAGATGGGAGCGGGCTGAGATTGTGTGGGTGGTGACGATGATGGATGAGGATTATTAGACACAGTAAACACAAGGGAAGTGAGAAACAGTATTATTTCTGGCTTAAGGCTTTCTAGCGACTTTGGTAATCCGATAGTGTTATTGGATATGTGAAACTATATGAAAAACAAACTCGTAGAGATTCAATCGTCCTTTTCATGCTTACATATTTTTCTTTATGATCTGTGTGTGTTGGTGGATGGTATTTGAAGAAAACAAGGCAATCCATGTTTTATCTTGTGAGACACCATAATGTGGATATGTATTTTCCTTTTGAAGTCAACTCACAAAAACACGGATATCTCGACTACGTGTTCACAAACATACCAAGGTCACACGCGCATCCTTCGAATATTGTTTCAAACAAAACCCAGACTAATCTCTTTGACGGGCGCCGATATCGCCAATAAGTAGTGTTCAAACAGCCATTCGACAATACAGGCATCTCAAATAATGGTTCTTTACCATTAAAGCTGCATCAGGAACACCGATATCTGGAATAATTGTTCCAAGAGATTTCATCAGCATTCTGCATGTATATGTCCAAATAAAACTCTGTATCCCTAAAATTGTTAAACTCGGAGTTTCCTTTTAATGCTTTGTCACCAGTCTCCAGTAGGGTGTATAATCATTCACACTTATTATTTCTGCAGAATCTGATTTCCTTGGTTTAATGAGATTTTACTGAATACACAAAGTACAGAATAAATATAAACTGTCGGGCAAAATTAAGTATACACATGAAATATTGGATTTGGCCAAATCATTACAAACGTTATCAGAACGATACGAGGCTGAAAACAGTCGCCGAAAGAATGCATCCAAATCACAACCCGTAGTTGTCAATATCAAACACATCGCCGTTAAATAACCATTTCTTGGTTGTTTCATTTTCAGCCACCATAAAACATAGGTGTATACTTTCCTTTGTCCGGTAGGTTAGTTACTTTAATACATTTATTGGTTTGTTGTCCTCTTCCATACTCTTGTTCCACGTGGTATGCACTGGTTACATACACTGCCCAGCGGAACTTATATGTTCCTTCCTATAAGAATCGCACGGAAATAAGTTAAGCCCTAAATTATGATTATTATTGGGAGTAATATCTAATTTGGGAATCAAGAATGTCGTTCATCTGGCATGTTATGAGCTTTCTTGCGATGTGCCGGCTTGTGCAATTCAAACAAACAACCCATTCCAGGATGTACAACGTGAACATGATAGACCCAATGCCAAACAAATTTGTTTCCGGCACTGTCAGTTAAGACGTAATTTAGTTTTATTCTCGAAAACGACTTCTCCGCTGCTTGTGAACAATATCCTGACATGTGTGATGTTGACACTGATTTAATGCTCTAAACCAACATTGCAGTCTACGTATTGATAACAGATAGGCCGAGATTATTAGGCATTTGTTGAATTTCTCTCTTATCCATGCACGCATCGTTTCTACAATTTGAAGAGTGTTTACAAAATTGTAGAGAAAGATAAGAAAGAAAGGCATTAACACAACATATTCCGCGAATATTACGCCTTACACACAAACACGCTTCAAACCATCATCATCATCATCATCATCATCAGTAGTTGTATTGTTTGATAGGCATGACAAGATTACCATCGTAGTAGTAGTAGTAGTAGTAGTAGTAGTAGTAGTAGTAGTAGTAGTAGTAGTAGCAGTAGTATGGTTGTTGTTATTATTTTTAACAATATTATTTGTTTTAGTAGTCAACGTATATCAGTATATCAGTATATAATATCTTTTTGGACTTCCTCGTCACCCTGACGATTTCATGTATTGATAAAACAAAGTCGAATCCAGCGAAGCGTCCGTGACGAGATCTGATTCCTTCCCAATCGCCGAACAGTACTTAATATTGTGCATGAAAACACAGTACCATGAAATTTGTGAATTTTAAACAAAACAAACATATTTTAGCAATCCAATAGGGTTCGCTTTCACTAAGATTTAAATATATAATGTATTTAGATTCATATAAAACCGTATTTTTCAAGCGGTATAATCATACATTTATATTGTTACACAAACAGTTTCAATTATGTTCGTACATACATGGATTGTATATGTGAGCGTGTTGTTAAATTTCATTCACATATGGACCTATTTTTGGTTTGTTTTCTAAACCTAACAAAGCAATTAATTTTGAAACGACAATGTATGTACAAAATACAAATATGGTATTATGGAATATGACAATAATTGTGTTGTCGTATTTCAATGCATAATACATATACAGACAGGAATTGAAGTATCTAATAGTATCTTACAGTGCACAGTGTATGCATTTGCAGAAATGTCGAAATAAAGAATATTACAACCAGGGACATATGGTGTATAGGTTATTATTACATCTTTAGGAAAGCTTCCTCCAATCTTTTTAAAAAAATTGATTTTCTCCTGGTAGCTTAATTCATTCTCAACAGCAATAAGTTTTAATTTTGTCTCTCTCAATCTCGCTATCAATTTAATATAGCTTGCCTACAAATGGCGAAGACATTTTATTAAGACGAAATTATTTCCTGTCCTGATTTGCTGAAAGAAAGAATAGATTCAAAAGAAATGACCCTGGTATTCTTTTCCTGAATTTTTATATTTTGGTCAAAACGTTGTTTTGAGTGCTAATGAAATACCGGTTTTCTTGTTGTGTATGTGAAGTATTATATACATAATACGTATAGCTATAGTACTTTAGTAGGTATACATAGTTCGATAAACAAATAATATTATCATAATTGCATTTATATATGATGTAATATATACGTCATACGTACGTTATAATGTGAATTTATGATTGCCTTGTGACTCATACGTAGTTCGATAAATACATCTTCATCATACCGAATTCAATACATGAAATTATAATATGTATTAAACGGTTAATATATATGTTTTTCTTATACATCATAACAAATTCATGATAGTTATGGATGATCAACTTCGTTATTAAACTTGTAATATCAAGCAAGTGATATACTATAGATTTTATATTCTGTATTGTAATCACATCGTTAATATTACCTACAAACTCTATTACGTTTGATAGCGATTCATGAACACATTCTTTTGATGTTGTCGGAATTGTACAATGGCCTGCTTTAAGGACATATATCTTATGATTACGGTAATGTATCAATTGTAATAAAGAAGCTGAACACCCATGCTAATATGTCACAAGCCACACGTCCAACTGCTAAATACCACGTAGTGATCTTCTTAATCATAGTTCGACCTCCAGCGACGGTGTTACTTCCACAGGTACGAGAGTCAACACGACAGCTGAACCAACAATGTGCTGTACCCTCGTAGAAGACGATGTTCCTTTGATGGAGGAGACTTGGCGTGGCCGGCGTTAGTGACCCGTGGTCAGATATGCTCCTTTATCTTGTTGGTCAATCGTGTGATGATGAATCTACAACAGGTGACCACGGCAACGTAGGCTGAAGGTATGGCAAGGCGTGTTGTTTAAACGCGAACTACACTAACGGTGTTTGTTGTGGTCATGTAACACCCCTACAACCATATGTGATTGTGTAGAATAACGTTACATTGTACAAATAATGTCTTTTTCAAATAACCATAACATGAGTCCAATGTGATCTCTCCGAGGAGCCCGAATCACGTTAATATCATGATTAATTTGGATACTTGAAATAAGCTATCAACTATATTCATAGAGATAAAGAATATGAACTCTTGACATGAATGTGACCTGCACGGACATATATGTGAGTATGTGCAATTATTTGTTCTTTTGCAAATTATATTTTTTCTTCTGAAACAGATAATAATGAAGTTACTATCATTATATTATATATACAATTATTATGGTTAGCTTTTACTGTTATTTTTAGTGTCATATGTCTTTTGCTGTGGTTGGTCTTTCTGAATATAAAGCAGACAAACCAATAAACTGTTCATTCTCTCTAGTAATGCATGGCGTTTGGAGGCCACATCACCTCATTGTGAGACACTACGGGTTCGATGTTCCAAATGTAAACTTGTGGATATTGTATTATATTTGTTAAATTATAATACAAGTCTTAAAATTATTGTCATCTTTATGTTAGTCTTGGTGAACACAAACGATTCAAAATGGCTCTTGAATATATCTTGCAAATAACATATTTTTTCTTTAACTTGGAATGTGTGGAATGCTGAAAGGGAGATAACTCTTTGAAGTTTCTATGGTTTTAATTATTTGACAATCTTCTTCTGATGAGTTTTGTGATGGTGTGCCGGCTTTAGCCAGCGAGCATGCAAGGAAATACTTAGCTTTGATTAAATTGGAAATTCTTTCATCCACCTAGAAACATTTGTCGCAAATTAAGAAAAAAGGCTGTAAATCGTTCGGACAACTCAGTGCACTCACATCAATGCATTCACAAGATGATCATGGTCTACATCTACCATATTTATCTGTTTGTCAACACTTATTTGCTTCATGACAAGGTTATTTAAATACAAATGTTTCGCAAACATAAAGATGACATTGTTCTGTTAATAATTAAGAAACGATGTTTTCAAAACGCTTACTATAGTGTATAAACACACGGCCTAAAGTGTTTAGAATAATAATTGTCATTTGATGTGTTGAATCTCAAATACCAAGTCAATTAAATCTTCGGAAAAATAAAGCATACACTTCGCCGAAACATTGCAAACTTAAGGTCCAGAATACAACCAATGATACCCGCATCAAATACATCACCATATATGGTCTCCGAGTAACCATTTCTTGTTTGTTTGATATTTAGCGACCATCAAACATAACATACTTTCTTTTACCCGCCAGTGTATGTATAAGTTTCAAAATAAATTATTTACACACGTTATGTCAAATTTAATGTGAGATTGGTGTTTACTTATAATTAAATATACAATAAGTGTATTCTGGTTCCATTATTCCGGTGCGAAGGCTTACATATTGATGTATATTATCGAGGTACATTGGTAATTAATCATGTTTCAATTTGAAGATATCATACTATGTAGGAATTTATTTCACAAGTTGATATTTCACAAATTTTCCATCATAAATCATTCATGGTATTCCTGCTCTGTCGTTAGAAGTGATCATGACAGGTCAGCGATTGAAGACAATCTAAGAGGTCAATCAATGTGGTTTTACGCCGCTTTTAGCAATATTCCAGCAATATCACGGCGGGGGACACCAGAAACGGGCTTCACACATTGTACTCATGTCGGGAATCGAACCAATGCAAGAGATTCTTAGGCAACGTAACTTAATATGATTTATAAGTCCGAATACGACAGAACTGTCCCGAACGGCCTTATTCTATGTACAGATGAAAACATTTAATTCTCGCTCATGACAAAGAAGAATATGAATCGTTAATTATTAAACAAATATGAAAAAATCATTTCAGATTGTTTTGAATGTTTAAGGTAAGAACTTATTGTAAATGTCTGTTTTCGTGTTAAGATGTAAAATGACATTTAATGTAATCGAATTATGGGCAGAGAGAAGTGGCTTTCACCGTCAGAGGGCAAGTGCTCTGTTGGGCGATTTCCTGCTGTAGTTGTTCGTGGCTGTCAGTCACTGTGAAGGAACCAATCACAACGTTCGTTGTATCTTATGCGAACATGATGAATATTCATATGTATGTATATTTGTTCCCATGAGAGAAAAATCTTTCACCGAATTGCGTCGTTGCCTTTTTAGACTTGCTATATAGGAAAATATGGGTATGGAAATATGTATGAATATGTTCGTCGCATTTGTAGTTAACAGTTATTTAGAATCATATCACTGGATCTGAAATATTCCGGTAATGTTGCTGTTAATGTTTATGTTGAGTTTAATTCGATCTAATACAAAATATGCAAACATGTTATAATTTACTTTATAACAATCCAGTGTATGAAATTATAATACTTACTGTTTCTCTCTGGTTATAGGATAATAAAACTATGACAAACTACTACAAAGGACAATTGAAATTACTCGCGCAACTGATCAACCCCACAGAAAATAAATAGTACAACAATATCATCAATTTAGTAAAATATCAAGGGAGTCGACATTCCTACTGTACCGTTAATGTATCATTAACATATTAATAAATCATGCATAGTGTACCTTTTATTTCGAATATCGCCATAAATATTTGGTACTTGTAGGCACTTCTGTTTTGCCATTCAATCATTCTTTGTTTTTTTTCTCACTCTTAATTTATTGGAACTTGTAGGCACTTGTGTTTTGCCATTCAATCATTCTTTGGGTTTTTTCTCACTCTTAATTCAGTGGAACTTGTAGGCACTTGTGTTTTGCCATTCAATCATTCTTTGTTTTTTTTCTCACTCTTAATTTATTGGAACTTGTATGCACTTGTGTTTTGCCATTCAATCATTCTTTGTTTTTTTCTCACTCTTAATTTATTGGAACTTGTAGGCACTTGTGTTTTGCCATTCAATCATTCTTTGTTTTTTTTCTCACTCTTAATTTATTGGAACTTGTATGCACTTGTGTTTTGCCATTCAATCATTCTTTGTTTTTTTCTCACTCTTAATTTATTGGAACTTGTAGGCACTTGTGTTTTGCCATTCAATAATTCTTTGGTTTTTTTCTCACTCTTAATTTATTGGAACTTGTAGGCACTTGTGTTTTGCCATTCAATCTTTGTGTACTCATGTATACCAACCAATACGTTGTATGTCTGTGATACGCATTTAAAATTTGGAAGAACATAAAGATACGAATTTCAGGGCTACCGAAGGTCAATTATTATAGTCCTGATACGCCGTTACAATTCATAAACAGCATGATAGCAAAATATGTCTTCAAAGTGTTTTATGTAAGCGTCTATGCTTCCAGGGTATTAATAATATCTGTCCTGATAGATACCCTTGTGAAGACATCTAATAAAAATCTAATAAACTATAAGTGAGAGAGTGAGTATGGTGTTACGCCGCTTTTAGCAATATTCCAGCAATATCACGGCGGGGGACACCAGAAATGGGCTTCATACATTGTACCCATATCGGCGTGACAAGTGAACTCTAACCGACCGCCCCTAAATTATAAGCAATTGCAAGCTAGATACCACTTGTTTTTATATTAGCTCGTGGGTATTCAAATAGAACAACACGCACTTGATAACAGGTATATATGTATTGATAAAATAAATAAATGCAACAATGAAAAACAGCGGCTAAAACATTGTGACAACAATAATGAGTCCATAAACCCGCATCCTTGCTTAGTTCTCTGAAACGAATTTGACATTTGATAGTAGAACATTAAAGAGCATAACAAATATTACATACATTCAATGTTATGATCAGCACAGATAGGATGAATTGCAATATGACAAATTACATTGTATGAATATTACATTGTCAGATTACATAACAAACACATGTAATGGATATGCCATGCTCCTGCTCTAGGTTGAGGCGGAACATCTGTTTGAGATAGTGACTTAAACCCGTGATTTACACTGAAAACGATCTGTGTTTTTAGGTATTTACTTAGTTTCCTGATTTATCAGTGAGTGAATAAGTGAGTGAAACATGTACAAAGTAAGGAAAGCACCCCTTCCATCATCAGAACAGTTAAGATAACACAACTGAAAATGCATGACCATTCCCATCATCTTGCTGTATTGATCTCGTGCATTTACTGTTCCTGTAAGAGTGAAGAAATTTTCAGTAGTTAGTTCCCTTTCAAGTTTTCCCAAAATGGTTTAAAACACAAATAAGAATTTTCACTCGATGGGACTATTTTATCTTGTAGTGTTTCTAGGTTTGTAATGTCAATGCTTGATATGTTGACGATCAATGCCGTTTTATCAAAATAACGGCTACAAAAGTGTTTACCAGTTCTACCGTTAGCTGCAGGCGCCGGAGGAGTAGTGCCAACCACTCACACGTTCAAGCTTTCTCCTGCCTGAATACAATCTTCCCATTGCCAAAGTCACATCACTGTGTAAATCTCTGACAAATGATATAATTATGTTCATTTTAGGGGAGTTGTGGGATAATGTGTTGTTTAATTAATTTTCGACGAAATATCAAGAAATATGGATCGGTGGGAGGTCTGCGCAACAGGCACGTGGAAGAATGACGATGAATATGAATGTCCATAAAATAAATTAATATAACCTGATATGAAACATTTGACATGAATATTAGTTTATTGTTTAAAAACAAACTACAAGTATATTGTATGAAAAGATATATGCAGAGAGGCTATTTGCTGTTTCTTGTAATTTTATGTGTTACTATCAAACAGTTAATTTCATTGGTGCAATTCGTTGAAGATATGGATTGATACAGCACGTGATTGAACGACCTAATACTTCTTACAAAGTGTTCCAGAGATCTCATTGTTACCTACCAACGCCCCAAGCAGATTACTAAATATAGTCATGTGTTACTTGAATTTTCTTTCTTTGTAATCTGATTTTTACATAACGTGAACTAGGAATATGTTTTCATTACCATAATATATAAAAAAATGTCAGTTAATACAGTATTTACATGTTTACAGACAAACATTATCATTTTACATTTGACCCCTGGGGATTTAATTTTCATCTGAATAACAGGCATAAAAGAAAATAATGGTAAAAATCTACGAAAAGTATACATGTTTCATGTACTAGTCTTATCTTCATTTTTTAATATGTAAACGTAATTATGTTTATTTTACATCTACAATATCTATATGAAATAAGGTACCACCATTATTTCTACTGGTTTTCCCTCTTTAGGGCGGAATTACACGCACGCGCAAACTTCAAAGCGTCTCCGTGTACTCCTATAGTAGCCTGGTTGTAAGAAGTTCTTCTGTGGCTGTGATTGGTAGAAGTGGGCCTACAAAGGAACACACTAATCTTTCGTCTCTTGTAGATTCCAAAGAAAACAACTCGAGAGATTCGCTGAAACTAAGTCTTTACTCAAGTTCGTTATTTAGATTTGCAGATTTACTTTGCTCTTTCATATCGGAGGATGTTTTGCCTGGTAAAAGTCAAAGTAAGAAAGGTTAGCCCTCCATGCCCCGGTTGTGAAAGAGTAGCGTTAGAGAAACACGATGGGAGCCTTAATTGACTGACTGCGGAGTCTACCAGACTGGACCCTCAAAGAGGTTGCGGGCGTGATATTGTCATTGAAAACGGCTTAAATTCTTATCTACTAGATGTTCTTCTTTTATTGATTCTCAATAAGCCTGATAGCCATCGCCGTGTCCGCCAAGAGCCTTACGTCGCTTATGGCAACCAATTCTGAAGTGGTGTCCTGTTTCCGACTTCAAACTTCTTCGTGACTGGTTATACGCTCTCGCTGCGTCTTTAACATTTCAAACCCTGGTAAGAGGAAGCAGACGACACTCCTATCAAAGCGATCTGGCCTGCAGTTCACACGCGAGTTTCCCGCCTAAAACAAGGAATCGATTTCGCGCGGATTAATTGTTCGTCTGCTCGGTTGCGATCGTCTGCTCCCTCCGTCTCGTCCTTATTTACGAGCCGTTGATACAAGTAGCTAGCTCGGGTGTCCGAACCGCGAAATTTGATATATTTTATCAACAGAAGAAGAATTGAAGACATGTAAAAAGACACAACAGCAACAATATAGTATAAGGCGTGGATTTGATTCCCGGCCTGTGCCTCTCGCTGCCATCGTGTTACGTTATCAGCTGATGAATTGCTCATTTGTTCAGCAGCTTTGTTCAACATTTGTTGCGGTATCTCAGTATCCGGACTCATCCCCATCTAATTCCCGCTAATTGACGAGCCGAGACGATACGAGGGGCAGTCGGGCGTTCTGGGGCGAGCAGAACAACGCTCTCGGCGGTCGGTGTGGGATCTGGAATGACAGAGACATGTGAAAATATAAATAAATTATTTGATCAACGTTGTTAGAGGTTGGCAGCGATAAGACGACATTCCTGCTTTTACCAGAACAGATGCTCTCGGCCCCCCGCCGTGAAACATCAGACGACAGTTATTGACTGGAAAAACCAACATCCATTATCCGGTAACAAAATAGAGCTGATTATGGGTTTAAAATTTTGAAAAGAGAGAAGGATTGTTGAAAAAGGTTCCCGGACAACACCCATAATTCCTTGTAGGTTGTCGGAACACCGGAAACAGAAAGTCATTTAAAAACAGACAAACACTAATTCCACGGACATTGACGCCAGAAAACATCGGTGTTCATGTTCCTTATAAACTACCTCTAGAAATGAAAACGGTTTACGCAGCGAACAACACCCGTTTCTACAAGCATCTTGGGAGTTGAAATTTAAGCCTGTTCTGATTTTGCCTGGCAACAGATAACAACCACCATTCGTTTCATCAAAGCTGCTCCGGAAATGGAAACATCATCATTTGGATTGAAACCAGTTAGGGATTAACACCCAACGTCCCTAGAGGATGAGGATAACAGTTTGTTTTGTACGCATAATCCTGAACCGTGAAGATCCGGGTTAGAATTGGTCTCCGGCAACCCATGATATGCGTAAGAGGCGACTATGCCTTTCGTAAGAGGCGACTAACGAGATCGGGTAGTCAGACTCGCTGTATTGGTTAATACATGTCATCGTACCCAAATTGTATTGATATCGATGCTCATGATGTCAATCACTGGATTGTCTAGTCTTTCTCGAATATTTACAGACCGCCGTCACATAGCTTAGTGCGCCGTTAAACAACAAACAAACACATTCAAAATCCTGGATACCTCTGCATATCATACTTTAACACTTGCACAATTTATGAGAATAATGGCCTGAACCATCCCCCAGCTTCGTTAAGACGTGATATAGTCTGTCATCGCGAAACAGGATAGCTTTGATAACACCAAGGTCAGATTACAATCTTCAGAGAGAACAGCAAATATTCAAGTCAACCCAGGAATACGTCTCCATCTACACGCACGTTCGTACACCGTCACGTAACACGCAGCATAAATTACAAAGTCACGCGAGTAAAGTGGCATCTTTACTCCTGTGATTGCCACCAACAGTTGGGGTATTGTTCGACATACGAGCGGGAGAGGGTGATAAAGTTCCTCCGTCACAGGCCGCGTCTTATCGCAGCACCAGCCACTGTGGTAGGCTCGTATCACCCTTTCGATTTATACGCTTCACTATACACCATCTCTCCATCCTCATTTTTTCTGTCTTTCCTTCTTTTCTTTCAGAATTCCACAAGTGAGTGAGTATGGTTTTACGCCGCCTTTACCAATATTCCAAAATATCACGGTTGGGGACACCAGATATGGGCTTCACACACTGTACCCATGTTGGGAATCGAACTCGGGCCTTCTGCTTTACAAGCTAACGCTTTAATCATGAGATTACCATACGTGAATATTACATTGATTTTATAACTATACAATAAAACAACTTTTAAAATAATGTTGGGATCTTCTAAATATATAGAGACCATCTCGTCTAAGGCGCCGCGATTTCTAAAACCTATGATGGTGGGTTCGAATCCCCGATTATGTTTCTAGGTTTGTCAGCACCATACCCGTGCTCGTGGGTTTCACCGAAGTGGTAAACGTCTGAGACCTGCATCACTTCGGGCTTTCATCCCACATTAAACTGACACGCCGTAATATAACTGGAATAATGTTAAAAGCGGCGTTAAACCCAACTCACTCACTCACTCAATGAGATATTAAACATGTTATCTGACAAAAATAGAGAAACAAACCTTCTTTTGAAACATTTATATTATTTTCTTGCATGGTTTTCCTGATCTCACTCTGAAATCCATAGTGACACTGAGGGTTACTGAAAGTACCTCATCATAAAGTGTTACTTCACGCAAGTAAAATATCGATTATATATAGCGAGATATCTATTATCATTTCGTCACTAAATACATATTATTAATATAAAGAGTTAACTTTACTACAAACGGACTGTTGATATTAGTTTATAATGCAGGGAAAGCTTTTGTCCTATATTGAGATGATATTGTTACACCGTCTACATTGTTTCAGGCGAGACGTTGTTTGGGAGAATTTACAGTTGGCCCTCTCACGGCCATGTGCGTGCGTTATGGGTAGAAACAGACTAAGTTTTACCTGTTTACCAAATTTGATTATAATTAGGACCGCGTGTAATGTTTTTGGATTATTTCAAAAGCTCCAGTGTGCACGACTGTCGTATTTCAATGGTAAGGTGAGTATTTATAATTACATATCGCCGTGGGAAAGTATCATTATTCCATCAGAAGAAGCGTTCGAAGGATCTCTCAAGACAATTAGAGTAATATTTTCTTCGTCCTTTTAATTCCATGTCCAGGAGTTTTAATTGAAAACTATATTTTCTCAATTCTATTTACCAAAAGGCATTCACGATTCATATGGAATTATTATTATTTTTAGGTTATTCATACTTTACAGCAGGTAGGCGTCTATGCTTGTCGTAAGAGGCGACTATCGGGATCGGGTGGTCAGGCTCCCTTACTTGGTTCATGCATGTCATTGTATCCCAGTTGCGTGGATCGATGCTCATGATATCAATCACTGGATAGTTTGCTCCAGACTCGACTATTCACAGACCGTCCTCACAAAGCTGGACTATTGCTCAGTGCGTCGTTAAACAACAAACAAACAAACAAACATCACAGTAGGCTTCGTCTAAATTGTTGAGTAAAATACATTACAACTTTACCGGAATGGATTACTCTTACGGAAACGCCCCCATATTCATTCCTGTCTCTGGTCCTTTCGTCTCTGAAATGAACTATGTTACAGAAAAATAAAAAAATAATAAAAAATAAAATTCAATAAAAATTATAGTTATAAAACATGATAAAAAGGGGCCCAGGGACTTTCTTTATTTTCAGATACTGCTGTAATCTTGACCTACTAAATATCATAGACTTGCATGGGCTCTATTGGATATATTGTTTCAGGGTATGTATGAACGATTAACTTGTTCCTGTACGAGACTGCTCAAGCTGTTGTACGTACAGCATAAACATGCCATCCATTCAAAAAGGATTTGTTAGATGCTTGCGTCTTTTTCTGAATCTCTGTCAATGTACATCACATCGTATATGTTTCGTTGACTCTCATTTACCCCTGTTTAGTTTCTGTGTTTCGGTTGTATGTACAGGCTAATATTAGAGCTTTTACGGGCATTTATGGTGGAATGAGTGAGTGAGTGAGTTGGGTTTAATGCCGCTTTTAACAGTATTCCAGTTATATCACGGCGTGTCAGTTTAATATGGGAGGAAAGCCCGAAGTGATGCACATCTCAGACGTTTACCACTTCGGTAAAACCAACGAGCACGGGTATGGTGCTGACAAACCTAGAAACATAATCGGGACGAACCGGGATTCGAACCCAAAATCATAGGTTTCTGGCGTGCCCAAGGGACGCAACTCTGCACAGCGAATCGCGGCGCCTTAGACGACTGGGCCACCCGTGCCCCCTACGGTGAAATGAACCCAGTTGTACACTCGGATGACGAAAAGAATAGTAATTCCACCAATAAGCATACGTTTACACTATTCACGGCGTTGGCAATTCCTGGATTACCGCTTTTTAACTTCTATAGACTCTAGAAGGCATCTATGTCCATGAATAGAATTCACAAGGATGGAGTTTTGGTACGATTGTGTATTGGGTGGATTTTAAGTAAGAAAAGAAAGTATTATACGTGCACGTATCAATTTCGTCGTCTGAAGGTGTTTGTTATGGCCCGGTCCCGTGAAGATCCGGGGTAGAATAGGTCTTCAGCAACCCATGCTTTCCATAAAAGGCGAATATGCTTGTCGTAAGAGGCGACTAACGAGATGGAGTGGTCAGCCTCGCTGACTTGGTTGATGCATGTCATCATCTCCCAATTGCGTGGATCGATGCCCATGATGTCAATCACTGGCTTGTCTGTTCCAGACTCGATTATTTACAGACCGCCGTCATATAGCCGTAATATTGCTGAATGCGGCGTTTAACAACAAACAAACAAACAAACAAACAAATAAATCTTATGACCGAACCTTTATCAGCATTACGTCATGCACGTGCTGTCAGCCAAAGGTTTAGGTAGTGGTATCATCTCTGTGCCCAATTGGCACATTGTTCGTATTGTGTACAAACGTTTAGGAAGTAGAACTTCCCATTATCCATTAACCAGCAGCCTACTCACGAAACCCCTGCGTACACGACCAAACCGTTCACGGTAAATGTCCATAGAAGAAACGGCACCGAACGTTTAAAATGATTATGCACGTTATGCTAACTCAATGCGATTGAAGATGTATTACAATAATTTTCCTAAATAAGCTTAGATTTATGAGTAACGATAAGAACACCTTATCCTCTGTGAAAACTATTATAAGTTAACTATTTTATGCCGCTTTTAGCAATATACTAGCAATATCACTGCGGGGGACACACATTGCATCGATCCCGTGAAACGAAACTGGGAATCGAAACGCCTTAATCACTAGGCTACCCGCCCGCCCGAAAACTATCAAAAGAACGATTATGTCAATTGTCATTAACATGTATATCTAAAGGATTCTTATGTACGCAGGCCTATGTCCTTATACCAGAATTACACACACAGAGAAAGAGTGAGAGTGAGAGAGCGAGAGAGAGATGAGTGTGGGGGGTGTGGGTGTGGGTGGCGGTGGCGGTACTCGTAAATATAATATAATATAATATCCATTGAATTAGAAACTATTCATATTTCATACATTTTTTTACAAATATGATCTCTGAACACTCTGTGGATCCTGTTGATCTTTTTCATAAACCTTTGATTTATCTTCTATTTTTATGTTCAAGGCAGAACGGCACGGAAGCAACAATTCATTGTGTCAGTGTCATGATTTAAAAACAAATACCAAAAAATCTGCAACCAGTTTCCAGATGTCAAATGAATGATTATCGGATATGTTTCTGAATGATGAATGTGAAAAGCCCTGCGATGAGACGATTGTCCTGTACACGGTTGTATATTGCCTTATCAGCTACAGCAAGATGGTGATGTCTGACAATGTCTATTTTAGCTTTAATACCAGGCGTGGCGGATTCCAGAAAACTGGTTATCTATTTGACTTCTTTGGATGTTTTGACAAACTGATCCCAGGAATATAGACTTATCGAAATTTATGAGAAATAAATTCTTAAGATTTTACATATTATTACAGACGCCTACATTCCCTGACATTTTAACGTGTACATGTCTGTCCGTGTGACTGGCCCTACACTCACTCTCTGAACACGACTCCGTGTACATTTAACGGAACATTTAACATCCTTGAATCTGTGAATGAAATTAAAGTTGACATCCCAGTGCTCAAGAAATATCATAAGATATACATGTATATGTTTTTGCTATGCTTGTGGTACTCGATTTTAGATGGAAAGTGGAAAATATTTTTGACTTCATAAAAACCCAGATCTTGACCCTGATGCTTGTCAATGGTCGTCATGAGATTATGCAAAAAGAATGCAATATGCATATGCGGGTGGATTGATGTAGCAGTGTGGATGCTGCTTGAGTGCTAGGTGATTATAAGTGCAAGCAACAGCGAGCATAATTATGGGAGAGGACAAGAAAAAAATATATATTCAAGTAACTAAACTGCTGGACAAAAGAATGTATAAACCTTGTATGATGGTGGCTAAAGTTGAAACAAAGAGGAAATGGTTATTTGATGTGTTTGATACGCGAACTATAGCTGTGTTTTGGACCTTGACTTTGCAGTATTTCGGAGGCCGTTTTTGGACTAGTAACGTTTTGATAACCCTTTTAATCAAATCCAAAATCCAGCGCATGCTTTTTTTGCCAGTTAGTGTATTATTCAGTGATTCAAATGTATTACCGTTCTCTGTCGAGCTATCTTCATGAGTAAATCTAGAAAACGGTCGTTAGTGGAATATACATGACGTCAAATGGAAGTGTCGAAATGTCTTCATATCAAACACAAACAGATTTTAAAATAAATCCCCGATCGAAAACGTCTAAATTTTCTTTGGAGATTATACCGTGTTTTCATTATTAGTACGTCGTTCTATACACTCCTAGAATAAACTGAAATGTCAATTTAATTTTCTTTTGCCGCTCGTAATCGAAAGGAAATAGATCATCCTTTCTCGTCGCTTCAGCGTTCTCATCAACGCTTCATTTGTAAACTTATCATACCAAATAAAAACGAATAAAAAACACAGCGTCCAATCTGATCCGATTTAAACATATTTACAGAAATCAGGCTCCTACACAGGGCTTCCGACATTTCTCGCTGTGCGGATATTACACACATTCTGATAATAAGGAAATATGAAACTCGATCTGCTAGCTGTAAATAATTAACGGGATTTCTCAAAAACAAACTCCGTTTGATCCTGCTAGACGATTATTTAGCCTGGAGATGTCTCCTATTTTCGCCACTTGGTGAATCCGAGAAGTGTTTATCTGCTATATAAACAAATCTCCCCATTTCTTTGGTTTCCTGAAAGCGAACAAATTCTCATTTGTCAAACGATATCGTCCTTATCATCCTATATTTCTGATTCGCTTGAGACACCCCAGCGCGATGGTGCCAAAAGTCACTCCGTCTAGATGCAAATTAACAATCAGTGAAGCTTTTATCATTGCTTTCGCCCCTCGCTCCTCCGTTTTTGTCTCAAATACTGTTATTCTAGCATGAGTTTGTCAAAACTGGAGGCAAAAACGACAAAATATCCTAACTCTGGCGTGCCACTTTAGCAAAGGCCTCAACGCTTATCTTGACGTCACCGTGGGCCTATCTGCAACCCTGAAACATTTCATAGCCGTACGATATGCTTTGTCACTTGCAACACCATCATTAGCTACCCTCTCACGACCCAACTTTTAAATACCGGTTTTGAAAGAAAATTACCCCCATTATAACGCGCAAGTAGCGTAGTCTTAACATAATCTTCTTTGGTTTCAATTAAACAGGCAAGTTTGATATCTAATATATGTAACTAGTTACGATCTACCTAACTAGCCACAAGACGTCTGGATAGCTAAGTACTTGTGTTAGTCTGAAAGTGTTTCTATTTTCATTCCCGAATTAGATGATGAATATCAGAGTACACACCAAGGCCTATATTTATATCATATGTATCGAAAAGATACATACCAGTGTTAGACAGTTACGGTCAAACAACATTGATGGATGTTAAATAATACATGTAGACTAAGTATAAAATATACCTGTACATCTAACACATTTGTTATATTCATATTCATACGAGAACACCTGATTTATGCAATTTTGTTAACTTCTTTCCATCTTTCGACTGTGATAATGTTGAGTTTATTTTTAAAATTTCTGTTTAAATTTAATATACCAGTGCACGTAACAAATATGATTTTATTTATATTCACGAGGAACACATAATTTGAGCTAATACAGATTTTGTTAAGTTATTTTGATCTTTCGACTGCGATACTGATCGGTTTATTTTTAAATCGCCAGTTTGAGAATATATACAAATATTTCAAGAGAATGTTAAAAGTAAATTATTCTTATTAAAGCCCCATCAACATGTATACTCCAATATGATACATCATGATATCTATTAGAACCACTTTAATCGTTAAATCGTTAAATATCTTATGAAATAATTCAATATACTTCATATGTGTACGACTTCAAACGGCTCGGATAAACGCTAGCCATAACTGTGACGTAGTTTGCTCATAAGTGAATAAAACGTTGTTTTGCGAAGTTATTTATCTTTTGAGCTGAGTCATTCAAACGACCTTCACAAGATAAGAATGACAGGATCAAGTGTTAAAAGTCATCAGATTATGACACAGACTGGTCGTATTTCCGCCTATTAAGGAGAAAACGAAGTAACAAGAATGAGCATACTGATGATCAAATACTACATTAACAGGGCTAGACCGGAACTCCTGTACCGGAAGTTGACGTGCCCTCTATCGGGCATTGTGTGCAAGGTGATACCCATTATCTAAACGTGTGTTTTGATGGTGTTTTCTTGCTTCCAGTAAGAGAAACACTGACACAGTGAGGGGTAGAAATATACAGTGAAACTATCTCTTGGCTTGTAAATGAAGACAAAGAAATCGGGGGAATTTCGATATTTCGATAGACTTTGTTTATACTACGTCAGATATATTTGGCTCCGAGGCTAAAGCCTGTCTATTACTGGTGTGCATTTCCAAATTTGTTGTCAGCAATCACAAGTTATAAACTTGCCTTGTAGATTAATAGGAAGGTTACATTTCAACCACTGGAATCAGACTGATCCCGACAACATGGTTTTGTTATCCTAAGGATTTTGAATCTTTGTTTTGTTTTCATGCTAAACAATGGTTCCAAATCCATTCGGTACTTGTTATTTATTTTTGGGCAGTTTTGTTCCTTTCATGTGATTACACATACCTCTTAATACAAGAGTTTTAACAGACGCTTCGCAATATTCCGTATCGTGAAAATGGCTTAACAAAGGAAAACATTTCAAATTGTAAATTAGAAAGATCAAACTAACGAAAATATACGAGAAAGATGGAAATTAAAAGCTTTAGAAAGCCACACAGAGGGTCTTTGTTGTGAGTGAAGGGCCCGCCCAGTTTAATTGGATGTTAGATTTGTACTTATTCCCGGGGGTCATTCCGCCCATGAATAATGGCATAGATTTCAATCAAAATTTGATTTATCATTACAGTAGATTTTTCTGGACTTATATCAACAGTTCAAAGTACAAAAGTTGCTTTCAATTTTCAAACCATATGTATATATTTGACAGGGGACTAATGGAAGATATCTATATTATTGACGTTTGGAGTATAGACTTAAGCACACTGATTGTTATTGAACACGGGTGATTTGGTGCTGATCCGACACTGCATGGCTTGTCCCAAGATCCACGCGTACGGCCTGTCTGAAAAAAATTATCCACTGCTAAGGTTACATACGACGAATGTCTTTGAGCGAGTTGCTATAAATTGTTCAAGGATGTGAGCCACCCACGATAGAGCTTTGTTCGTCATGTTCGCGGTCGTGAAATCAACACTTGTTAATAGCATGCACATTTCAAATCCGTACCAACTCGTAACTCATTTCGTAATTTTCAGCAGAGAATGTTTGGGCCCCCTCGCCCCTTCTGTTGATCTTTGATTTAAGACAATACCCATTGGCGTCGAAATTGCCAGAAAAGGGGCCACTTTCACAAGATTGGGATTGATGGGTTGCGGTCGTCATTAGAAGGTAATACACGGACACACACATACAGCGCCTATGTGAGGTTTCACCGGAACTATGTCTGTATATGATACTCTGAAATGAACACCATAAACAAAGCCTTGTATTTTCCCACTGAGAGACTCTCATATAGCGAATACCGTTACCGCGTTACCGGCAACGATAGCGGTAATTGAGATAATATTTTGCCGAAAGAGCTTCTCGTTCTCGCCGAAATGTCGACTGTCTGGAATGACCACCACTGCCAATTTAGACTATAACACTCCTTCACGCCCAATGACGCCCGCACTCTTTGACAAAGATGCACCCTCCACAACCCGGAGTGATGTCGGAATAGTGAGTGAGTGAGTGAGTTGAGCTTAACGCTGCTCTGAACATTACTTTAGCGATATCACGGCTTGTCAGTTTGACGTGGAAGGAAAACCGGAAGGGATGCAGGTCTTAGACTGTCATGGGCTCCACTGCTTGCGGCCAATGCTCTGTAACGGCACTTCAAATTTGCTAGAATTGCAAATGACCTGAGCCTGTATAATACTATCTAATATGTTTTGTTTATCCCACCGACATGACATTGAGACAGCCGTACGTAGCACCAGTGTTCGTGCGATTAAATGGCAAATAAATCTGATAGACAGAGGCCCAGTCAACGACGTCGCCGGTAATGAAGTCATTATTTGCGCCAGACGTTCATGATGGAGCCGGCAGCCCTCGGACTCATTCACAAGACAGTCAGGCAAGAACGTAATTCCGTCAGACCCACGAAGTATGCCGTCTCATACATTGTGAACATAATACGGTGGTTTAATCATTCAGGAATACGGATCGTTATGTAAATGCCGGGCAAAAGAAAGCATTTGTTACTCTTGCAGTGTGAAGACTTACATATCCATGTATGTTGTCAAGGTACATTCGTAATTAATTGTCTTTCAAAATGAACATATGATACTTTGAGGGAATTTATAATTCATAGAAATTTCATAATTCATTCATGATATTCATGCCAGCGATTGAAGACAAGTTACGAGGCTCACTTCATTTTTAGCCTCCATGAAACATGCATGGGCGTTATTCTTTTTTACCAGGCAGTTTAGCTTACTAAAACTGTAAATACCATTCAACCAATGCATTTCTCTATGTCTTACCCACTCAATAGACAGACCCCTTTTCATACTGCATTTACTGTGCAGCAGCAATAAATACACTGATAATAAAATTACAAAATTGATTATGGTTAATTGACCTGACTACAGTACAATCTCGTTGATTCGGACAGTGTAATTCCGTATGCATTCGTCCGGATTCACAAAGTTGGATAATGAATTGTTGTTAAGGAGAAAATGAGTATCATGTGTAGACGTTCCAGACAAACGTCATTTTCCCAAATAAACGGGGTTCGGACGATCGGTTTCACATTATTGCGAATACAAGCATAGCAACAGTTTATACATATTAGCAACGATTATATTCCGTAAATGCGCTTGCCTACCCATAATACAGACGTTGACAACACTTTGTTTATATATGCATACTTCTAAATACCTACATGTATATGCATCAAATGTGTATTAATGATGTAAAACATCACCCTCTCCACACCGTCCATCGCTATAAACCATCATTACCCAAGTTGACAATATACCGAGAAGAACATCAGCTGGATTATGCATATCAAAATGTATTACTGAATGTATTTAAAATTTACGTACATGTATGTGTATTGTTACTTTACAACGAAATCACAACTATAAATACTGTTTGATAATTGAATATATCGATAATATGATACCCAATGCAAAATAATATTTACCCGAGAACAGCACAACTCTATCTAACTAGACGCACGTATATACACATACATGAACCGCCTGAGTTCACAGTCTCTGCATTTCCGTGAAGGTTTGGGAAAGGTCAGAGATCTCCCAAGTGGCAGACGAAGTCACGCAAGATCTCGTTCGGTACATCTGTTGTCTCGTGAGAACAAGAGATACATCTTCCACTTCCGCTGATAGTCTTGTTTGTCACGCGCTAATATTGTACACGCTGATTCGTTATTCTCGTAAACACATCCTTCTGCTGGGAATTAAAAACTGGTAACATCAAATCAGCTAAGGTATAAATGTCAAAGCGCTACGCAAATATCGTAAATATACATGTAACTGCGTGTAAAAAATTCAATTATTGTTTCCTTTACATGTGTAGTTTTCATGACAATAATACTCTTTTAAGTCGAAGTCTTGAGAAGAATATTAGAAACTGCCGGGAAAAAGAAACAAAACTCCCATGTTTGATGGCGACTAAATATTAAACAAACAATGGTTATTCGATGGTAATGTACGCGTGTCGTTGTGGTGTTTTGGACCTTAAGTTTGCAGTGTTTCACGACAATCTTCAGAGGAGTAACGTTTAGATAACCCGTCAGTTTTGTTCGAGATTCTGCGAGGACAATAGCCGGTAACGACACCATGGAGTACATTAAGATTTATTTATTACAAATTATCAATTCAGCTTGACGCCTGTCTGAACAGTGCTTGTTTTATATCAAGGATGTTTATCACAGTGTTGAAACCCATGATCCCAAACCAAGGATCATAATTGGTGCAAATGGGGGATTCGAACCCATAACTTTTAATTTCAACCCGTGATACTTCGTCTTATACAAGTTGTTGTGGTTACAATATTTTTTAATATATGGGTGTCTCTTGTGATATGGTAGTAGTGTTCAAATGCACGTATGTCTACATACACTTTATTCATGTGAAACAATGGACGTGGTGATGTCTCTGAGCGGACGTGTTGCCAGATGGTTGCGGGTATGATGGTGTACTACTCCAGACATATACAACCTATGCTTGTCGCGAGTGGCGACAATATGGTTCGGGTGGTCAGGTGGTTAGTATCGCACCCATGGGACATTGCTCATAATTACCCGGTTATTGAGTGTGACATTGGCCTATTCTATAAATTTTGGTCAACTTGCCATCATCTATTTAGATGATTAATCAACTATGTACTGGAATGTCACATTTTATCAAATAAATGGAAAATGATTGAAAAAATGTTGTATTAAAAAAAATAAAAATAATAATTACCCGGTTATTATACCCCCGACCTATTTAGTTATACCAGGGTTCCGTCCGTCCGTCCGTCCGAAAACCTTGTCTGCGCGATTTCTTTTAAACTATTCAGTGGATTCATCTCAAACTCAGTACATATACTCTGTGTCATATGGAGGGGTGCAGTCAAAAGAAATTAAATTTTGTTTTTATTAATTTTACATTTTTTTAATGAATTTTTCAAACCCTAACCCTATCCATTATTTAATTTGAAACTACTGACACACTAGGCGGGTCGGGGGTATTAGTGAGCCACGCTCACTTTTGCCCTTGTTTACAGACCGTCGTCATATAGCTGGACTATTACTGAATACGATGTTAAACTACAAACAAACAATCGAAAGGGTACAATGTGTGATTCCCATATACCTTTCTCTCGGGCCACGGTATTGCTGGACAACGGCCAAGAGAGCTTTTGTTTTGTTTGTTTGCCGGTTAACGCCGCACTCACAGCTATTACAGCTATATGACGGCGGTCTGTAAATAATCGAGTCTGGACAATCCAGTGACTGACATCATGAACATCGATCCACCCAACTTGGATACCATGACATGCATCAATCAAGTCAGCGAGCCTGACCACACGATCCCGTTAGCCGCCTCTTTCGACATGCATAGTCACCTTTTATGGCATGCATGGGTTGCTGACGACATACATGTATCCTACCCCGGATAGTCACGGTTCGCCATGAGAGCTGGGTAAACCATACTCTCTCATAATACGTAGCTGTTCAGTGTTGAACGCGAAACAATAACCCTTACCCTCAACAATATCCTCTGACACCCCCCGCCGCTCCCTAACTTTCATTAACCCATCAATCGTCCTAGTAGTCACCACCCCCAGCTCTGTTTTCACTTGTCAACTGTTTGAATCCAAGTGTTCTCTCACAAAGGCCCTGCACGCTCTCGCCCCGCTCAACCTCCTGTAGTGCAGTGTGTTGTTTGCATAGACGCATCCACACCGTGCCGGCATATTCCTACACAATGTGGCTACCTTATGCCGATCAACAAGCAGCAAGCTTTACAGGGCGAGCAATAAACTGGAGTATTTTTCTCAGCATATACGATATATTTTATACATCTTTCATCCCTTGAAGCGCCCCCAGGCCTCGCAAAAACAAACATCAACAGGAACAACACGTCGGAGTAACTCTCTCAGCTCCTTACAGCGTCATCGCTCATCTACGTTAAAGGGGAATAACTCTAGTAGACCGACTTTAAACAGGTTCATGAGTGCACACGGCCATCTAACTGCACGTGCTTCGTCTTTCTCTGGATAATGAATTTACTGACATATAATGGCCATGCATTCGAAAAAGATTGCAATGAGAAAGGAAAAAGTAACACTAACTTATTTAATGGTTACATTATATTTATTTTTTTGTGTTTGTTGGTTAATGCCTCACTCAGCAAAACTTCAGTTATATCAGCGGTCTGTAAATAATCGAGTCTGGACCAGAGAATCCAGTGATTGTGAATGAGCATTGATCTTCCCAATTGTAATACCATAACACGCATCAGCCAAGTCAGCGAGCCTGACCACCCGATCCAGTTAGTAGCCTCATCCAAGCATGCGATGCTGGAGACCTATTCTAACCCGATCTTCACAGGTCTACATGATATTTAACCCGACGGTCTTTCCTAGGCATAACACGTGGTTGATCCCCTATGCATGACATGGTGTTGGGCTAATAAGACTACACATACGTAGATTTAGAAAACATTCGGAAAATAGTTAACCCCCCTTTCTTTATCTTAAGATAATGATTAAAGCTATAACTGTCAATAAAAGAGTTTCTTCTGAATTGTCCCAGACCGCCTCCGTGGTCTAGTGGTAGAGCGTCCGCCCGGAGAGCGGAACGTCCGGGGTTCGATCCCCGTAAGCGTCATACCAAAAGACGTTAAAAGATGGTACTTGTTGTTACCCTGTCTGGCGGTCGGCATTAAGGACTAAAACAAGGACTGGTCGGCTCGGAGTCAGTATACTGTGTCTGAGTGGGGTATTCATGTTAAACTGCGACATCGTATCTCAGTGAGCTAGCACTATAAATCGGCATTAGTCCGGACTAGTACAAGCAGCCTCACACATACACACACGTACATGCACGTCGCTATATAAGTGCAATAATCTTGGACGCGACGTTAAACCCCATTTCACCTCACCTCTGAATGGGCCCTACAAAACTAGCTATAGTTTTCTACATGGAGGTGACCATTACATTCCAGATCATTTAATCGTTAGTTTAGCAACGTTTGAGTGAGTGAGTTTGGTTTAACGCCGCTTTGAACATTATGACAGTTGTACAATTGCGGGTCAGCTTATTCTAAGAATTGGAAATTACCTAGTTGTAAAGTACACGATGTTGCTTAAAATCGGGACAAATCTGGAATTCCGAGTCGTGACCATGACACTGTAAAAGGAAGTCATCAAACGATATCAGTGAGTGAGTAAGGTTTTACGCCGCTTCAAGCAATATTCCAGCAACATCACCACGGGGGACACCAGAAATGGGCTTCACACGTTGTACCCATGTCGGGAATCGAACCCGGGTCTTCGGCATGACGAGCGAACGCTTTAACCACCAGGCTACCCGACCGCCCCTCAAGCCATATCAAAAAGCCGGAAGACTTAAATTAGCACGTCACCTTAAACTATAATACCCTTTCTGAATTCTATTACTGACAAATTTGAAGGTACTACACTAAGGATGTATGAGAAAAAAGAAACGCCAGATCTAACATGATAAAGTAAGCCTCGTTTGGGGATAAAGCAGCGTTTGGAATGAACGCTCGATGACAGCCTTTATCTGCACATCGATGCATGGCTGACTGCGACGCCTCAGCAACGTGGGCGAACAGTGACTTCTTTTAATACAACGACTCTGTAATTAACATTAATGTAGTTCTACTGGCAAGAGGGGCGGTCGGGTAGCCTAGTGGTTAAAGCGTTCGCTCGCCACGCCGAAGACCCAGGTTCGATTTCCCGACATGGGTACAATGTGTGAAGCACATTTCTGGTGTCCTTCGCCGTGATATTGCTGGAACATTGCTAAAAGCGGCGTAAAACCATACTCACTCACTAACTCACTCACTCTACTGGCAAGCACACATCTACATCAGCCTGACCTGACCTAACCAGGCTGAGCTGGTCGAAAACAACCTGTACATGCAAATAAAGGTGAACTTATTTTTCGCAAACTTTGAGCTATATTAGAACGACAGGCACAAGAAGGACCTCACAAGTTTAAGCCTGTGGACGCGGTACTAGGTGTCTCTGTTGAGGCAACAAAAAGAAGAACAAAATTAAATCTAAATATCAATATCAATATCAATATCTCATCACTGGTATTCACTCACAGTATGAGCTATTTATATTTGTCAAGAAAAAAATCAATATCGTCAGGTTTTCGACAATCACTACATAAACTGTTGAAGATAACAGAACCAGAATAGCTCCTGGCAGTGTCGTGCTTGTCACACGAGGCAACTATAACAGAGTAACGAGTGGTCAAGGCTGGAATATACATAGAATATAGTTAAGGGCGGAGTAAAACAACAAACAAACACATCGTATTACGACTACAAAAACACGAAACTATAAACGACTGAACAAAATATAGCATAGGGTCCATATTTTATTATCGCTTGTTGTTGTTGTTGATGATGATGATGATGATGATGATGATGATGATGATGATGCCTTTCTTCATCATAAAATAATCAATTACTGAAACAGGTTTCAAAATTGTATTTGGCCGATAAATGTGCAATATATTATTGGAAATATACAAAGAACAGTTATTTTTCAGTACCTATGTGAAATAGGAACACGTTCCAATCTCTACACAGAATGAGGCTCGGTAACCAGGAACATGATACATTATTCAATGCCACCAGACAATAACGTTGTCTGAGGAGATGAGGATGCCTCTGATATATATGTCAGAGTTTATTACACGTGTCTGCAGTCCCGCTAACTACCGTTGTCGACATGGGTTTTTTTCAGGTCCTGAGAAAAGTACGAATTATACTTATAGCATAAAACCTTTATAATACAGTATGAAACAACACGATATTCCATTTCTCAAGCGTATGTTCAAGGTTTAATTCCATTACGGGTTATGCAAACATATGTTTTTCATTAAACAGTAACTATGTGTGTAGTCTAAAACATAGTTACGCACATTATACTAATATATAACCACTTTTACGCTTCTTGAAATGTAATGGCATAATTTTTAATAATCTTTGAAATTCCCTTTGATGATATTCGGTCAAAAAGATGTTTTTATGACAACTTAATCTCATCCGGACCAACAGCGCTGTGGGTAATTTTTGCCGGCTGTTGTCATCACCTCCCTCGCATATGACCCCGCCCCTTTCAGCACATCACGTGACCAGTTTCTGGCGGCCACATGTGACCGACCGGCACAGATGATGGTTTATTTTTGCATTAGGAGCTCACATATTTTGCGTATATTTTTCCAAATCGTCGCCTGTCGAATGTACTGCCTAAACTCTTCAAGCAGGTGAAAGATATTTCCTAGCTGGGCTAAATGATATGGTATTTACTTGAGTTTACACGGCCCTTTCTGCCTCCATTGTCTCAATTTACTGCAATTTGCTGCAGGTGAATGCCAATTACCGTAAAGACGGCTACTTGAGTCGCCCGCCGACGTCCATGGGTTAAGCTGTGGATGGAAGCTGGACTGCCCAACACGTGTGAATATTAAAAGAAAGAATTTGCTTTATAGACACATAACAGACATCTTTGCGGTTTGATGTACAAGCCAGGTAACACGACCCACATTCAACCAAACAGACAAACCAAGGGGTTTCATGTGGCCTCCACGTAAATATGTAGTACCAACTGGACTTTGTAAATTTGCTGGTACCGTGCTCTGCATCTGTGGACTAGAAGTGGTGGGGTTGATTAGTGGGTTCAAAATCAACAAAATCACGGTCCTGGTTCGATAATATGGTCCAAAACTGTGACACAGTAAATACACCGGTACCTCAATAAACAATAAGATGTTCTAGATCACCACGTTTCTTTTCACATTTTGGCAAATAGAATGAGTGAGTGAGTAGATATTACGCCGCCTTTGGCACTATTCCAGCACTAAAAAGACGGGGACACTAGAAATTGTCATCACATATTGTACCAATATAAGAAATCGAACAAGGGTCTTCGTCGTGACGAGCGTAGGTTTTCACCACGAGGCTACCCAACCACCCCGTAAATATAGGGAGATGTAATTCATGGAACTTATTTACATAATTATTGTGTCCTTGTGATGAATATTTAGCAATTACGAGGGTTTCCAAATTGTTGTTATTTGGAAATTCATTTCAAGTCGTGAAGAAGACGGGACGAGAAAATGTCGGAGAAATAATATATTAACGAACTTGCATCCACAAATTTTTATGTCACTCAGTGTGCAGTTCTTGGCAATTACATCCCAAACATGGGGAGTTCATTAAATGTGCTGCGGGATGTTTTTGTTAGTCTTTGAGGTAATCAAGCCATCCACGCGTCTTGCGAGGTCTCTGTTGCCGTAGTCGTAACGTGCCGATGATGTGATAGCATTTTGTCTGACTGTGAACAGAGAAAATATCACTTAGACAAGCAAGTGGTAAGAATTGTGTACATTGCCAAGTACTCCAATGCGATACACTTGATAGAGGTTGTCTATTGCACCAAAGTTCATGTCTATTGCAGCTAAGCGCCTGTCTTCTACCGTGATGAGACGTTCTGTTTCCGATATAAAAGAAACACGTCTTGTTTCATCGCTGTATTATGTTTGTGCATACTCGCTGATCCCGTCAATGAACTTTACGTCTTACATTGACGAGCAGGAAGCGCCATCTGTCGGAGTTTCCACACAAAAGATGTCAGTTTCCGTAACCTCAGTGGAATGTTCGTGTCGACCAATTACATTTGTAAGTGATAACATTGACATGCTTCAGGGCATCAATTTCACTCAGCTGATGGCTTGTTTCCGTTGATAGACCCCAAAGAAACTTATCAATTTCACAAGAGAGAAAAACGCCAGTGTTTGAAAGCAAAAGCACATTTCCTACGTGTCGCTGCTGGAGAGATGGCAGCCATCTTGAAACGTCATGCACGTGTTTGGCGTTGGGTGTGGCGCGAGATGGCTCTGATTGACAGCTGTACATTTCAGTGCTTTGTCAGAAACTGACACCAACTTAAATAAACATACACGTGAAAACATCTTGTATTTGATAGAAATTGATCATTCCGGGTTATTTGCTATAAACACGTCTGGTTATAAGATACATCCAGTGCCAGGAAAATTCTATTTAGCAAAATGGTTTTTGCGAACCTGGCACCTGAAATTGACAACTGAGGTATTACATGCTGCAAATCTCGTACATGTGTCAAGTGTCTGTAGATTTCAGTGCTGCGGTCTCACGCAAATATCAATATAATATCACAAATATAAATTATAGGAAGTAAATGTTTCAAACGCTGATGCGAAAACGTTGCTAAAACATCATCGCTTTGAATAAATCTATACTGAATCCGTTTCAAATGTAATTATCAATACAACATATACTTTTTTTTATAAAATGATGATGCATGAAGAAATAAAAAGTTTCAGGGCCGATACATGAAATATAATATCATACGAATGTTCAAGAGTTAGTGCATTGCTGGCCAAGAATAGAAATAATGAGATTTCTCTGAATGGATTCAATATATTCATTGTATGTAAAAATTATCTGTATCATTTCAGTGGCAGATTTGACATTTGAAAACAAAACCTTCCCTGTGTAATGTGTATTTAAAGAGAAACATTGGTATGTTTCATTTGGGCTCTATAGATGATTAAGTCATGAACTCTGTGTATCACGAATCTGTGAATTCGATACAAAGTTTCTGGAAATAGCTGACTGTAACTGAAGCGAGATATATTCTTTAAAACAACAAACGTTCCATGGGTGCCTATCCTTTTGTGCTTTATCTTACATCGTCACGTTTCTTATGAAACTTGAACTGTCTATAAAATCAAAATAATCAAGTTCAGTTAAGTGTAAGGTCCTGTAGTACACTACATTGTAATGACACAACATTTGGCAGCTACAGTTTGCTTATTCAATGAACTTTGAGGATTGCAATGATATAAACTGCCGGATATGAGAAAGTGTATATTCAGAAATTGGACTGGATAAAAAGATTACAAAGGTTATCAAAACGTTACTTGGCTGAAAACAGTCGCCGAAATACTGCAAACTTAAAATCTAAAACACAACTATGATACCCGTATCAAATACCTCTCCATTAAATAACCGCTGCTTTTGTGTTTCATGTATAGCAACCATCAAACATGTGTGTATAGTTTATTTTGTCCGGCAATTTATAATAACAGATTCTTTTCGCTCTTGAATTCCAATGTTTTCAGCAATAATCATTAAGAAGGGTTGCACGCAGTGTTATCATATGATATCGAACCCGGGTTATGAGGAGCCAACGTTTTACTCACTAAACTACCCCACCGCTACTGTTACACAGTGATGACACCCGGTGTCTGTGACGTATGACACATACCTCATATACACTGAAACAAATTGACAAACACTGCAAGAGGACAGTGTGAATATAGCTGCTTATAGCTGTCCACTGAATATTATTTCCATGAAGAAGTGAGGTTTGACGTGCTTTTATAAGCCTGGGGACGGCTATATGAGTATTCTGCAATGTCCTTCTGAGGAATCGAACCCGGGCATTTGGCGTGATGAGCGGACCAGTTAACCACTCGTACGGTCTACCAACCCTTAAACGAACCATTCCAGTGTTATTTGTTCCAAAAATTACATCGCGATGTGCTTATGAAACATTTAGAAATCAGTTTGAAGTTTCCAATTAGACATTTGACATGATATATAGATTCTGTGTTGGACATTTGATTATTAAAACGTCCTTTCAAACATGAAAAACTTGTCGTATCAGATCATATGTCGTCCTCTGCTCACTGGAGAGGCACAGTGGTCAAAAGGCCAACTTCATGCAGAGGCGTTTTACTTAGATACCAAATTCTGCTTAGTGTGACATCGAATCCCAGTCGGCAATATTCATGGATTCAACTTAAGCGCTAATGGTACATGGGTTGGATTTAACGCCGCTTTTATCATTATTCCAGCAATATACCACGGCAATCATACAAGAAATGGGCTTAACATAGTGTTCCTTGTGGGGAATCGAACTTGGATCGTTGGCGAGATGAGTATTGACTTTATCCATTAGGCCACCACACCGCACAACACCAGTTGTGTAAGGAAGTGTGATATTACAGACCAAACAGATCCCGCATTTGAACTGGTCCCCAGCTACATATGCTGGTCGTGAGAGGAGTGAGTGAGTGAGTTGGGTTTAACGCCGCTTTTAACAGTATTCCAGTTATATCGCGGCGTGTCAGCTTAATGTGGGAGGAAAGCCCGAAGTGATGCAGGTCTCGGATGTTTACCACTTCGGTGAAACCCACGATCACAGGTATGGTGCTGACAAACCTAGAAACATAATTGGGGCGAACTGGGTTTCGAACCCACAATCATGGGTTTCTGGCGTGTCCAATCGACGCAAATCGCGGCGCCTTAGACGACTGATCCACCCGTGCTCCTTTGGTCGTGAGAGGAGGCTTAATGGAACAGACCGCCTCCGTGGTCCAGAGATAGAGCGTCCACCCGGAGAGCGGAAGGACCGGGGTTCGACAATAACAGTTGGTACTTGTTGTTACCCTGTCTGGCGCTCGGCATGAAGGGGCTAAAAGAAGGACTGTCGGCTCGGAGTCAGTATACTGTGTCTGAGCGGGGTATTCATGGTAAACTGCGGGATGGTATCTCAGTGTGCCAGCACTATAAATCGGCATTAGTCCGGATTAGTACAAGCAGCCACACACACACACACATGCATGCACGTCGCTATATAAGTGCAATAATCGTGAACGCGACGTTAAACCCAATTTCACCTCGCCTCACCTCACCTGTTAATAGAACAGGTAGACAGGCTCGGTGACGTGGTTGATGGCGTGTCAAATACGTGGATCGTTGCTCATAATATCTATCACTGGATTGTCTGACCAAGAATTGAATGTTTAACGCGCGCCGTTATATGGCTGGAGCATTGCTGAATACGGCGTTAACAAATGACACACAGGCTCACACACAGGCTCTCTCTCTCTCTAGATCTCTCTCTCTCTCTCTCTCTCTCTCTCTCTCACACACACACACACCACACACACACACAAACACACACACACACACACATACACACCAAACAGAATATGCCAAGTCTCATATTGATAACAATTGGCAAAATTCTTTTAAATCTCAGTAGAAGAGGCTCTCAGATTCAGAACAATACGCATCCCTCCACTCACCCCCTCCCTCTTCTACCTCATCCAGTCGATCAGCTGCATCTCTACACGAGACCAGGTGCGTCTCAGTCTTCAGATTGTGATGAAATACGAGAAACAAATCCCACATCCCGCAGATCAGGTTAAATAGAATAAAAAGTCTATTGTTGGGCGTCGCCATATTTCTTCATATCCCGAGGATAACAGAGCGGGAGGATAAGTGGCTTACTTACTCTCGGTAGGGTTGTTAGTGAGGACGCGAGACAGGTTGGAGATATATGTGCCAGTCTTGGTTAATTACACAATATGACACACCATTTACTGAATGTAAGTCAGTGTCAGGTTTATCGTATATTTACATAGGAACACTTAATGGTATGTATGGCAGACCAGATGTTTGGACACCTCAGAATGAAAGTTTTGGAATTAGCATTATTTGTCTTTGAAGACAAAAATTACCTCGCTGCATTATCACTCAATGGCATGCAGTTTGAAGATGCGATTGGAACAGGTAGACTGGCGGCCCGACATGTGGCAAGTTGTATTCATGTCATTCAATATCCAAATCGTCATCCTAACTCAAGCAGTTTATTACGACCCTATTTATACAGAAACACTGTTCGCTGTTTCGGTCAATGCATTAAGCAAATTTCAAGACGAAGCTTGTAGTGAGTGAGGCTTCCCGCCGTTTTGAATAGTATTTCAGTTATATCATGGCGTGCCAGCTTAATGTGGGAGGGAAGCACGAAGTGATGCAGGTGTCCGACGTTTACCAATCTGGTGAAACCCTATGGGTGTGATGCTAACAGAGTCATCAATGCGCACCTGGGATTCGAAACTACGATCACAGGTTTCTGGCTCGCCTAAGGGACGCAGTTCTGCATAGCGATTTCCCGAGCCTCAACCAACTAGAGGTGAGGTGAAATGGGGTTTAACGTCGCGTCCAAGATTATTGCACTTATATAGAAACGTGAATGCACGTGTGTGTGTGTGGCTGCTGTACTAGTTCGGACTAATGCCGATTTAAAGGGCTAGCTCACTGAAATACCATGCCGCAGTTTAACATGAATACCCCACTGACTCCGAAACGACCAGTCCTTGTTTTAGACCCTTAATGCCGAGCGCCAGACAGGGTAATAACAAGTACCATCTTTTAACGTCTTCTGGTATGACGCGGACGGGGATCGAACCCCGGACCTTCCGCTCTCCGGGCGGACGCTCTACCGCTTGACTACGGAGGCGGTCCAACCAACTAGACAGTGAATACAGTGGAAAGCAAGACTTCAAGGAATGTGTGCAATTTGATGCAGACTTGATACGAACATTTCCATTCTGATTCTCTCCGTTCGTGAATAAGCATTCATTGCCGAGCCCCGCCGAGCGAGTCTTCTTCACTCGTCGACACTCTATTTTCCCCGACTTTGAACAAAACATTCTTTTTTTAAAAGTATTTGGAAAATAAATTGCAACTCTTTGTATTCTGTATTTACTCTATGTACACGAGTCGCCATCGTGTGATGCACGTGAAATGTGATCTCTGCTGCTTGTCACAAGCATGTGTCATTATAGAAAATGATTCCAAGTGTACATTAATTTAAGTGATAATGAAGGTATGAATAACTAACAACCAACTGTCCCTTCGTTCAAATAGCGTGATGTTAGATGACGTGACCTTGGTGGTCATTCAGACTGTAAACCTCCACAAAGTATATTGGAAAATACGTAAATATAATTCAAATCAGAGCGCAAAGACAGTGGCATCTCCTTAAAGGGTCTTTCGGGTACATATGAATGTATAACTTCCACAGAGTGTCTCTTTAATAAAACGACCTGGTGTAATGATGGTGTAATGATAGCGTTTTTGAGCTTGAAAACCTTTCCCAAAACTTATCAACACATTCACGCTTCAGTGACTTCGGACTATCACATTTTCGAGTCATATACAGCGATTGAATAGAAAACGCCGACGCAAGTGAATAACCAGAAACAGATTCCAACAGCGTGACAGGCAAAATAGGTTAAAAATGATATGAATGGATCACTGAAAACTCAGTGATTGCACCAAGTGTTGGCGAAAGGGGTGTATTCTGTCCTACTGGAAGCAACCGCCATTCACACAATCTGCATGTTTTTGTTGCCTAACGCCCCACAGCAGTACTCCTGACATGAAACCTGTTCTCATTTTTTACATTTCAATCATCTGATTCCTCAGATAGAGTCTGATGTTTTCGTGAATAGCAACCTGCCTAAACACACACATCGCTAGTTATTTGAGCAGGATACTATTTTCTAATTAAATGAAAACTCCCCTCGTCTCAGCCTCTGCAGTTTCCTTTCGGAAATGCTTCATTCTTAGCCCCGTCTCTGGCTTGTTTATCCCCGTAGGCTGGAGCTCTGCTGGGTTTACTATAAAAGCATCACTTGTTTTCTCTCCGAAATGGCGATAGGCTTTCCCGTTTATATTCGCGCCATTAATTAGGTTCTCGGGCCATCAGATAAAGACCAATGACATATGGTAGTCATGTAGAGGAAGATATAATTTGTCAGACAAATTTCTTAGGCGCATCTTCCAGACACCCGATACCTTGTCTACAGCATTGGCCGTGAGCAGTTTGATGATCGCGTACGCTGCTAATAGGCCAGATCACGTTCTCGTAATCTCTCGCGTGATAACGCGAGAAATGGCGAGATAGGGGGAAGGGATGTGTAAAGTGGCTTTCATTTGATTTTGTTTTAGGTAGGCCTATGGTATTGTTTCTACACCCGCAGCTGGGATAACACCAGCTTGTATGTGTTACCTGTGTAGAAATAGTGGAATAACATTCGAGCAGGAAAATAGCCTTGTTTAACACCAGTTTCTATTGTTTGGTAAATAGGGTAACGTAACGATTCCTTTGATGTTGAAAGATGACCTGATCTGTTATTCAAAGTCAAAGGTCATATCGTTTACACAAGGTGACCGTCTCATTGACGGGATAGAGCAACATTGTTTAATATCCGGTTCTGCTATTATCCAAGGATAAAATCGCCAACACCGTACCAGATATAAGCGAACTTTTTTTCAATAACAGGTGCAAAATATCAGCACTTTCAATGTTTCAATGTCGTAATAACAATGAAAGTCGTTGCAATAAGTATTCATGGTGTACATTTTGAGATAAATCCTGCCTTGTATATCGTTCGTAAGTTCGTAACTATTAATAATTTTTCAATTTAATTTCTTTACTTTCCCTATCCAATACACTAGCTGATTCTAATCTAATCAAGATCATACTCTCAATAGTCTTTACACAGGAATAGTTAGCCGACAGGGAGATGAAGTATTTGGAAAAATCCAACGTCTGAACAAACGAGTTTTTGCTAACAAGCTCACACAAATCTTAAACATCATATAAAATGCTTCATTCATCAAAATCCCAACTTTCTATACATGATTGCAGAGACCATAAAATAGGTCTCTGATGATTGCAAGAAATGTGATTATCGGTTTATATCAAACGTTTCAAAAGCGATTTTGACTGTTTTGCATTTTACGTAAATTCAATATATAAAATAATGAATGTGGATGCCAATAACTTGTATGTGCATTATAACAATAAAATTAGGTACACAAGTACATATTTATTTTTTTATATTCGACCGTCTATGGTACATTTAAGAATGAGTGAGGGACAGATACAAATATTACTATTCACAGGACTCCAGCTAAGAGTCAACATACATCCCATCCATCCTTTATACTGATCTATATAAAAATGTATTTGTTCAAAGTTTTTAGCGAAATAAACATCTTAAACATACCCTAAGGTAATAACTGTTTATGGCCACGTTTAAGGGGTAATGGTCAGTGTGATTGTCCACATGGACAGCACATGCCAGACAACATGACACTCAGAACGTTGATTTCATTTCAAAGAGCATCAACTAGATCCTATCATGCCTCATCCCATCCTTTGCCCCACACAGGGTCAGTCAGACCTGTAGCGATCCCTACTTCAACCCTATCTCATTACGTCTTTGGTTTGCTTTCACGTGTTATCGTGGTAGCGACCATGTCCAGAGTTGCTGTTTCATCGTAGGGTTCTGCAATGATAACATCTTGACAATGGCGTATTTTGCTTTGTGTGAATCAAGACATCAGGGTTGGGTACTGACTAACACTAGGCACCCCACACATTTCCGGAGGTAATAATCCTACATAATCAAATATATCATTACCAAGGAGGTTATCTTAGAGAATAATTTTTCTCTTTACTTATATCACCTTCTGATGGAAGCCTTATCGATAGATATCTTGTACATAGAATTATAACACTTTGTGTGTTCAATCCTGTTTGTGTACTTTACGTGTTTGGGTGATATAATGTTTAAACTAGCGCCACTTTGCTTGTTTTCATATGATGTATAGATTTTCTATCAAAGGACATAATCGAAAGAACGAATAGCAAAGGGTATGACCTACCGCAAAAAATATGTTTAAGTTCTGATAAGTATTTCTTTGGACTGAGAATTATCACACTTTGACGGATTGAATGTCAATTCGGTACTTTGAAGCAAATTAGATCATGTAATAGAGGACACGATATATGAAGATCTTTGCTCCAGATTAATATTTCATACGGGTAATGGTAGCGAATATCTCGTATTTAGAATATAAAATACAACCATGGAGGTGTGGTAATTTTTAAGAGATTCTTAAAGATGAAACGTTTCATGGTATTTTAGACAAGAAATGGACACAGAACATTGCTAAAAGAAACCTATGGAAGCGTATTAGTGCCACAGTCTTAAAACAAAATATCATCTACGTAGATGAACGTAGATGATACTTACACTTACGTAGATAGTACTAAAATCTACGTAGATGATACTGCTCACATCCACGTAGAAGATACTTTCATGTAGGTGTCATATTTTCTCGAATAATCGACACTAGTTCCTGGTCAGTTATATGTAATAATGACCGATTTGTTTGATTTTCTACCTTGACATGTCGTTACTGAGTTATTATCTCAACATTGAGTGATGTAAATCTTCATTTCAATATGTCGAAGTTACTGCGGAATGACACACGCCATATTCTCTTACAACCGTAATAGAGTTCCCCAAACTACAAACAAATAAACAGCTATAGGCCATTATTCAAAACTTTAGAGAAATTATATACCAACCATAACATGGTTAAAGCCGGAGGAATATGTTGATCCTCATGATTTCTCCATTAAGGTAATTAGTTTTAAGGGGTAAAACGTGAATATGAAGGGGTTAGAATCATTCAAACTATCTGTCTGTATCAAAGCAATACTCGTCATCGATCTTTAAAGCACTGACGGTACATTTCTGCAGTTTGTGCTTTTATTTGAGCGCTAATAGTTTGACACGTTGAAAATAAACATCCACTATGTTCCCAAACATAAATCAAATTAACAGTCATTATGCAATCAATATAAATGTTTGTATCCAACTAGGGTCGCAACTGCACAAGACAATACCACTGTTTGAGTAACGATACGTACTGTTATAATATCACATACTGAGATGAAAGTATCTTCCACGTAGATGAAAGTATCATCTACGCAGATGAAATTATGCCGATTAGGTGCCTCACTCTGGCACTCTGACACTCTGACAGTGTGTGTTCGAATCCCGGACGGGTATCAACCCCTAAGAGTTATAGAATCTGTACTTTACTAAGAAAGATTTATACTAAATAGAACCCTTGTTACATTTGATCACTTTCTAAAGGGCATTGTGTGTTCATACCTTTTTAAGATGTATAGAATCTGAACATGTTTAAAATTTAGATATGTTCAATAAAGTGCATTAAATCAGGCTATAAATCAAATATGGATTATATATATATATATGGTCATATATATATATATATTGACATCAGATGAGCACATCAGAATCACAGTCACTATCATAACATATATATACCACCGGGGTCTACAACGAACTTGGCACAGTATTAACATAAATAAACCAAGCTAATGGTGACTTTGAAAATTGACACTTGAGAGAACAATAGTTTCGCTCATTGCCATTAGTTTCGTTTCTTCATCACACAAAGTGAGACACTCAATATACGTCGTTATATTGCCTAGTATGCAAAATTCAACATGAATCGATAAATATCACAACATAGATCGATTCCGGGTCAGGAGAACCAGAAATTAATAGCACATGCAAGAGCCACGCCGTCTGGGGACGATGACACACAGTCAGTCAATGTTGTCTACATCTCAAGACAAACAGGGCTACTGGTGACCTATTCAGACCCGGAATCCCTGCAGGGGAACAAGGCATACGTAAGAGCGTGCATATCCCTAAGGCCCAGTGGGTATGATTCCACTTGTACATGGCCCAGTTTGATTAACGAGTTCCTGGTGGTAATAACTGCTGACACTATGGAGGGGGACAGGATCAATGACCTACCGTCGCCCAGACTCTAATTGGAAGTCAATGTACACTGGACGTACACAAGCATCCTGAACGTCATTAAGTATCCATGGGGATACCAATACAACATCACAGACTTCAGTCCAACATAAAATATCTAAAACCCAAACTCGAACTTGGAAAACGAATTCTAAATAATGGATAATATATTTTTTTATAATTGAAACGTTATCAGCTTAGGTTGCCAATAACAAATAAAATATAGCATTTCGTCGTTGAGGATTCAATTAACATATTTTTTAAAAATAGAAACGTTAAAAGATAAAGTTTTGAAACTATGAATCGATTAATGGGTTCTTTTGTGTGTTGCGTGCTGCTATTTCTACCTTAATGATTCACTGGAGACAGATTACCCGTCAATCCAGCGAATAATGAACACACTTCCATATTGACGTACTCATTGCGTGTGTCAGTGTCATAAACATTTAAAATGTCCATTAATGTTGGGCTCTACTTCTTGCAGCGGTATCAAATGACAGATTTAAATATCATGAGACATATAATGAAAAGAAGTTGACGTCTTTGGTAATGTTCATCGTCTTTCAACTCAGTCATAATATCTCTTGCCCTAGTACTACTAATTCAATATCTAGGTCTGTTTAAGAATTATCGCCAAATGTTACCATGGTGACTTTCTGAAATATAAATTTTCTAACAACTATTTCAGATCTTCTGAAATTTCTTTGATGCGAAAAGGAATTCGATGAGAAACATTAAAAACTAACAAATCAAATTACCACTGACATTTAAATGATATTATATACAGCCTCATTAAATAGAGGGTAGTACTGAAACAGCATCAGATAATCAATAGTAAATACCAGGTTTGCATCCAAAACCATTGAAGGTCAACCTATTCCAGACACAAGACTGCTTCACCTACCTCCAAGATTGCTTCACCTACATACACGACTGTTTCACCGTTGAAACCAACATGTTACCGCTATCTAATATTACATATTTATTCTGCAAATCTTTATATCTGCCGAAACCTATTACGCAGATGTCCTAAAGGGTATTGATAATGTACAAATTGTTAATTTAATGTCAAACAGTGGTCAAATAACATATATGCAGTCTGATATGCAGTATATATGTTACATCCAATTTGTGCAACTGCCCATAACGTGTCTTCCTCCACCAGTTGCACCCGTCGATCATAAACACATGCGAAGGCAAGTCAAATGTTCACTTGAAAAAAACACGGGGACATATGGTGAAAGTCAAAATAGGAAATTCCATCACATATAATGTTTGGCTCTGATGCGTCAGATTAACGTACCTGAACGTGAACGAGACAATACCGGGCACACATACCTTCAGCTTTCTACATCCAGGACGTTCCGAAGCACACGCGTTAGTAAACTCACTCCATATGTTCTTCAATAATCATGGTATGTGACTGATTGTGCACTCAATCCATAACATACTATAGTCCATGTAGACTAAGCCGTTTGATGCTCTGTATTTCACTGCCGAGAGAGGAACCTGATTAAGAACCTCCTTATCGATCGTTCCTCGGGGGAAATGACAAGATGTTTTAAATTGGAAATCATCTTTCTCTCTGACGTGTGAAATATGAAGAGAGGACGTGCCAAATTGTGTTATTCATGACATGCACGTGCAGTACCCACCACACAACCTGTGCAACGATAACCGGGCTTGTGATTATCGATTTTTATTGAGGAGATGGGGGATCCAATAAGATTGTCCCCCTTGATGGCCTGGCGTCAGGCTGATCATATTTGATTACCCGTCATGGCAATCTGCTTTCGGAAATGTCTTTTCAAATTCGCAAGGAGCATGTACGATGTTCCTAAAGTGTGAGATCGGCGTCGTTAACGTGAAAGGGCTTCGGTGTATCAGGTTTGTTCACTGAAATTAGTTCCTGTCCATCAAAGAGAAATTGAAAATCGCTCCGAAGTTGAAATTGGAAAGGATTCGACATTGAACGTTGACTTTCCAGTTTCTTTGACCTTCACCAAAGAGCTGGGCCCCGACATAATACATCTCGACGTGAAGTAGAATCTTTTCTACAAATGTAGTTCCGAAATCTGATATATAACTTAGGCCAGAGCTGAATCTGCAACTGCCTCTGCCAAAAAAATCATAAGCATCTCTTGATGAAGTGGAATCAAAATATATTCGAGTTAAATACAGTAAACTACGGTTATAACGAACACACTTATAACGAACTGACGAATATAGCGGACTTACTTTTTGGTCCCGACTATTTGCTGTAGTTATGCTGTATATATGCTTATAACGAACTACAGTTATAACGAACTAAAACTAGTAGTCCCTTTGAGTTCGTTATAACCGTAGTTTACTGTATATGAACTTTTATTCGACGTTTTCCATCTGCAACATTACTCGATTATGATAGGTGACGTAGCGATGCCATGAAATGTCGAGACATTAAGTCATCTTATTTATTTCCCCGTCTAATGCAAGTAAACGCGACAAGCCCTTTCCATTAATCGTGAGAAATATCCATTGTACAATTCCGACTCTATCGCAAGCATTTCTTTGTGAATCACTATCAAATAGTGATGATACCTGGTGTTCGCAAAAATGTAAGCGTATCCTGGTTCACCAGTAGCACCCGTCACAAAAACATGCGAAGGCAAGTCAAATGTTCACCTGAACACGGTATATATGTATGCATAATATATATATACATATACATATATATATATATATATATATATATATATATATATATATATATATATATATATATATATATATCTGTGTGTGTGTGTGTGTGTGTGTGTGTGTCACTGATGCGTCAAATTTAGAAATGTCCTCCGTAAAACTTTTTGAAAGCTTTACTGAGGCCTCGAATAAGCTATCTCAACTAAAAGAGTCCACTGTACGATTCCAGCTTCATGTATATCCTTAGCATGTGTTTCTGAATCACTACCAAGGATGAGGCTATCCAGCCCACCGGTGAAACCTGTCATAAACACATGAAAAGGCAAGTCAACTGTTTACCAGAGCATACCAGGACGTCTATTGTACGATTCCGACTGGACATGAGCATGTGTTTAAATTATCATTATCAAATAATGCTGACACCAGGTGTTCGCTAGAGGTGAGTATATCCTGAACCAGGTGAGATGCGAACACGTATCGATCTCCACCACGGCACATGTGTGGTGCAACTCTTAAGGACGGTACGGTTTTCAGCGTTGTGAGATCATATCTATTTTTGCCACAGTGCAATTCATATCTATCAAATTATATCGTAAAGAAGATTTAGTCATTCCTTTCAAGTAATTTCCTTCAGAGCCACGCCGTGCTAAATGTACCAGTCACTGGCCTGACAGTGATATATTAATATACAGGCCACAGCAGCGTTTGGTTCAAATATGTCAATAGATTGTCAGTTGCAACATCAGACAACTCAATCTATGTTCTAGCAGTTGTAGTGATAGGTATAATTCCGCCCACAATGTCAGACTGACGTAGCATGTATTGATTGCTCATAGGTCCTTCGTTTCAAACGTGTCTTTCAAAACTTAGAGAGAGTGAGTAGGGTTTAACGCCGCATTTAACATTATTCCGGTTATATCACGGCCTGACAGCTTAAATGTGAGAGGAAAGCCCGAAGTGATGCAGATGTCAGACGTTTACCACTTTTGTGAAACCCACGAGCACGGGTATGGTGCTGACAAAACTAGAAATATAATCGGGGTGAACCGGGATTCGAAACCACAATCATAGATTTCTTGCATGCCGACGGGACGCAACTCTGCACAGCGAATCGCGGCGCCTTAGACGACTGGGCCACCCGTGCCCCCTCAAAACTTAGAAACACCAAACTTGTCAAGGTTTGGTTATTCTTCTTGGGTAAACGTGTCATCAATAATCGAAATAATAATTTGAGTAAAGATCGATCAAAATATTTCGTGACATGAATGTTTTTACTTCTTTTACTTATAGGAATAAAACTGTATATTGTTTCTTGTAATTTTGTGTAATTGGGAAGTAAAATGAAATATTACACCTCTGTTCACTGAGGTTATTAGTCTGTCGGAATAATGAATTAGAACATCTTCCAAAAGGCAATAGTGAAATCGATCGACAATAATTGAGATACTCGCACAACTAAATACACCAGTGCTTGAATGCCTCTTTATGGGTGCCCATCATACTTGTCGCTACTATGACCCGTAACCACCAAGTACAGCTGGAACTTCTCTAGGTAAGGTCCTTCCATACAAATGGAAAATCTCTGCCAAACGTCTTTCCATGCCTACAGCTGGGACCTCTCGAAATTCAGCCTCTCCCAAACAACTGCAAAAATATATAGCCTTCATGTGCAACATCTCGACGTATTGCCCTTCCATACAACTAGAACACCTCGACGTATTGCCCTTCCATACAACTAGAACATCTCGACGTATTGCCCTTCCACACAACTAGAACATCTCGACATATCGCCCTTCCATACAACTAGAACATCTCGACGTATTGCCCTTCCATACAACTAGAACATCTCGACGTATTGCCCTTCCATACAACTAGAACATCTCGACGTATTGCCCCGTCCATACAACTAGAACATCTCGACGTATCGCCCTTCCATACAACTAGAACATCTCGACGTATCGCCCTTCCATACAACTAGAACATCTCGACGTATCGCCCTTCCATACAACTAGAACATCTCGATGTATCGCCCTTCCATACAACTAGAACATCTCGACGTATTGCCCTTCCATACAACTAGAACATCTCTACGAATGGCCCTTCCATACAACTAGAACATCTCTACAAATTGCCCTCCCATTCAACAAGAACATTTTTACGTATTGCCCTTCCACTCAACTGGAACATATCTACGAATTGCACTTCAATTCAATTAGAACATCTCTACGTATTGTCCTTCAACCCAACTAGAACATCTCTATGTATTGCCCTTCCATATAACTGGAACACCCATAAGCAGAGCCCTTCTCTACAATTGAATCACCTCTGCACAAACCCCTTCCACACAACTGGACCATCTCTGCACAAGCCCTTTGATACAACTGGAATATATCTGCGTACAAAAAAATATCCATTCAACTGGAACATCTCTGTGGAAAGCCTTTACATACAGCTCGAACAACCTTTCTATAGAACTGGAACATATCCAATTAGAGCCCTTCTATTATGATTAAAACACTGGCACATCCCCACGTAAAGCCTATCCACACAAGAGCAATAGCTCTACATAAAGAACTTCCACACAACTGGAACCCCCAGGTAAGTATAGGCTTCCGTATAACTAGTACTTGTCTGTGTGTAGCCCTTCCATGCAACATCTAGGCGTCATTGGTATTGATTAATTCACTGTGATTGCCCAGGAGCTGACAGAGCTTCGTTATATATGCTGACAAGCTATAATTTCCCAACATCGACGGGTAATACATTAACTTGTAGGCAAAATGTCAGTTCATATTTCAAATGCGGACTTCTATCACAGTTCTATGTGGCGTGAATATTAAATCCTGGACTCTCTCTACATTAAGAACATTAATATGACATTCTAGAGAAGGCCAAGTCCCATAGCGTCTCTCATGTCTTTTGAATGCTGTACAACAGCTTGTCTCCAAATCAGTTACATGATACCTGTCTGTCTGCATCTCAGTAATCAGCATCAGACATGAAGATCCTTTATTTCCAAACAATTTGTTATTGCAAACATCATAGTAAATCTTAGATACATTAGCTTAAGGATAACGTTCAGATACATTTTGAAGACAGGTCCTGTTATACTGTTCTTTCGTGATGATAAACTTTCGAAATTACTGCACAAATCTATAACGTTTGTTGTTATATTGTTTTGTTTTATGTAGATATTGTTTAGGTTTAGAGGAAATGGCGCTGTAGAAAACACACAAACTACCCAAATAAGGCATCTAACACATAAGTATTTTCCCAACATATATTTTGTTGTACTCTTACGGTTGATTGACCATTGCATGTATAATTGTAATCGTATTCAATCATTTGTATGATCATGACGATGACACGATCAGAAAGACTTTAACTGTGAGGTTACAACAACAAACTACCATGATCATACCAATTTTGGAACCGTGATACTGCTCCTGGTAATGAGAACATTGACGAATCTGTTCAAGGTAACTTTTTATCCAAGATAAAACTGACGCATGTACACAAGGCAAGATATATACAACAGAAACATATATGTACACTAAACACGCTTTGAAATGTCGACGGGAGGCACTAAATGGCTGTGTGCTGTCGATGTCCTTCATATCTTCCAAAAAATGTCAGTACTAATGTTTTGACAATAGAGACAGATTAACGGATGTGTTCCATAATTGTAATGGATTGTTTTATTCATGCAATCAACAACAAAAAATCACGAGCTGCAATGGATTAACAATCTGTTCTGATATTTGATGAAGAAGAATCTAACTCTTAGAATTCGTCCAGAAAACATTACTTTTCAGCTTATTGATTGTAGGATTGTTGTTATAAGGGACAATTGCATTGGTGGGATATAGTATCCACTTGGGCAAAAAGTTGTGGTCTCTCAGATCTATCCAACATGCAGACCATCATTTATCACAACCGCAGGACAACGGGGTCCTCAGCACGTCATTTTCCTATTATAGATTCCACCGAGAATTTCAGAGGCGCCGCTTTCACTATCTTCGTGTACACATCCCCCGCCTCGTCACTTGAGGAGGCCGGACTGTGTGGGCTATGTGGACTATGAGGACTGTGGGGACTGGGGGAACTACTGTCACTGAGGACGGAAACAGAGTCCGAAGACACACAGGACTGAGACGGAGTTGGGAGTAGGGACTGAAAGGCAGATCGTCGAGCAATCAAATCTTCTGTACTTATAGCTTTCCTCATGTCCACGTGGTTCGTCTCTGACTTCCGGCCCGAACTTTGCGCCGTGTGCATCTGTACTGTGGGGCATGCTGGGAACACACCAGCCGCCATATTCATTTGCAGCGCCCATGGTGGGAAGTTCATTGCACATAGAGAGTTCTGCATATGGACGTTAGGAATTAGTTCTGGAGGGGGAGATTTTAATCCTATCATTGGCACAGGAAACTGATATGGCATCATTTTCGCCGCTAGAGCTTGATGCTGCCTAACTGGAGCAAGAGCCTCTGATTTTAATCCAGAGGCCAACTGTTCTATTGCCCGTTCAAGATCTCCACCGCAGCCTTGCCAAACCAACTCCAGCACATTGGGATTGTGAGTTGGGAAAATTCTCTGAAGAAACTCTCGTGGCGTCATATTGCCTACGAGAAGACGTGATTTGGACAGCTCTATATTCCGGATGGGAGTTGTCTCCCCTGCTTCACGACTCTTTACGATTTCTGCCTGTCTCTCTCTTTCCAGCATGACAAGCTCCAACTCCTTGTCAGCGAAGCACCTCCTCTTCCTCATCCTCTCGTTCATATAGGGTACCATGGTACGGAGGGACTCCGGTTGGGGGAGGGCGTGTAGTCGGGCACGGTAACCTGGCAACAGAAGATTACATCAGTGGAAATTCATATAGTGTCATCTTTAAAGAAAGAGAGATTACGAATTATCTGAATTATTACGCCTCATTATGCTACTACCTTATAGCTTTCGCGACTTTCACTTAAAGTCTTTCAAACCACGCCATCGGATCCACTCCAGTATGCTTACACACATATACGTACTAAGGATGATATAGCCGCTAACAGCTTTGTTTATGGAGTTTAAACGTCCAGTAGAATTTTAAGAAACATATACACACACAGTCCGATAAAAATAATGTTTAAATGTTTTCAACGATACCTTACTAGATGTTTCCCACACATGTTCTTTTCTATATATTTTTGTAAGTGAGTGAGTTGGATTTTCTGCCGTGTTCATCAATATTCCAGCAATACCAGGGCGGGGGACATCAGAAATCGGCTTCACACACTTTAGCCAGTTTGACACTAGGTTTTCAAATATTAATAATTAAGCCTGTTTCATAACCTGTGACGTCAAATTTCAATATTGCGAATTACTTATTAAACCCCATTGTCGAGTTGTTTTGTCAAAGTTTAACAAACTATCATCCACATAATCTTCCTTCTCGTATAATCCTAGATACGAGAGACCCACTCTGAATACTCTATCAGTCACACATTCCTGTAGTTTTAATTCCTTTCCTCCTGGCATTCCCACTGTACACGGGATTACATGTTTTACAAGATGAAAGGGTGTTTGTGATCCCGCCCCCACCGTGGGATGTGCCCTGATCTGACTCGCCTTACACAGTGAACTCAAACACCATGTATACAACACCCTCTAACCAAAGATATACATTGAAGATAAAGTAAATCTCAACATAAGCATCATATTATCACTACGCTCCTTGAAATTCTCCGAGGTGTTTTTTGAGTAACCTTAATCCCGACACAAGAACAAGAACAGTAACAAATCAGTTGGGTGGGTACAGATGGGTTATATCACTCGCTAGGGGGCGCACTACACCAAAGGCAGCGCCCCCTATGCAACAACTCTGATCAAATGGCAGATGGTTGTAATAAAACTAACAACGACAACAATTCCTTAGCTTCCATCACACCACGGAGAAGGGAATACGTATCCGGTGTTAGAGGATGTGCAAGTGTGAACCTGTTTTTTGGGTGTAGCTTACTGAATAAATGTGTTTTTATCTTCGATGTAACGTACGGTACAGCAGGGATTATATTTGGAACGAGCGACTGGCGAGTGTTGATGGAAATGTATACATCTACACTGTGTCTGTCGTGATCTGCCATGGAGTTTTCTAATCCACTGTAATATGTTGTGAAAGGAACTGTAACCTATTATTCAATGTTAGATGCTTCATCACAGTGATGTATGGTACAGTGAGCAACGGAAACTTCAGATACCACAAAAAAGAAAAAAAAACGTCTGACAAAGTTGATAAATTGGGGAATTACTCTCTATACCGATTGTTTTGGTATTGATTGTGTTGGCATTCCATTTCGATGGTGCCAGCAAGTTCCTGTTACCACCAATCGAGCATCCCGGCTATTTTATAGATTCTTCTGCAGTGGTATTCTTAAGCAACGGTAGTCACTGTCGGAGAAATTCAAATACGCTTTCCTTTTGTGTCCATTTATAAAAAAATGGATTTTAACCCCAACCTTAAACAAACGCATTTTCATTGTTCAAGCAAATGTGATCGATAAACCCATCAATCCACGTGGCTGTGATTTAAATGGGACCATGTTCAAACGGCCTGGTACCCATCAATCTAATTAAAATCAGATCTCTCACCCCGAAACGATGCCTCTCTGAGTAAAGATCTCAGGATGCAGAGTAGGCACAAACACACAACCACAGCGGTATTTGAGAGATTTTGCGAGGACTGCCAAATCGTCGGAGACGTGACTCTTTTAATCTTGTGATAGTGACAGGGTCATACATACACAGTCAGTCAAATCGACCTTACACTTAAGCGGCAGTGGGTGATAATACTTCACATTGGTATGTCCTTGAGTATTTTAGTATATAATGTTTCAACAAAAATTGTTTAACCTCGGAAAGTCGTCTCACTTTTTACTCTCGAATAAATCAAACAAATATCTTACAACTCACGTTGTGTTTTCTATTCGAGTGAAAGTCTGTCAAGTGATTCAAATATGTTTCTGTAGTTACATTATAAAATCGTTCATGATATACCTGGAGAGAGAGAATCGTGATAGATCACCATTGTGACTATATCGAACCTATTGGTGTTTCTGTGTGACTGACTAAGAATATCAGCGAGCACCATGAGAATCATTACATTATATAGAAAATCAATCGCTGTCGGTGCCGCATGTGCATGCGTCCACTACCCTGTATACATATTTGTTGTAGATGATGTAGATGTTGTTGATGATGAAAATGTTGTTGATGATGTATATGATGTAGATGTTGTTTGAAAAAGTAGTTGTTGCAGGTGATGATGTTGAAGACGATGTAGATGTTGCAGATTTTGAAGATGTTGTAGATGATGTAGATGTTGTAGTTGATGTAGATGATGTAGATGTTCCAGATGATTATGATGTTGTAGATGATGTAGATGTTGATGATGAAGATGTTGTAGATGTTGGAGATGGTGTAGATGTTGTAGATGATGATGATGATGATGATGATGATGATGTAGATGTTGTTTGATAAAGTATTTGTTGTAGATGATGATGTTGGAGAAGATGTAGATGTTGAAGATGTTGTGATAATGTATTTGTTGTTGACGATTTAGATAGCGTAGACGACGTAGAAGTTGTAGATACAGTAGGTGTACTTACTGGTGAGGATGTCGCGGGACAGGGAGTGCTGCTGCAGACTTCGGAGGTTCCTCTGCAGGAGTTTCCGCTGCTGCAGCAGAGAGGCGGCACTCTTCACCTTGGCCTTCATCTGTCCCGTCATCTCCGTGGCCTGATGCCTGCAACAGTAGAGGAGCACTTGACGTGAAACACTTTGTGTGTAGCTTGTAATGTCTTGTGAATGATGTGTAGGACGTTGTGTATAACTTGTAATACTTTGTGTATAACTTGTAATACTTTGTGTATAACTTGTAATACTTTGTCTATCACCAACAATACTTTATGTATAACTGTAACACTTCATGTATAACTAGTAATACTTTGTGTATAACATGTAACACTTTGTCTATCATCAACAATACTTTATGTATAACTGTAACTCTTCATGTATAACTAGTAATACTCTGTGTATAATATGTGATACTTTGTGTATAACTGGTAATACTTTGTGAATGGCATGTAACTCTTAGTGCATAACTAGCAATACTTTGAATGACATGTAACTATCAGTGTATAACTAGCAATACTTTGTGAATGATATGTAACACTTGGTGCATAACTAGTAATACTTTGTGAATGAGATGTAACTATCAGTGTATAACTAGCAATACTTTGTGAATGATATGTAACACTTGGTGCATAACTAGTAATACTTTGTGAATGAGATGTAACTATCAGTGTATAACTAGCAATACTTTGTGAATGATATGTAACACTTGGTGCATAACTAGCAATACTTTGTGGATGATATGTAACACTTGGTGCATAACTAGTAATGCTATAGCAATAGTCACACATAGTATGTGACCAGTAATACTTAAAGAATGACCTTTGGAACTTTCCGTATGGCATGTAATACTCTACGCCGCTTTTAGCAATATTCCAGCAATATCACGGCGGGGGACACCAGAAATGGGCTTTACACATTGTACACATGTCGGGAATCGAACCCGGGTCTTCGGCGTGACGAGCGAACGCTTTAACCACTCGGCTACCCGACCGCCCTGTAATACTCTGTGCACGACATAAACTAAACATATAGTGTGCGATCTGTAAATGTGTGTAGGAAACATACAAGAACGTGAATTAGTTGTGCTTTTACATCAGCGATATCTCAACCATATAACAAATAGTACATTCATCAAACGCTGTCAATATAGGCAGGAAATAATAATTATAGTAAACATCACAGACAAAGCGTATCGATGAAAGTGAAATACTTAGAAAAATAAATGAAGTTTATTGAACCCCATATTCACAAATGTATTAATTTAATTGAGGCCAATATTTATTCTTACATATATAACAATTCAATATATAGACAATATTATTGACAAACAAGTAATTACTGATGCCATCTGTTGGGTTGGTTATTGGGGAATCAGGGTAATGGATTAGCTCTTCGCGGAGAAAACCAGGTGTTCAATTCCCAAAGTGGCTACATTATGTGAAGCCAGTTCATGTTATCAAAGTTGTAATATGGCTGAAGTAATATCGTTTTGAAACCAAAACTATCACACCTCTGACTGAATCATATTCTCTTGGGTCAATAAATGATTACTTTTTTCAGTAAGACGTTTGTCTCAATGAATGCACTTTAAGTGGTTGGCATGGAATTGCACTCCTATGTAAATCAACCAGCAAGATTAATTTCTTTTTGTCATATGTTAAGTTTGCAAGAACACACATTGTCAACTTGTACAGGTTTAGCCTAAACACTAAAACAATATACACTGACGATTGATTGGGTGTGTCTGAGGCAATTTTGATTATTTTATGATTTCGTGTGCAGTAAACATGCATAGTTTCACCGTGTCTTGGGGTTATTTTCATTTGCAAATGCATCCCTTGTTAACAAGTTAAGATGTTTTGCCATAAGCGTTTATTTGGGCTGGGGAATTAACATTATCAATGATGCCACTATATCGTGCGTTGGGTTCATAGGCGTGAGGGTCCATATATCAGTTCAAAGTCTCGTAACAGATTAATCATTTCCTGTAGCTATAAATGTTAAAGGCTGCTTGTTTATATGTTTATTACGACACGCTTTATCATTGACAATTATGTTTCTTATAATATTGGGTTCAGGTTTAGCCCAGAGCTACACAGAGTGCAAATGTCATATCGCTAATTGGTAACGTTACACGCACTATCGGACGTCAGCACGTACTGCACGTGTCGCGCGAGGTAAGCGTTTGTGTGATTCTACTTTTGTTTATGAAAGCTTGCTAATTTGATAAGATAATTAACCTTGAAAATAAATTATTGTTGACATGATAACGCCAGACGCGACAAGGTGATATTAACATATTTTAGTGAAATGCACTTGGTATTAATCATTCAGATTGTTCTTTCACAGTTTGACGTTGTCACTACTAATGATTGAGTAATACATGTACTGTATCAGTGGGCTGTTACCAGTTGAGGTATTTGTGATGCTATTATTTTATAGTCAATTTAATTTCCCCCAGACTAGAATTCCATATGGCGGTTTGAAATGGTACTTTTTGTTTAACACTGCACGTAGCAATATTTCAGCTAAATGACGACGGTGTGTAAAGAAATGAGTCTTGACCAGACAATCCAATGATTGACATCATGAACATCTACGCAGTTGGGATACGATGACATGCATCAACCAAGTCAGCGAGTCAGAGTGTCCTAACGTCATAACATATTACATGGCACATTTTCAAGTATACCTCACTACTGATATCTCACCCGTATGTTCTAACTATACTATCCAAAGTTTACTTCACACCACGTTAACCTTCCTTTTTATGAACAACAAGATGCCCATCCATTTCCCGAAAACCCGGCGTTATCATTTATGGAACCTTAACTCAGTCTGTGACCTCACGCTATCGTTGTTGCACTTGATTCTGAGCCAGGAATTCATTGGCCATTCTTAATGAGCAGTTTGTACAAGTACAACTGACGCAACTGTAGGTCATTTATTAAAATTATAGCCACATTATATATTAACAATAACGTGGCTGATGTCGGAGAAATAACTCGCATTTGTTGATTCTAGAATCTAGAAAACTAGAAAACTAGAATCAACAGATTCTCGTGAAGGTATATCAAATTTCCTGCTTCCAGGTCGTTTGTTTCTTTTCATGTGACAGAGCTACTCGTAGGAATAGCCCTAAAGCTTTCAATTTGAAACCACCACCACCCTTCCCCCTCTTGTTCCCAGCCTCACCCTCTTTAACCCCACCCTCAGTCATACTATACTTGCACCTCTCACCTTCGTAGAGCTACTTGTGCCGCCATTATTCGTTGTCGCTCCACCACCAGTAGGCAGTTGGAGCACTGGCAGTCCCGCCATCTGCAGTAACGCTTGTGCCCCTTCAGACACGACACGACACCGTGATTACGACAACGAGCACACTTTGGCGTCCTCAGCATTCGGCGTTGGGGGAAGGATGAAGATTTGCCACCGGCTTCGCCACCGGATTTGTTGGTCAGATCTTCGTCGTCGATGTCGTCACCGTCAACGTCACCGTCAACGTCGCCGTCGCCATCATCAATGTCCTCTATATCCAAATACTCGTCACTCTGCGAGTCTAGACAGGTGGTGTCAGTCTCCCCCTCGCTCATCTGAAACAGATAATGTCACTGTAATATGGGTGCTATGAAAATATATATCAAACATTAACAGATTTAATTAAGTAAACAGGACATGGGACCAAAATACAGCCAATAGCATTAGAAAAACATATTCTGTGCATGATGAAATGAATATATCAACAGAGAAATCAAATTCGGCAACAATTTCAAACACCTTATGTTAAAAAAGCATACTTTGTACAATGTGTCATATCTTCTTAATACAAATTGTTGGGGGTGGTCGGGTAGCTTAGTGGTTAAAGCGTTCGCTCGCCAAGCCGAAGAACCGGGTTCGATTCCCGACATGAGTACAATATGTGAAGCCCATTTCTGGTGTCCCCCACCGTGATATTGCTGGAATATTGCTAAAGCGGCGTAAAACCATACTCACTCACTCATATACTGTTGTGCCCTGATTATTACTACAATTAAACCTCCTAAACTCGAAGCCCTGGTGACCTTCAACGATATGTCGAGTTCGAGTTATCAGTATTTCGAAACAAACGGAGTAAAGCTATTCTATAAGAATTTTTAAATCTCACAGGACCATAAAGTAACATCGAGTTAAGTAATTTACTGAGTCACCGAGGTTCGAGTTAAGGAGGTTTAGCTGAAAATTCTACACAACTGCTTCCACGTGACATATACTAGGTGTCATCACTACCAGGTGGCATCACTACCAGGTGTCAACAATACCACGTGATAACACGACCAAGTGGCATCGCTACCAAGTAGTATCACTGCAAGTTGGCAACTATACCATGTGATAACACGACCAAGTGGCACCGCTACCAAGTGGTATCACTACCAGGTGTCAACAATACCACGTGATAACACGACCAAGTGGCATCGCTACCAAGTAGTATCACTGCAAGTTGGCAACTATACCATGTGATAACACGACCAAGTGGCACCGCTACCAAGTGGTATCACTACAAGGTGTCAACAATACCACGTGATAACACGACCAAGTGGCATCGCTACCAAGTAGTATCACTGCAAGTTGGCAACTATACCATGTGATAACACGACCAAGTGGCACCGCTACCAAGTGGTATCACTACAAGGTGTCAACTATACCACGTGATAACACGACCAAGTGGCACCGCTACCAAGTGGTATCACTACAAGGTGTCAACGATACCACCTGATAACACTACCAATTGGCACCGCTACCAAGTGGTATCACTACAAGGTGTCAACTATACCACGTGATAACACGACCAAGTGGCATCGCTACCAAGTAGTATCACTGCAAGTTGGCAACTATACCACGTTATACCACGTGTACAACCTATCAACCATTCGGCAGGGAACGACTACATAATATTAATGATTTAAAAATGAGAGGATGTGTCTGACAGTGGCATGTTCTGAATACCGTGAATCGGATATGTTAAACTAAATATACTGTCTAACTACAGAAACAATCATTTGAAACAGTAAGTGAGTGAGTGAGTGTGGTTTAACGCCACTTTTAGCAATATTCCAGCAATATCACGGCGGGGGACACCAGAAATGGGCTTCACACATTGTACCCATGTCGGGAATCGAACCCGGGTCTTCGGCGTGACGAGCTAAGCTTTAACCACTAGGCTACCCGACCGCCCCTCATTTGAAACAAAGCCTAAACCATTATGTATAGTTGTTTTTCAATGCTAAAGCAACATCAGTACTTTGGTGCCTAAATTTATTGTAAAGATAGAATTCGAACCAGACTAACTAGTGGTTGATAGCATGAACAACTTGCCATGTCTTCAGGGCACAACGTTACAATATTTCAGGTTAAACGTTTTACCCACATGGTCCGAGTTTTAGTCGACTCCAGCGACAAGCATGAGGTGTATACATTACATGCCCCGGTATCCCCACGGGTGTCAAACTGGGGTACATGGGGTACATGGGGCTCTACTACCATGGGTCATCCGCTGGACTAGAGCATGGGGTACGACTAATGGTGTCGCAGATCTCCCACGGGGTGTCAAACTTGGGGTACATGGGGCTCTACTACCATGGGTCATCCGCTGGACTAGAGCATGGGGTACGACTGAGGGTGTCGCAGATCTCCCACGGGGTGTCAAGCAGGGGGTACAATTCTACCCTACGACCCCCACAGGGTCACAGTCATGGGGTTCATGGATCACATTCTACCCCAGAACACCCACGAAGATGTTTCCCCGATCAAAGTAATTCCCTTTCATTTCACAACGGCGACAATCATTCTTAGCAACTGAATAAAGACGCAATATGTGAGACTCAATATGACGTCCGACCCCATGTAATGAAAGTTTAACGGGATAAAAACAAAAACAATTTTTCAAAAGCACTACAAACCCTCAAATACCATGCATGTGACATTTACAGCGTAGTGACAGGGTTCGGCGTCACCTTCAAAACTCTTTCATCTGAGCAGGACGGAAATTGCTTGGCGTCTCGACCAAGGCTTGTGTTCCGAAAGAGCTCTAGTTCCCTACGGTGAGGCTCGTCAGAACACAGGTGATAGCCACTACCAGGGGGATACCGTGCTCAAACTTTGTCCAGCCTTTTCTTTTACGTATCAGATTTCTCTCAACATTTAGACTGCAATCGGTGGTGGGGATTACTACTTAATGATTACCAACGGGCACTGGAATATAGACTGGGTCAAGTCCCGATGGAATCATTGGTGACCGTGCTCGGATTTCAACGTTGAACAATGATAAGCAGGCCCCTGTGCAGAGCATAAGAATCACCATAATGCTGTAGCCAATCTCACAAAACAAATATTGATTTTAATTTATTCATGCATTCATTTATCCATTACAGTAAAGTACGTTTATAACGACCACGCTTATAAGGAACTACCGAGTATAACGAACTGTTTCTGTCCTGGCCATTTGTTGTGGATATGTTGTGTTTATTCTTATAACGACCAACGGTTATAACGAACTAAAATTCGTTATAACCGTAGTTTACTGTAATTTCGAGGAATTTGTATTCGAAGGTAACCATGTCATCACCCCTCTGTCGAAGTTGCTCGAAGTGAGTGGTGTAAATGTTGGTTCGTGAATCCCCTTCTTGACGTCCCCATTTCATGTCATGGCTAAACGGTGATAGTCACTAACATCCACACTCACTAACTCGCTCATCAAACAGCTCATCCCAGTTGTCCAAAAAGCATTAAACACGAGGCCAGTGCCCTTAGCAGTTTCGTTCTTATATGTCGATAGTTGTACATCTCTTGATGTAATTAACCAAATCTGTGTCTTATGGGTGTTCTAAACTGTTCTTTGTTTATGTTGATAGTCGATATTGATCCCTAGCGAACTTGCAGACAGTCTACCTGATTGGGCCCCACCCCTGAGGGAAAGTGTAGGCTTTGCTGCACGTGGTATAGCTCAACCCTCCCCAAGCCTGAGGCAAAGGTACACAGACACAAGAACATAGACAGAGCGGGGAGCGGACCGTCTCCCGGGTGCACCCCATACGGAAACAGTCCTCATACAGTACAGAGAAAATTGCAACCTGGAGAATTTGTGAATTGGGAAGTCTTTTAAATGGATAGCATGTGCGTTCCCTGGGTTTCAGAGGGGTTTGGAGGAAAGGTTTGGCATTACTTGGGACTGAGAATTGTTACTACTATAAACATTATGAAGAACTTGGCTGGTGTTAATTTGTGCCAGGTAAAGATTTCAATGATTGTTGGTTGGTAGAGTTCCTTATTAGTCCGGCTATAGGAAGTATCCATCGACAGTTCCTCAATATTGTCTTGGATAGTGTTCTGTTGGGTTTGGAAGGATACATGCGACCTCATATCATGTACATTTGGCCGCTTTGTTTCCTAGTATTGAAGGTTCAAGGATCCATTACACGCGTTAGCCTTTTGCGAACACCTGGTTTCATCACCGATGTTCAGTAATCCGGTCAACAATGCTTTGCCTTTTACACCCAATGGTTTTTTGGGGGCAGATAGTCGAGGCTGATTATTCTCTGGCTTTGACGTTTTATATGCACGTGTAACCGACACATATTAATATATGTCAGCAGCTATTGTTAAATTTACAAATCAACATAACATATGTACATGGCAGTATGAACTTCAATCAGTTTATTTTTAAAATTTTATTATATAGGCTACAATGCTTAAAATTAAAATGACATTATGAGATCAAATTCATTTTAAGTGCCAACGAGTCCATATAAGTTATATATGTGATATAGCAAATGACAAATTTTCATGGAGCTCTGAGTTACTTACATGTGTGTGTGTGTGTGTGTGTGTGTGCGTGCGTGCGTGCTGTGTGTGTGTGTGTGAGTGTGCGCGCGTGTGTGTGTGCGTGTGCGTGTGTGTGTGTGTGTGTGTGTGTTGGTTAACACCGTACTCAGTAATATTCCAGCTATATGACGGCCGTAAATAATCGAGTCTGGACCAGGGAATCCCGTGATCGATCCACACCCTCGGGTACGATGACATACAATCAGCCAAGTCCCCGAGTCTGACCACCCTGTCCATTAAGTCGCTACTTAAGACCAGCATAGGTAGCTGGGGAGCCATTCTAACCCAGGATCACCAGGGGGTTACTTTTGGGCAAACCCACATCTTGAAAGTTCCAACCATTGAACGGGACCACCGGCACCGATAACGACAGAAGCAGGTTACTGTTATATGCATTATAAGGGATAGGGTGACCCTGAACAACACAGAGGAATGAAGATTAAGATTCAAGTAGATGAATGTGGTGGAAAGGGTCATGTTCTTCTATATGGTCGACGAAATTCCTAAATGGAATCATAAATAAACTTAACCAACCTGAAATAGCGGAGAAATTTTGGTTCAACTCCTCAGGGCACAGGCAAAGAAAATATCATAAACGAATAACTATTCTCTGGATAAATTAACCCCTACATCACAGATTCTAAAGGCATGATCAGTCGTTAGTTATGATAAATAATATAAATTATTGGGTTTGAATTTTTTCCTGCCTTTTTGTTATAATGTTGTCTTTTCTTGAATATTACTTGTGAAAGTTCAATGTATTTGTGATTAGTCATCGCGGTGTTTAATTTAAAGTTCATGATAGCGAACAGAATACCACATGGGGTCAGACATGAGTATAGTATCTTTCATTCATTTCAAGAATTATCACTTAACTAATGATTCAATCGTTATTGGTCAACACTGACACAATATAGGGAGACATGATATCAACATGTCTAGGATACACCATGCCGCCCATTTAAAAGTGTGTGTGTGTGGGGGGGGGAGGGGGGGGGTGGGGGGGGGGGTGGGGTGGGGGGGGGTGAGTGAGTGTGTGTGTGAGTGTGTGTGTGTGTGTGTTTGTCTGTGTCTCGTTCTGTCTCTGTGTCTCTCTGTGTGAGCTCGCGTACGTGTGTGATTGTGTGTGAATGGGGGGAGGGGGGTCGAAACATATTGTTCTTTGAATAGAGCAACCAAACATTCATATTTTGGTCCCATAACACATCACATTACTCTTTGGATCATGTCGAGTGAATGATTTATTTCTGTCTTTCAAAGTGTTTTCACGAACAGAGTAGCTTCTTTTTTTTACCACCACCCCCATCAAATGATTTAATGTACAAACAAGATGAAACCTGATAAAATACACACGATAACTGCTCCAAATTCGATGGCGACCGGTATGCAAAAGTTCCGCTATTGTCCTAGAAAGGTTTACTTATACCCGCATCCCACTCAGTAAACATCAATATCCAAAATAACACCTACGTGTCCACAAACATGTTGTGATTATAAGAAATGTACATGATATACACTACTGTTCAAATAAACGTCCTCGCGTTCGCGTCCGTGGCCAATCGAGAAGACGTTTGTTTTGAACGGTAGTGCGCATATTTAAAATAGTTTCACGTCGGTTCAAACATCACCATTGTTGTGTAGCGTTCCCCTTATCGGTACATAAGACTGAAACCATCTTGTAATGTTTCGACGGAACTATAAAAATAACTTGTACATAGACAATTGGTGCCTTTGTATAAATATATTCGGCTTCACTATACATAAAATAAACCCTCAATCAAGTATAGAAAATGCACATAGCGATATCACAGTTCATACTTTCTTTATTTATCTTATTGAGACCCGTGTTACAGACTCACGACATAGACATGTGTTATAGCGTTCAAAATACCTCCTGTGTCTAGTAATCGACCATAAATTATGACATAACGAGGTTGTTTTGCAGCAAAATGTTAACAAACACATGCTTTTTATAAGAATGTTTAGACGATTCGGTTTGGATAAGACACGTGCTTCGTCAAATTATCATAATACACGATGCATCTTTTTCATCAAAGACGGGAAACTATTTTATGGGGGCTGAATGATAATTCAAAACAGAAGACAATTGTTGAGCCTAAAACAAACAAGCGGCGTAAATCCTCTCCTGTTTGTTGGGTATCTGACAATTGAGGTATTTGAAAAATGTTACGATAATAATCATAATACATGCTTGTTTCATGGTCTGTGATTAAACTGTTATCTTTATTTTAGGAATGCTGTCACAACCGGGGGCCATCTACTACATATAGGTACATTCTCGGATCGTCAAGAGTTATGTCCTGACTAACATCTGTTTATAACAATACCTCTGTAGTACGGATCCTGTTAATCCGCAAACTTGTCCTTTCGTACGACGAATGTCTGGGACACTTATATAGTAATAATAGTCCCAATCCAAGATTTCTTTAATCCGGACGATTGCTTTACGGATTAACAAAGCTTCACTTTAATCAATGACCAATACCTTTAAGAATATTTCCTTGATTGATATTACATTTGCGTTTGTACTGATGGCAGTAGAGTTTCAATGATAAATGTTTTTTACTTGATATAGACGTCACACAAAACAGTGACCCGGGTGTTCATTTTGAACACCCGGTGGCCTCATTGGTCTTCCGTTGATTCCTCATGGAAGGTAATTGAATTTAATCTTTGCCTTATTTTTTTCCATTTGTGAATTGATTAATTTGCACCTTAAGTAGACGTTTGACTTTATACTGCTAACCATTGCAGATTCTCTAAATATGAAGTGTTTTTATTACAAGATATGGAAATTCATATTCATCATGTCTTCCTTTTGTGTTTCTGTCGGGATAATACGGTTGGGAATCGCGAGGAGATGATGTGTAATAACATAATATAAATTATATATAAAAACAATAACGTTTTGTACTTTGCATTTTGAACCTGAATTTTGTGAATTGCAAACATGCCATCTCCGTCGTTGTTCCGAGTGTGTATGAGATGACACGCATTGCAGTTCCAGAATATATATGTTGATCTACTTGACTTGGTATTTGTAATTTGTAATAGCAATAGCATTATACACCATCACTTGTCATCACACTTCTCACGAAAAGACCTTTGTTCTGTGTGTACGCACGTTGGCGTCGATTACTAACATTGTCAGAGTAGACGAGACCTACGCAGATATAACATGGAATACCATTACAAAATCGTACATATGATCTCAACTCATTCAAATCATAGATATACAGTCTTTGATAGGCAGTTAGAATTTGGGACTCATAGATATACCTTCAAATATATAAATGTTGCAATTCTTAATATTTCTGTCTTTTGTTCTTAAATAAAATGATGGTGTATATACAAGGAAATAAAGTGCATTTTTAACGTTATAAAAGCTCTGGAATAACTTAGCTAACAAAACGCCCTACTAAGTTTTTATCATACTTATATAGCATAGAGAATACTCATAAACCATTTAATCTAATTTTTATTAATCTCCTCCTATAACATTTTAAAAACAATATGATTGGATTCATAAATATAGCTAGGAATATTTTTATATAGATATAATATATCATATAAGACACATGCACAGTGACATACCTTGTATATGAATAATATAATCCTTAGCTTCTTGCTTAGCCTCGAAGGAAAAGACTCGGTGTGGTTAGGAAGATACAGATATCTTCCTCGCATTTAAAAAAAGTCGATCCACTGTCTCATACCTCTCATATTTTAGATGACTTTTGTATCGAGACAATGCAGCTTGTTAGCCGACATTTTCCTCGCCCCGTCCCTCGATCTCAGGAAGTTCATCGTTCTTCCGTTCAAACATCCTTGCTTGTAGAAGATGAAACCTCTATCTCACATGGCCTATCTCTCAGCACTACTGTACACTATAGACATTCAAAAGTTTTCAAATGGAAACTGAATACGTATATTTGGCGCTAAGCTTTTCCTTAGGTAAACAAAGCTTGCTTAAAGATGCCACCATGTTGAAATCGAGCCGTCAGAACTATTACTTTTTCTTCGTTGTGCCGACGCCATGGCAGTGTCAATGTATTTTCTCAAGTGTGCTTAATATCTTTATAAAAAGGTCAGATAATGGAAAATACTAAAATTATTAAGTTGCATAGAAGGCTGTTCGGCACATGTTTGCCAGTGGAAGTAATAGACTGCACTGAGGAAACTCTCCGAATCTTTGAGTCGTGGTGCCTGACATTTGGCTTGCTGTGGTGTTATTATAGTAACTGTGTACCTGTAAATTTACTTAATTCAATACGTGTAAATAAAGTAGATAATAAGAACATGGTCCCTGTGATACATTTTGCCATGTCGATTTAATAAGCATGACATTTTAATTTTCATTATTTTACACAGAACGTATTGGATTGCATAGAGTCTATTGTATGTATTAGTTATGCATTTTAATTATAATATTTTTAATATAAGTATCTACATGCATTTTAATCCTACAGTTTTAATAGGTAATTGGGTGGTAGATAACTCATAGGTAAGCATTATAAACATTGATATATGGTGTAGTAGCTACATAATCCATTCTCTGAAATCATATCATAAACAAATATTTCTTTGGTTGGATAAATACACCATATCGTCCATGCTACATATTTGATGCTTGTGGCTTCCACGTTTATCCATACTTAGAGTTCACACGAGGCCGTCAATGTGATTTTCAATGTCCTAATGAATTATTTTTTTTAATATTTTGTGTAAATTACACGTTTATTTCCGATGAGCAATGCAAGGTAGTGTCTGTCAGACACAATTTCGAATCTATTACTCGTTAGGGGCATATTGGAAACTTACGTTTTGTTGTGTAGAAAATATTATCTAGTGAAGTTTGTTTTCCAACTATTTAATGTTAACAGTTTTATATGAATAATAACGACCGACACTGATAAATAGCATACAAATATGGTGTCAATGACATTGATTTATATGATGCATGCGTTGATACAACAGTTTGGAAAAGGGTGCTTCTGACAAGCAGAGCCTTAGGTAAGAATACTCGTGCAAGAGGGGTGTCCAAAAATCCGCGAAGCTATTTGCAGTTGGTGCAGTTTCAGTTGAAAACATATCACCAATACTTTGTTAAAGAGTCTTCACATAGTATACCCGATCACCTTTAACACTTTCCAAATTCTTAATATATATTAAGTATATATACATGTGTGTGTGTGTGTGTGTGTGTGTGTGTGTGTGTGTGTGTGTGTGTGTGTGTGTGTGTGTGTGTGTGTGTGTGTGTGTGTGTGTGTGTGTGTGTGTGTGTGTGTGTGTGTGTGAAGTACGGGGGAGGGGGGTTGAGGGGGGCATAACGCAAATCGCATATCGATGTGTACAGTCACAAATTCATAGATCCATGCTATTAGGCTTTGAGTCTCTTTGTGTCAAGCTAAATAGTTTGTAGTTATAATGTTATGGCTTTCCCGGCGATGAATCTAACTTTTATGAGATAGTGGTGACTTTGAACTGGTAATATATGGGAGAAAGTCTCACATGATGACAAAGATCAAAAGATAGATGTCGATGAAATTTACCAATCCTAAATGTCAGCATTCGGTCATCTCCATTATCACCTCCATAATGAACTTTATATATCAATATGAAGAAATACAGTTTATGTGAAAAAATTAGTATGAATGTTAAAGTTATGGTTTTAGCTCTTCAAAATGATACCTGACGGAAGCAAAGTGTTTACTATGGTACGTTGTCATTATTTTAGTAATAATTAACATCACTGCTAGTATATGATTATAATTTACTTTAAGTCGTAGTGAGGAAAGTTGAACTATTATATATTATAATGAATACAGCGTAATATAAATAAAACACCTTCTATTATTAAAAGAAATCTACATCGATTCCGACCATACCATATACACGTGTTTATGAATCACTATGAAAAAGTGATTAAATCATTAAAGGTACGTTTTCTTTAATAAACAAATCCATAGGTATTGGTTGAACAAAACTGTTTTTATTTGTGAAAATAATCTATGCAGGGAGCAACGTCCAGAGCGGGATGGATATGACGAAGCCTACTACATGCTTAACATAACAATGATTACATTGAGAGTTTTCTTAACTGTAACAGAAGGAAATCAAAGCGTACATCATTTCAAAAGAAGTTTAAGTCGCGAAAATGTACTGCATGGCACATGTTGGTATTGGAGCGTACTTCATAATAAAGCATAAATAAATATCTTAACTGACATTCTTGCAAGACATTAAGGAAAGGTTTAAAGGTAAGCATCATTGTTTAAAATGATAAAAAGTTTAATGGGTTTCTTGTCTATGTTTCAATAATATGTCTGTTTTGAGACGAAATAGGTCTAACTGTTTGATCGTTGTGAATATTTAGTAATCCGCACAGCTTCACAGCAGTGACAGTGGCTTTCACACAAAATGAGAATCATATCAACTTTCTAAAAACTGTGTTTAACAGGAGCGTGGTAAGCGTACTAACACAAATATTTACAAATATACTACTTAGAAATGTTTTTTGTCTAGTCGAGGGCTAAATCTTGACATATGGCGGCGAGATTATAATCGAACTGAGTTGGCGTTTCCCATAGGAAAACACGAATAGTATATTTCAGGTTTGCGACTTTGTAAACCCAATTTACTCCACTAATTTATCTATTGACCTATTTCCTCTGTATTTGAATTATACAAACAAAATCCATATGCCAATATCTTGATTGTTTGAATAATGACTTTGGATTTGCACTGAAGATGGAATTATGGATAAATACTCGGTAAAGAATTTTGAATTATTCACGTTACGTGATATATATTTTATTGAATTTATTCTTTATCATATCCCGTATATATCCTTTATACAGGCAGTGGACAGTATATATGTATTTCCCGGGCTGTGGCTTTTAAAACATAGGTCAAACTTACAAATAATCAATTTGTAAAACTATTGTAATTGTGACATGTATCGTGGTGTCATTTCTTGGAAGGATGAATGTCTGAGGGGCGAGGCTAAATCAATCAGATTAATCTCTTGTACAATGCGTTCTTTTAATTCCTGTTATTGTAATTTTAACCACTTTTACTGAATTACTTTTGCAGTGTATGTGCACCTCAATAATATCTTATATTTAATGGGTAAAATTCCAAATCAATCACTTTTCTTAGCGATAAACACAACATGAAATCAAAAGAATCGTTCAACTTACCTCTGTTCGAATAACGTTCGTAGTGTGAAGAATACCAACGGTAAACCCTTTTGGAACAAAACCTTGCTTAATTGCTCACTTGAAGTGTGTGGCGGGCATATCTCCTATTCACTGACCCCTACACGGCATACATCAGATCTCCTATGAATATGCTTTATTCCACACAATTGTTCGCATGTGTACCGAACTTTGACAAACGTGGCTTTGTAACGAGCCCTCTGATTGGCCGAGAAGAACCATCTTCACGCCCTTTGAATCAAGAGTGACACAAGGGGAAGAGTGAGGTACTCAGTCCTGCTTACGATTTTCACAGATTTGGTGATAATTACCAGCAATTCATTGGTGCGAAGACGACCCCCCTCGAAGAATTTCAGAAGGAGGGGGTAACGCCAAAACACTGGCTGCAAATACGGGGAGAACGATTGGAAATCCTCAACAACTGCGTGTTCCGATTTACTGCATTCTTCTCTATATTTTTATACCTCTTTATATGTTTTCTTTAGATCTTTTTTATCCCTTGTCGGTGCGCCCCCATGGGAATACAGTGCTGAAGTTCTATTGTCGGTAACACGCAGACTTTTAGGGTATTTCAAAATGCGTACTTTGTGTCAAACATCATCGGATTTCGTCCCAATAAAGATATCAATGTTTCTTGAAACATTGACACTGTGTAATATCATTACCTCTTAGGCACGAAGCTTGAAGATAAGTTTGTATCGTTATAATTATTTGCTTCTGTTTGGGATTATAATTAGGAATAATCATTGACTTTTACCGTAACTTAATTCGCAAGGACTATTGAAATTGGTTGCCATGTTGCGGCAAAAGAAGTTGGATTATCGGCAAAACAGTTAGTATAAATTTCCTTCTTTAAATCTATGTTATAATTCGAGCATATAGCAGAACACTCTAATACATGTATCATTTCAGTAGAAATTCTAAGAAAATGCATATTTGATGTGACACTCAGCCTAAAGCATAGCAACTGGAAATTTAAAAACAACAAAATTGGAACAAAAATCATATTTTATGTAAAAACGTTTGACGCACTCGTCAATGAAATATAATAGTATACGTTTGACATCAGATATATTGTTTGTTTTAAATACAACTTATTTACATTGGTACAGTTACATAAACACAGCCTCTTCCCTTTGTATCAATATCTGTCATTTTTTGTCATCTATGTTCATAGTTTGAATAATGTGAATATAAATACCAGAGAAGATTCAGTTAAGTTAAGTAAACGGCTAAGGTTACTGGCTATGCAATCAGTTTACTTTTTATTCATGTTAAACATTGTATTGTAAGTATTACACGCAACGTTAATATCGCTGTTCTTTCATCGGGTTCAAGTGCCATTTTATAGGCATCTTATTCCTAGATTCTCGACAAATTTATCAGATAAATTTGCAATTATCGTGTCAATTGACTGATGATTATGCTTGCTTTATTACCCTACATGTAATGATGATCTTCACGAACGTACACAGGAGATATTGGTGCATTGGTACATAGTTTGACTTTTAGATCCATTACAGAACCCTGCCATTAAGCCTATCTCGCATTCCACGTGCACGAGTATGTATCATTTAACCTTCTAATTACTACTTACAAATATGTCGATTTCACCACTGACATCGACAAGGTTGTCCATTACGGTGTTTATTGCGTGTAATGCACGTGCGGCCTTGCACACATGCACACTTGTACATTGCAAGTATTGGTGATTCTGTTGGATAAAGTATGCGGGAAAGCGGTAATTAGCTACCCCAGCGGGACATATAATGTCTTATATCTCGGATGACTCGCCCTTATCTGAGATACCCGCGTCTCAGTGGAATCAACATAGTGATTTATGCGTTGGCAGATTCCGCTCGCTGTTGGAGCTATACACCTGTTGCAAAACGCGTCTTGTGAAATCCCCCATATTGTTTTATTACGGGATATTGCTATACCAGCGACCCGCCAATGCCCGAGCAGAGCCTCTTGATGTGCTTGTCCGAGGGCGTAGAGCACCTAGTATCCCCTCGTCTCTCATGTGGTCAGCATATGACAGCCAACGTTGACAGGGAACAGTTTTGCCGACAATTATTCGCGAAATGATCAAAAGGGAAATTCGATTTTGAAATTGAATCTCGCAATTAGGCGGTACTTGCATCTACTATTACGGCACACAAATACCTTTCTTTCGCCCCACTGACAAATGTAGGACTCCGCCCTCCCTTGTAATATATTCGACCTCCGCACTTGTTCACCCGCTAACACACATGGATATACATTTTTATCGTTCTTGGGTCGCCGTATTTATCATCTTTCTCACAAGAAGGTCGTGAACTCACCACCTTCAAGGAATATTTAATACTTTTTCTGTTGACATTTTTAGTACTTGTATTAAAACAGATTCACATAAATGAGAAGTATACGTGATTAAAGGGTATTTATATTTAGGACATGCTTTGTTAACGTTCAAGAAATAAAGGGCTGTTTGTTTCATACAAGCCCAAGCATGTGGCAGTAATGTTAACTCGATTTGTAGTGATTAAACTTTAAACGTTTATATCTATAACGTGTTTATTGATGAATAAAGTCAGCTGCAAGCCTCGTGCCAATTTCAACATAAGGATTCAGTGTATACGATAACAATTCAACATAGAAAAGGAAAGACGTGTCTTCAATGGTTTGCAAACATAAGCACTGGTAAGTTAGAATCCAATAGTTAACTTACGTTTTCAAATATCTGTAGCATACAAGATAAAATAAAATTATCAATGAATAAAAAAACATTTATTGACGTTATAGTAATCTCCAGCTCAAAGCATTCGTGAGTTTCTTTAAAAGAGTTCCTGTTGATGACATATCCAAATTTGACGCATCAGTTAGCAAAATGCTGTCTGGTGCCATTCCCTATTTGACTTTTACTTTATGTTTTCCTGTGTTTCCGGTGAACAAGTGTCTTGTCTTTGCATGTGTTTGTGATGGGTGTAACCGTTGGGGCATCTGCTTTTAGCAGAGATTTCCTGTGATAATGGATAGGGATTTGTCGCATTTACTTACTAAAAATTCAATCGTCAAAACATGTATAATGTTCATTTATAATTGTGTATATTTCAGTGACCGTATTATAGATAGTGTTGAATGCAGCGTTACACGACATTCTGTTGCGTTTATGTAGATATCATCATGGGAAAAGGATTATGCTGATGAACGCACCATACACACATAATACACACACATTAACTCAATGAGTAGCATATACATCAAACATACACGTCACACACACACACACACACACACACACACACACACACACACACACACACACATGCACACATGCACACACATGCACACACTAATGTGCAAATATATGCTACCACAACACGGACATATTATTGAAACATAGACAAGATATTTATTGAACTGTTAACAATGGTGCTTAAAGCCTTTCCTTAATGTCTTGCAAGTGCTGTATGTCAAGTAACATATTCATTATGAAGTACGCACCAATACCTAAATGTGCCATGCAGAACGTGTCCGCGATTTAAACTCCTTTTGAAATTATGTACGCTTAGATTTCATTCTTTGACAGGTATAGAAAACTCTCAATTTAGAAATTGTTATGTTGAGCATGAAGTATGCTTCTTCATATGCATCCCGCCCTGGACGTTTATTTTCACAAATGAAAACTGTTTTGTTTATTACCGAAAACGTACCTTTAATGATTTTTTCACCTTTTCGTAGCGATTCAAAAACACGTGTATATGTTATGGTCGTATTCGATGTAGCTGAAATTTCTTACAATAAAGGAAAGGGTTTTGGCGGTTATATTTGTATCACACTGTATTCATTATGATAAATAATAGTTCCACTTTCCCCACCACGACTTGAAGTAAATTATAATCATATACTAGCAGTGATGTTAATTATTAGTAAAATAATGACAACATACCATAATTTACACTTTCTTTCTTTAGGTATGATATTGAAGAGCTAAAGCCATATCTGTGATATTCATAATTAGTTTTAACATACGCTGCATTCCATCGTATTGATGAATATGTACATTACTGACATGCTGACATTGCGGAAAAGCATATACTTCAGAAAATTATTCAGGTTCGTCAAGTCAGTTTGGCAGTTTTCAGCTGCATATGTGTTACTTCTTTAGTCAGTAAACGAAATATAATTTGCTCTCTCCCAGACCTCCGGTGATGACAAGCTGCACACAGACCCTCGTGTAGGTTTTCAAGTTAAAACAGAACAACAAAACTTGAATTATGTCAACATGTTTTATTATTTACCTCATCCCTAGTAACATATCCAATGTTACAGATGTGACGAATGTGTGCTTAACCTCCCTAATGCATGTGTCCTCTGTGGTTTTTAATGCATCATAAAAATACAGGTCATAATCTACACCCAGATAACACCGTGGCTAAAAACAGTTGATAGACAATGCAGTTGCTGATCGACTTTAATACTGATTTTCAGGATGACACAATCGCGGCTTTAAAATTCGTAAATCCCGGCGGATTGAAAAATATTTTAAACAAACATAATTTAAACAGCATTTGCCATTAACATGTCTTAAACACACAGTACCCCATGATGCAGCACTGGCTGAGATGTTACATGGGACATTAGCATGATGTGTCCGCTTGCTCTTCTGTCTCCTGATAATACACTTACGTGTGGTGTGCACCAAGGTTGTTCTTTGTCTCCCCGCTTCATTTACCTTCCAGTATCACTGTAGATAATTCAAGATGTAATTGGAGTCAAAAACGTTAGGCCAGAACATGGTAGACACGGTATTTCGTTTGTGGAAGGAAACTCGACTCGTCGAATCACAGTATTTGCAACAAGTTTTATCTTTAATGGGAAAACAAGTCCTTTCGAGTTCTGACGGAACTTTCTCCTGGGACACGATATATAGGGGTTCCAGAGCTGTTCCAGGGCTGTTTGTGTGTGCTCCCCCTCCCCCCGTGTTTTCACTGAGGTAATAAACTAAACTTTAATTCCTAGAGGTGTACTGTGAATAAAAACATGGCGATACACTCAGCAATGGGTTCAGCGGATAGGGACACACACGTCGGGACTAGTTGAGCGCCCGGCTTCAGGAGGCAAGATTTAACATGCTTTTTTGGATTGCAATTATTCGGGAAACTGGCTTAGAGAATGCCAGTGATTTTTGGTTAGGATTTAATGTTTATTTGCCAAGAAACCTTATCTACTTATTTTTGTAGTCGACGATTGACACCTACATAGTTGTTCTATTTCTGTAGGTTTTATCCCGTGCGTGTCATTTAGCTGTTTGACATTTTTTTTGTATAAGGTTAAATCACCAAAATGAAAATATACATATCCGGGTAAGAAGTAAACAAAACATCAATTTCCCTGCAATAATTATTTTCTTGCGTGAAATAGATTTGGCAACTGCTTTCTTATATTAAATGACACTGTTTCTAATGGAATTCTCAAAGTTTTTGTTAAGATCGATATCATTTTCTTTACACCATTCGGCCAGATATTTTTCTATCTTTTTAATTTTGAAAACACACAAACACTCAAGAAAGTATACTTATACTAAACTGCCGAGCAAAAGAAAATAAACACTTGAAAACTGATTTGGCCAAAAACTTACAAATGTTATCAAAACGGGTCTCGGCTGAAAACAGTCGCCAAACACTGCAAACTAAGGTCCAGAACACAATTATAATACCTGTATCAAATACATCACCAAGGGATAGCCATTTCATGTTTGTTTCATTGTTAGCCACCATCAAAGACAGGTGTATAATTTCTTCTGCCCCTCTGATAATATTATTCATGTGACATGCACCAGTCAAAGTATGAAGTATAAACCCCAAAGCAAATGTTCCGGAGAAAGAAATGTACTGAGAATGCATACCTTGCCGCAGACCACGTCCGTGGTCGACTGGATAGAGCGTCTGCCGGGTGTGCGGATAGTCGGTGGTTTACACACATGCATGCACGCATCTTAGTCAAAGGTTGAGAAATGTCCAAACAAATAGTTGCTTTTATGAACAAAGCGAGAACAAGTTTCCATATTCAAATAATTATCATATCATTGTTGACTTAAGTGTAAAACGGTAATGACCTAAATTATCTGACACCAGGAATGTATAACTTTGATGTACAATGTAAATACTACAGTTTGCTTACGCATTGCTCTTTTTTGTTGTTGTAAAAGTCAATAACGAAATATTATTTTACGTTCAGGTGAATTGTCTGTTCCCAGACCCTTGAGAAAGCCAAGGATCCTGAAATTAACTATTGCCCCATTTTTGATTATATTTTATTTTCTGGTATACATTAATATTGCTGCTGTTATTGAGCGCTTGGTGTTGAACGGTTGCTGTTGTTCCAGTGAAGCACACATGTAACCAAACAATGTTAAATAATGAAGTCTGTACAGTCGACAGTATGCGACACGACAATCCTGATACGATAACATTGTGTCATCTCACAAGTATTACCAGGCTACAGATTGTCACGGTGATCTACCAGACGCGGTCCGTTTTATTACCAGTATGTGGTCAGACACATGGGATGACCGCACAATATCCCGTCATACCATCGTGAGTTTACATATGTATCAACACTGCTTCGTGTAAATCAATAACGCCCATGCATGCTTATTGTACAGTTATATAACGGATTTCTTGATAACCTACATAAGTGGAGGACCAGCGCCTTCTTGGCTTATGATACAATATCAATACAATTTATTCAAAATGTGGGCCTCTCAGCCCATAATTCTCAATACAAACAGTTTAAGTAATAGATAACTATGCATTATCGTAATGCCAATACAAATGCGCATAAATAAAATACAACATACTTCTAACCTCTCGGCAATAACCGGTCCTGAATGATTGTATTACATGATGTTTTGATTTATAGATATATCTATAAATTCAAGTGGCTTTAAGTGATATGCTGTGTTTAAAACAGCATTCATAAATATAAAGTGATATGCTGTGTTTAAAACAACATTCATAAATATGAAAGTTTTAAGAAATTCATCCTCAGAAAATTCATTCAAAAACGTTTATCTATCCAGCTCTTCCTTTTCTCCAACTTTCCGAACTCCCTTTTCTCTGTTACACATGTTTAATACAATATTGATACTTAAGCAAATATTTGGTGGCTGTAGATATTTCTCTCTGTAGCTGTTATACATCGGAGAAACAAATGGAAAATGTTTGTCATCTTCCACAACGGAGATATCTCTTGTAGAATGACAGTAGCGACAAAGTCGCACTTCTATTGGAATATTTCCCACCTGCTTGTCTCCATCTTGAGTCTGGCAGAAGTATGAACTTCGTCCAACATGTGATGCACTTTTTAACATGAGTCACTGCTGGTAGTACACGTCCCATCTCCCCCAACACTGTCTCATTACTAGCTTACACAATTTGTCTTCAAAAGTGAAAAGGAATTCTCTCAACATTCTCTGTGTATTGAAGTCCCCATATTTCAGCTCCATAGCTTAACATCTCGTATGTACCACCATACTGTCTACTCCTTGATAATGTAGTAGTAACCATCACTTCGAGGTGCTTGTACTTTGGAACTATTTGTAACATACCGTTATAATACCATTTCTCTGGCATGTTTTAAAGTTCCTCCCCTGTCTAATGTTTGTGACGATTATCAGATGAGTGGATTAATTTGCTTTTAACCTTCATCGGTTAAAGTAACTGCAAATATTTATTATTTATTAAACGAGTAAAGGCGTGTAAAATATATAATTGACTCAATATGATATTGTATATTTTTCCATGCTGGATACCTTGCTCAAAGAGCGCTGTTTGTATCCTGGTAAGTGGATCAGTGTGAACTCGAAATTCATTCTCATCTCCCTTAGGATTATACGATATACCATTAATATATTCTTCGAAGGCCGAACACTAGTAACAGTGAGAATATATAATTTATACTATATAGACATGACAAGGTTAATTGTATATACATGTGCATATTGCTGACAATGGGTGTCTGCATGTTAAATATCATGATATAAGCAGTTCTTCTTCATAATTTCGTAGTTAAAAGCGGCGTTAAACTCAACTCACTCACTCACTCATAAGTTCGTATCATAAGAACTGTTATTGATTTGTTTGATTATATATAACTATTAAATTTATTATTCGATACGTTGTGACATAAAGTTTTGTAGATATATAGATGGTAACAAATTTGAAGAGTTACATACCCTTTTTCAAATTTCCGAACAAATAATTGAGAGTCGTTTCTGTGTATAACGAAATCCGATGGGCTTATAAAATCAGTTTGTTTTATCGGAAATCTACTTATGACATAAAACATACCCGTTAAAACTAGGCTTAACTCGCTAAGGTATTCCTGTCAACCAAACACTTTTGTTTTCGGGAGAATTATCAGGCCCAAATTATAAATCCTAGATCTAGGTAAGGAGAAATAACACAAAAACTTCTCAGCTTGAAGACGTTTGTAACACAGAATTAAACATAGACCTATGCATGATATGATAGTCGTAACGCTCATCTCTGTGATCGCGACGCTGGTCAGTTGGCAAACGCGATCACCTAAGTCAAATGTCCTTAAAAATTCTCATGAAAAACGTCCATCGTTCGTTTTAAATCTGTAGGCAGCATGATGGCAAGCATATGTTTAAAATAAAGGTAATAAATTAGCCTGCTAGATATATAATGACAAGTGTCACAACAACCCCTGATCCTCGCCTTGCTCTGTTATATTGACATGTGGCTGTCAAGAAAGTAACTCCGCAATCTAATATCGCCATTTAACAAAACGTAAATACCATGATCAACTGGTCTTTCTGATATTTTCTAATGAAGCGGGTTTTTCCGTTAAACGCTGTGTGAAACATTATACAAGGTGAGAATGGTGTACTAATCAGTGATAATTAGTTGTAGGACACATCCATACGCCAAGTGTTGACATTAGCAACGCCCGTGACGACAAACAAAATAAGTCATTTGGAAAGCATCATTTAATAGTAATGGAGGTTGCACATGCGCAGAAGTAATCAGTGACAAGTGGTGATTTATAACAAGGAATTCGACAGGTGACCATTGCGTAAGTACAGCTGGACTTCAGGGGGGAGGTAATAGCAGTCTCGTGACTGTTAAACATGGAAATAAAGTGGAATGTGGACTTACAAAATTCACACATTTGGAAATAGTTGTTGGTTGCATAAGAAATAAATAGCCCGTCATATATACCATTATGATAGTTTTCTCAATATTGTTGAGCATATTGAAAATACGATGATATATAATAATCTGAAATTCTTCAACGAAACACTTTGCTGGTAATGCACAGTGGGTTTATTGTATAATACTACAGCCATAGATGTTACAAGTATTTGTGTGTAGTCAAAGGCGGTGAGGTGAAATGGGGTTTAACGTCGCGTCCAAGATTAATGCACGTGTGTGTGTGTGTGTGTGTGTGTGTGTGTGTGTGTGTGTGTACTAGTCCGGACTGATGCCGATGTATAGTGCTAGCACACTGAGATACCATGCCGCAGTTTAACATGAATACCTCACTCAGACACATTATACTGACTCCGAGCCGACCGGTCCTTGTTTTTAATCCGCTTAATGCCGAGCGCCAGACAGGGTAACAACAAGTACCATTTTTTAACGTCTTTTGGTATGACGCGGCCGGGGTTTGAGCGGACGCTCTACCACTAGACCACGGAGGCGGTCCCTGTAGTCAAAGAGTTCCCATTGCAAGATACTGAAAACACGCCCTCGTCGTCTTGTAGTATTACAAACTAGGAATAGTCACAAGTGAAGTGTGAAAACAAACTGGATTATTTGTCGGTAAGTCAAATAGTGCTTTAACAATTTATTTATATTGATAGCGACGTGACGGTAAATGAGTTTAACTTTGGTTTTATTTCCTTTTGGTCGATAGAATAAAAACACACCGCATTTTTACTTCACATTTCAATTTTCCAAGTTGGGTTTTTTTAAAAAAAAGATTGGCCTTGGTGTGGTATGTGAAGAGTGAAGTGCGAAAATGTCAATACTTGGAAGTACTTCACAGACACGTGTTTCAGTTCAATTTACATTCTTTGTCATGACATAATGATTTAATTTTTATTGTGATCGAGATGCGAATAAAAAGTGCCCCCCCTAAAACATTGTCGTTCCAATATATTAGCGGATACATAAATGAAACTGTAAAACATGTTCATTCATTTAATAGAAAGTTCAGAAAAAGTCAAACCTAACATAGATTTAATTTTCTTCAACGGAAATGACCTAGCACAGCATAGCTTAGCACTGGTAGCATATGTGTACCTTAATTCTTTGATTCAGCAGCTGCAGTAACCACTCACACATGATGCTTGTCTGAATCGGCAAGTCAGTTTGTCTGTTTAGAATTATCAAAAGTAAACGACTTATTTTCGCCAGTACATTTTCAGCTGCAATGTTCATGTCAAACTATCTGTAACACTCTTATCTTAACGACTTATTTTTTTCTTTTTTAACAACAATGTATCAGGCAATTGTTGCTTGTTTTTATACTTAAAACAACGATTTAGTCGCGACGTTCCTCGGAAAAAAACACCCAGTGGGGACCCAGGAAAAAAGTAACACTCATCAGGTCACGTTTTGGCATTTTATGGCGCGATCATGCGAGACCTGGGAATCAACATGGCGCGTAAATCACATTGAGCTTTTCCCTAAAACTCTAGGGAGCACTAAGGACAAGGAGTTTTTCAAGTTCGACAATGTGCTGAAATAATAAAATATCTCCAGTTTTGCCCCCGCGACAAAACGATTGGAAAAATGATTAGTAACAAGATCAGGAGAGTAACTGTTTATGACAACAACAGCTAAACAGGTGCCGGTCGCGCCGTTCCGGGACTTTCAGCTCGTCGAGGATGCTATTTGCACGCGATAGTACGTGGTTAGATTGATTGTAAAATGTTATTTTGTAATATGGTTTTATTTCATCAAAATCGGCCTGTCCATTTAATGAAATAGAATTAAATGGAATGAAATGGAATGTCCTCCTAGTCTTGGTTCTGAAGAGTGTTCTTTGAAACCATTTTAATTATAGTGTTTTAAATAGTTTAAATAGCGACGATTTCCTTTTGGTCGGCGGAATTTTCTTCAGAGAGCGTACTCTTTGGGCCACTAGGATTTGCAGATTTCAAAGTAAGTGGGAAACATAAGTTGTTATGAAATTCGTCGAATGACAGCTAGCTGTTTTTGTTGTTTTGTTCTTCTGAGACTCTTGAGTAACTTTTGAAAAAATATAGACAGTCCATTACACAGTTCTTCACCATATTGCCCTAAGCGCATTCCTTAACTGTTTTACTAAAAAGTCATGTAGAAAAAACATTCGCATAAAAGGATAGTTAATATTATTTTTTTAAATATATTAACCGCTTATGTATGAAGCGTGTTTTCTATAATTATGTTGGGGTTCTATGTTTTTGGAAAATATATTTCCCTCAGTTTGTAACGTGCAGTGATATTCCATTGAACTGTCATTACGTCATGCAACCAGGTTATAATGCGATGACGTCACAGTTTAGAGAACGTAATGACACTACTCCAATTTGCTTGAACCGTAAACAATACGCGACATGTGAAATATTCCTTGTTTTGTTTGGTGTATGACGTCGTGTCTTTGACGATTTGGCTTCACGTCTTTGATTCGCGGCTTCATCCCTTAAGATGGGCTGTAAATTTACATGCATTATGTCGTTCTAATACCCCCATGCACGACAAGTCGAGTTTCGCGGTGATTATAAAATTGTACCAGCAGCCAGCCTCACATAAACATGTTCCACCATTATGTTGTACGCTGACACTACCGTCCCATCGCATTGTTGTTTCGCATGAATCTGAATTTCTGGCAATAATAATGAAAGTGTAGCCATTAATTATTTTCACTATTAAATACACCTCTATATAAGAACACAAGGGATGCAGTATTATCTCTCCAAATATCATGGATCATTCCAATATACCGACATACGTACTTCAATTTAAGACCCATGAAGATCCAGGTCAGTAGAGTTCTTCAGCAACCCATGCTTGCCGTAAAAGGCGACTATGCTTGTTGCATGCGGCGACTAACGAGGTCGGGTGATGCATGTCATCGTATTCCAAGTGCGTGGATCGATGCTCATGATGTCCATCATTGGATTGTCTGGTCCAGACTCGATTATTTACAGACCACGGTCATACAGCTGAGTGCGGCGTTACAGAACGTAGAAACAACAAACAAGCTTCAACTTAAAAAATCCAGGCAATAGGTGATTCATGTGCTCTCAGTATGAATTTGATTTTACAACCGCGATCATACCTCTGAAGGTATAGATTGATGTTTGAGTTGGCCATCAGCAATAAATGCTTGTCGAAAGAGGCGGGATCGAATGGCAATGATGGCTGACTTTGTTGATGCATGTCATCGTATCCAAATTGCGTAGTTCGATGTTTATTATGTCAATCACTGTATTGTCTGGTCAAGATTCGATCATTCATACATCGCCGTCATATAGCGTCTGGTGTTAAACAACCACAAGAAAAAACATAATTCCTGTGCCTTTTTGCCAGTAAAGTGTCTTCATTGTACGTGAGATTCATACTATATATGTAGTGTTGAAATATACGGGTACTTACTTTTCAAAGAGACAGGGATTCGTTAAGTATGCAGTTTTTTGTATTTTGATATACATTATGTTATAAGTTCATTCTTCATATCTTTCAGTTGCCATTTATATACTTCACGGTATTCGTTTAAAAAAACATTTAACACTTTACACTTGAAATAGAACTCCAGTCGCTGCATGAGAGTGTGAGTGTGAAAAAGCAGTGCATGTTAAAAACAAGCATAACTGTTTTATCTTGATGTCCTGTTTTCGTAAACCTTTACTGAGTGCAATGCATGTGTTTTTCACATTTTTTACTTCACTCGACATCGTTGCCATTTCATCAACCAGTGCCATTATGATCCCTGAGACACAATGATATCAGGAACGCGCAGTATTCATTCAATACATATATCCCACCCACAGAGAGAGTTCCTTCAGATGATTTAAGCATTGAACAATGTCGAAGTCAGTCGCCTGTATGTGTACCAGGCCCTTATTGCCCTGGGAGTTGAACGTGGTGAAAGGGCTAGATTGTTCAAAGGCCAGTGCCAGTATTCCCTGGTGATACCTGTCGGCCGTTCCTCTCACACAGCTAGTGTCACAGAACCGGAAGTAGAGCGACACCATGGCGTCATTTGCCGGAAGTCGTGATGTAGTCATTTTGAGGGGAAAATATGAAAGAAATGTTACAACAGTGTGACATTTCAATATGTAACTCCAGCTGTTTGTCAGGTGATCGTTTTCCGCTGTGTGGCCATACGGGCCAGAAAATCAAGATGGCGGCTGTCTCAGGAGAAATACATGTTCATTATCATGTGCCTGCCTGGCTCCTTAACAGTCTCGTATAAGTCCCATAGCTGAGCTCTGTCAGGGGCAGTGTTGACTGAAAGTGTTGTTCGGTGACGTTGGCATAGATGTTTTGAAAACAAACAAAGGGTTTATTTTACTCACCACATCGTGCAGCGTATCATATCTCTATCTGTTTGGCAGGGCTTATTCGCCGTTTTACATGGTGTAACCTATCTCGGTCTGTTCCGTATAGGGCTTGTTCTCTGCTTTACATCGTTTAGCGTATCGCTGACTGTGTGGGCGGGATTGTTCCCAGCTTTATATTGTGTAGCGTATCCCTGTCTGTTTGGCAGGGTCTAATTCACCGTTTGACATAGTGTAGCGTATCGCTGACTGTTTGTGAGAGATTGTTCCCTGCTTTACATCGTGTGGCGTATCTCTGACTGTTTGTGAGGGCTTGTTCCCTGCTTTACATCGTGTAGCGTATCGTTGTCTGTTTGTGAGGGCTTGTTCCCTGCTTTACATCGTGTAGCGTATCGCTGTCTGTTTGTGAGGGCTTGTTCCCTGCTTTACATCGTGTAGCGTATCTCTGACTGTTTGTGAGGGCTTGTTCCCTGCTTTACGTCGTGTAGCGTATCGCTGACTGTTCGGTTCGTACCGAGACCATGCATAATGCCATGAAGTAAGGGATAAGCTCCACGGTCTGCTGGGCAGGTCCAGACACTCCAATGAGTGCCATATGTGAAACTGAGGCTCTCTGTGTGGTTAGGCTAATTATTACTTACTAAGGTGATCTAGACAATAAAGTGTGAAGTTACGCTGAATTGACGTGACATGACCCATTGGCCTATAGGAGATCAAACAAATTGTCGCCCATGTTATCTCCCTGTCGCAAACACTCCAGGCGACAGCATTCCAAATTACATCTTACCGTTAATCCTCCCATCAATGAACTATGATAGTCCTCGGTGTCAATCTCATTTTAAGCCGACTGCTTCCGTGGTCTAGTGGATAGGGTGTCTGCCCGGAGAGCGGATGTGGCGTGGTCAGTGGTTTGATCCCCGGCCTTGTCATACAGAAAGACGTTAAAAGAAGGTGCTTGTTGTTACCCTGTCTCCCGCTCGGCATAACGGGGATAAAACAGGGCTCGGTGTCAGTATGCTGTGTCTGAGTGGGGTATTCATGTTAAACTGCGGCATGGTATCTCAGTCGGCTAGCACTATATAAAAAACCTGCATTAGACCGGTACAAGCCGAAACGCACGCACACACGCACGCACGCACACACGTCGCTATATAGGCGTTATTATCTTTATCTTGAACGCTACCCTTAAACCCCATTTCTTCCCACCTATTAGAAGCCACACCAAGAGGAACCCTGAAATCAGCTTCACTGGAAGCGCTCGTTGAAACCTCAATGATGTTTTGAAACTGATGGCTGACTAGATATAGAAACCATGAGGCTACCATCGCCCCTATGATATCAAACTCGTGTCCACAGTACATATGAGATGGTTATATATGATGTCATAGCAAGTTGTGTCCCACAGCCGTACCAGACCCTGCTGTAGTAGGTTGATGGTTCAAATCCCAAAGTTATAGAAAAATTATTATCAACTCCAACATGGTTTAAGTCGGGTTTCGTTGATTGTACTTCCGGAATCAACTAATTCAAGGGATTTACAGGGATTTCGACATTAATTACAGATTAACGTTTAAACATCACCGTCCGAGCTAATTCGTAAAATGACAAGTTTGAAATTTTCTTCGTTTTACTTGGCCTGTTGGAGTCAAACCGAATTATAACTGCTTAAATATCTGGATTAATAAGGGTCAAATTTGGAAAGAAAGATTTTTTGTCCAAGTCGCAGGATGGTTGACAGCGATTCATTGATAACGATCCTGTGGACAGGGGCATGTTTATAAACATAGAATATGGCATCTCAATCATGATATCGTTTTTCCATAACAATTTAAAGTATCTTCTCCTTAACCAAGTGTCCAGTTTATTCAACATTGGTCTCCGAGGATCTGACGAGTTTCCCATTCCTGACCATCTGTATGCCTGTCACTGACCACTCCTGACGACTGAGTGACGGCAGACATACTGGTCATGCCGAGTAACACGAGAACTCCGCATCATCATCAAATGTTCTCATTGATGACTCAATTTACACGCCAACCTTGGAAACAATAGCATGGCGCCAGTGTAAGGAGTTTGTGAGAAAATAGAGATGTATCGTCAAGTGTTGTTTCAGTTGGCAAACAGAGCCGCCATGTTTGTTGCGCTTCTCGTGAAATCCCGCGGGGCAAGGAAGTCTCGCCAATTAGCGAAGGGCAGGAGGTTGAGACGATGACTTGCCCGAGGGAAGGTTCTACGATGTTCGTGTGGAAACGGGGGCGGAAAAAGAAACATTTCGTATTACTTTGTGCACAATTCGTGATTCAATTTGATCCGATAGTTAGGGAGAGTCAGAAGATGAGAATCTTTTTCCGATCTGAAATATTAGTTACTGAAATTCTATAACTCTGACCTTTTTACAACAATATCATTCGGTCATGATCGCATAACATCAATGCATCCGTCAACGAACCGATCAGACTGGAGCGGTTGCTGGTTGCTGTAAATGCTAAGGTCCAATTCTCAGTGTCAAAGATAATGTTTTATCAGAATTCCGATTTAAGATCACGCTAACTTCACGACATTGCGGTAATGCTGAAATAAAGTTTTCCTCAAATATTTGTCGTCAAGAATCACACATCAGGAAACGCATGTAGTATTAAGCTAGGTCACGGGTAACTGATATGTTAGTTGGAAATGACCAACTTTTAAATTATTCTCCCCTCTATTCGCGTCGTGCTGTCGTCAGTAGCGTTAAAAAAACTAGGATAACACAGGATATTTTTTCCATATAAACATTTATCTAAATAAACGTACATCCTCGTAACATTTCATTCACAAACCTTGCCTGGCTCTCGGTATTACGAGGATAAAACAAGGACTGGTTGGCTCGGAGTCAGTATACTGTATCAGAGTTGGGTATCCATGTTCAATCTGTTTATATTTTCGTGACGTAGCCTTCACTCCGACACATCTGTCTATATTGTCTATACACTCACTTTCTACACGTGAGCACACAGCTGTCTTGCTCATATTAACAGGTGTAGTTAACAAGTTTCCAAAGCCAATATCATGAAAAAAAGTCTTTGTCTAAAATTCCAATTCTAAGTACCACTTGCAGCGCATCCATCGGCCCAATTAAACACATGGGTTTCGTAACGCTTTTTGCATACTCTAAAAACGGCGCCATTGTCTAGCGATATTAGCCCACTGTCCAACAATAGGTGGTATGTAACCCACGTCCCCCTGCACGTGATCGCGAAGAGGGAAGCATATCCTGCCCAAACGATGGCAACTTTCACAAACGCATGCAAAGCCAAGTGAAATGGTACATGTCAAAATTGGTAATTGCATTAGACATAATTTTTGTCAACGATGAGTCAGTTTTGGAAATGTCCTTCACGTGTCTACCATGAAACGTTCTTGAAAGCGTGGTTTCCAATATCGGATTTCCCTAGTGTTGTCAGCACCATGCCCTTGCTCGTGGGGTTCACCAAAGTTTTAAACGTCTTTGAGCTGACTTCAGGCAACGCTATGCCGACAGATGGAAATTCGTATCACGATAGCTAGAAGTATTTGATACATGTCAAATCTTATTTCGTTTAACGATTGCTCTTTTACATGTTACCTAGATCAGCGACGCTAACACATAGCTCAGCTTTCTAGTTTTTAAGCGAATTACTCCTAATTACTTAATCATGCTGCACGTTTTGGATTGGTGATTGTTCAGTAGTGTCATGTGTGTATGTTGCATCAATAATCTGTAGATATGATCGCCGATAATGAAGTAATTAGCCAGTAACACTTTGGCCCGGCCCGTCTTGGCCCGGCCCGGCCCGGCCCGACTTTTAGGCAATCCCGTAAATGTGGGACAACTGATAAAATAAAACTTTGCTTAACACCTGGTGTCCTCCTTCATGGACCTAAAATGTCGGAATATCTATGAATATCCTGTCTAAAGTCTTCCTGAATTACTCAATACGTCGAGGCTTTGTTCCTGTGCAATTAGGACCTGTCCGTTTCCAATCTAATATATGTCTCTTGTTTCGTCATACCCCTATGGCTCTTCTTCACTTCTCAGTGGACAGAGCGTCTGCTAAGAGAGTGGAACGTCGGTGGTTCAATCCCCTGGCGACATCTATACCAAAATATGTCAAAAGATGGTACTTGTTGTTACCCTGCCTAGCCCTCGGCGGACACACACACACGCGCGCGTGAGTGAAATAATCTTGAACGGCACGTTGAACCTCATTTCATCTCTCATCACCTAGGGATATTCTTGGGAGTTTGCGTCGCAGTCAGCAATACTCCAAATATATATAATATATGAAGGCTGCCTGCAAATAACCAAGTCTTGGCATGAACAGTGATCAACCACGTCGGGAAACAGTGACATACCACCAGCCAGGTCAAACATTGTACTAATACAATCCACAGTGTAGGTATACCACAATCAGACATGGGACCTACTCTAACCAGCAAGCCCCACCACCCTGATTGACTTACGAGTAAATGGGGTCGGGTGGTCACGGTTTGTCATCTTGTTGATGTTCCGTCATCGTATTCAGACGATGTGGATAATTCTGTTCATGATCCAGACTACATGGTCAGCATGGTCCAGACTACATGGTCAGCATGGTCCAGACTACTGATCAGCATGGTCCAGACTACATGGTCAGCATGGTCCAGACTACAGCATGGTCCAGACTACAGGTCAGCATGGTCCAGACGCATGATCAGCATGGTCCAGACTGCTGGTCAGCATGGTCAAGACTACTGGTGAGCATCGTCCAGATTTCAGGTCAGCATTGTCCAGACTACAGGTCAACATGGTCCAGACTACAGGTCAGCATGGTCCAGACTACTGGTCATCATGGTCCAGACTACAGGTCAGCGTGGTCCAGACTACAGGTCAGCATGGTCCAGACTACTGGTCAGCATGGTCCAGACGACTTATCAGCATGGTCCAGACTGCTGGTCAGCATGGTCCAGACTACTGGTCAGCATGGTCCAGACTACTGGTCAGCATGGTCCAGAATACTGGTCAGCATGGTCCAGAATACTGGTCAGCATCGTCCAGATTTCAGGTCAGCATGGTCAAGACTACTGGTCAGCATGGTCAAGACTACAGGTCAGCATGGTCCAGCCTACTGATAAGCATGGTCCAGACTACAGGTCAGCATGGTCCAGCTACAGGTCAGCATGGTCCAGACAACTGGTCAGCATGGTCCAGACTACTGGTCAGCATGGTCAAGACTACTGGTCAGCATGGTCCAGACTACAGCATAGTCCAGACTACATGTCAGCATGGTCCAGACTACATGTCAGCATGGTCCAGACTGCCGGTCAGCATGGTCCAGACTACTGTTCAGCATGGTCAAGACTACTGGTCAGCATGGTCCAGACTACTGATCAGCATGGTCCAGACTACAGGTCAGCATGGTCCAGACTACTGGTCAGCATGGTCCAGACTACTGGTCAGCATGGTCCAGACCACCGGTCAGCATGGTCCAGACGACTGATCAGCATGGTCAAGACTATTGGTCAGCATGGTCTAGACTAAAGCATGGTCCAGACTACTGTTCAGCATGGTCCAGACTACTGGTTAGCATGGTCCAGACTACTGGTCAGCATGGTCCAGACTACTGGTCAGCATGGCCTAGACTACAGCATGGTCCAGACGACTGATCAGCATAGTCCAGACTACTGGTCAGCATGGTCCAGACTACTGGTCAGCATGGCCTAGACTACAGCATGGTCCAGACGACTGATCAGCATAGTCCAGACTACTGGTCAGCATGGTCAAGACTACTGGTCAGCATGGTCCAGACTACTGATCAGCATGGTCCAGACTACAGGTCAGCATGGTCCAGACTACTGGTCAGCATGGTCCAAACTACTGGTCAGCATGGTCCAGGCCACCGGTCAGCATGGTCCAGACTACAGGTCAGCATGGTCCAGACAACTGGTCAGCATGGTCCAGACTACTGGTCAGCATGGTCAAGACTACTGGTCAGCATGGTCCAGACTACAGCATAGTCCAGACTACATGTCAGCATGGTCCAGACTACATGTCAGCATGGTCCAGACTGCTGGTCAGCATGGTCCAGACTACTGGTCAGCATGGTCAAGACTACTGGTCAGCATGGTCCAGACTACTGATCAGCATGGTCCAGACTACAGGTCAGCATGGTCCAGACTACTGGTCAGCATGGTCCAGACTACTGGTCAGCATGGTCCAGACCACCGGTCAGCATGGTCCAGACGACTGATCAGCATGGTCAAGACTATTGGTCAGCATGGTCTAGACTAAAGCATGGTCCAGACTACTGGTCAGCATGGTCCAGACTACTGGTTAGCATGGTCCAGACTACTGGTCAGCATGGTCCAGACTACTGGTCAGCATGGCCTAGACTACAGCATGGTCCAGACGACTGATCAGCATAGTCCAGACTACTGGTCAGCATGGTCCAGACTACTGGTCAGCATGGCCGAGACTACAGCATGGTCCAGACGACTGATCAGCATAGTCCAGACTACTGGTCAGCATGGTCAAGACTACTGGTCAGCATGGTCCAGACTACTGATCAGCATGGTCCAGACTACTGGTCAGCATGGTCCAGGCTACTGGTCAGCATGGCCTAGACTAAAGCATAGTCCAGACTACTGGTCAGCATGGTCCAGACTACTGGTCAGCATGGTCCAGGCTACTGGTCAGCATGGCCTAGACTAAAGCATAGTCCAGACTACTGGTCAGCATGGTCCAGACTACTGGTCAACATGGTCCAGACTACAGGTCAGCATGGTCCAGACTACTGGTCAACATGGTCCAGACTACAGGTCAGCATGGTCCAGAATACAGGTCAGCATGGTCCAGACTACATGGTCAGCATGGTCCAGACTACAGGTCAGCATGGTCCAGACTACTGATCAACATGGTCCAGACTACTGATCAACATGGTCCAGATTACTGGTCAGCATGGTCCAGACTACTGATCAACATGGTCCAGACTACTGATCAACATGGTCCAGACTACTGGTCAGAATGACCTAGACTGCAGCATGGTCCAGACTACTGGTCAGCATGGTCCAGACTACTGATCAGCATGGTCCAGACTACTGATCAGCATGGTCCAGACGCCTGATCAGCATGGTCCAGACTACAGGTCACAAAGGTCCAGACTACACGTCAGTATGGTCTACACCACTGGTCAGCATGGTCCAGACTACAGGTCAGCATGGTCCAGACTACAGGTCAGCATGGTCCAGACTACTGGTCAGCATGGTCCGGACTACTGATCAGCATGGTCCAGACGACTGATCAGCATGGTCCAGACTACAGCATGGTCCAGACTACTGATCAGCATGGTCCAGACGACTGATCAGCATGGTCCTGACTACAGCATGGTCCAGACTACAGCATGGTCCAGACTACAGGTCAGCATGGTCCAGACGACTGATCAGCATGGTCCAGACTACTGATCAGCATGATCCAGACTACTGATCAGCATGGTCCAGGCTACTGATCAGCATGGTCAAGACTACTGGTCAGCATGGTCCAGACTACTGGTCAGCATGGTCCTGACTACTGGTCAGCATGGTCCTGACTACTGGTCAGCATGGTCCAGACTACAGCATGGTCCAAACTACAGGTCAGAATGGTCCAGACTACTGATGAGCATGGTCCAGATCACAGGTCAGCATGGTCCGGAATCGAAATTATGTCAGTAAGCCGTCCTACAGAGATAGTACGTAAGGCGTAAGACAACAGTTTGTCGTGACTTTGAAAATGTCTCCATTCTGGTTGCCGATTCAGTATAAAATCAGGACGAGCACTTTACCGAATAATAATATCCATGCGCAATGTTTTTGTCTCTCTTTTAGAGTATGTGCAGTGAATTAAATGTTGACCACCTGTCTCGAGGGGGACATGGGGTTTGATCGAGGGGTTGATGTATCCTCCATGTTACTTTTAATTCCCCGAACACGAAGGCGAATGGAACATAAACCAACACAGAGGATGCACAAACCCTTATCGCTTCTTACACTGAAATACTAGCTTCTGATTGGTGGGGAAGTGAGTGAGTATGGCTCTGCGCCGCTTCTACCAATATTCCAGCAATATCAGGGAGGGGGACACTAGAAATTGGCTTCACACATTGTACACGTGGGGATCGAACCGGGGTCTTCGACGTGACGAGCGAACGCTTTAAGCACTAGGCTACCCGACCGCCCCGATGTAGCCCCTTTGAAAACTTGCATATCTCGAATAAGTATCGCTGAGATGAAATAAACCGATGTTTATACGAATGCATTAGGTGAAGGGAAGTAACTCGGTTCGTTTGCTTTGTCTGCTAAGAGTTTCACTAAGGCGGAAACACACAACATATGCGTGTGTGTTCTGTGTATGCGAACTGCTTATACGCTGTCTCGGAACATGTCATACACGAGTCTATGCTTACAAGCAATGTCTATGCTTACGATCAGTAAAACGTCAACATTCTACATAAAACTTGCCCAGTTGACTTCTCTTAAGGATTTCCCATCGCTTAAATGTACGTACACACGCATGCACAATACGCGGACGTGAAGCAAATGTGTTTCACCTTGCATTGTTTATACAAAATCGAATTTTTGCGGATATGGATAGCGCTTACGCAAATACGCAAATGCAGACTAGTGTGTTGCAGGCTTAAGTCAGTGAAACTGTGGACGTATATTCCTGTGGATCTGTATGAATGAATGTCGGACCTGTATAAATGAATGAATTCGTTGTCAGCCGCACCCTCAGGTGACATTATGAGTTGTGCACCGATCTGGAGGGGCATGTGGTGTGATGTACCGTGTGTGAGAGCCCGTGTACCATTAACCCCTCGAGATCGGTTGACAACTTATCATTTTACCGGAGGGATCGTTGGACAACGAATGTATCTCCCTAAGTACATTGCAGGTATGTATTGTGCATGCATGTTTTGTCTCGAATCGGTAAGAGTACCACAGTTAGGCATTTATCCACTTCGTTTTTGGAAAACAAACTTAGAGTTATTCCTCATAGATCTATTTCATTCGGAAAGTATCGTACATATCCGGAGAATGGCGTCTTACATCAGTAATTTGAGATTCACAATTGCGGTTATTACGTTGCAAATGTAATGCCAACAGTTCGGCAATTCGAGGAGCGAAAGAAATAAACCTTACTAATAAGCGAAATAATAGAATGGGTCTTAGCCAATCAGAATCCGACATTTATGTGTGAGTTAAGTTAACTATAAATGACAGCAACGATCCTAGATTCATCATTCACAGACACCAACGACAAAGTCGTCATGGTAGAGTTGAGATAAGTTGGGTATAAATCACGTGCATTTCGGCAGGACCTCGGCGCTCGGTTTCAAGTTGAATTCAACGCTAAAATCATCTACAATTACCATAATTTTAAACTAAAACATAAAGCTTAGGATTAACTCCTATTCAGATATGATGTACTGATTCGGTTGTTGAAATGTTTAGAAAACGCACTTAGATTTTGTCACTGTATCTTCCCTAAACTCAGTGTACACAGCAGGACTCAACACACAAAGGCGAATATTGTACATTTTACATGTGCTTCGATCAATTTGGTTGCTTCGCTGTACAAAACGTTGCTCTGTGACACCTGGTAAATTGTAGCAGGGTCACGAGGGGTACTTGGGTTTTATGATTCCTGCGTTAGGTTTTATTCCACGAGCCGGTGGTAGAAAACCCAATGAGGGACGCATAAAACCCCATGTACCCCTCGTGATCCTGCTACGACGAATATATCTTACCGACATGTTTGAATATGACATTTTTAAAGAATTTACACAAATACTAAATTGATAGTCAAAAAGCATCTGTTCGATTGAGCTGAGGTGTGCAGCCTGTAGTGCTCGTGGCGGGGTATAAAGATTTATTCCTCCGCTGAGAAATTTATTACCCTCCAATACGGGTTACACAGTGTACTATCAAGATCGCGTGGACCAATCATATCTCATTATTCTGACATGGAGGTATGATAAAGTATTTGATCAAGATCACGTGGACCAATCAGATCTCATCATTCTGACATGGAGGTATGATAAAGTATTTTATCAAGATCACGTGGACCAATCAGATCTCATCATTCTGACATGGAGGTATGATAAAGTATTTTATCAAGATCACGTGGACCAATCAGATCTCATCATTCTGACATGGAGGTATGATAATGGCGCATGTTGCACGTGACACGACGGTGTGACGTCTGGTGTGGTGGCGTATGCTGCGGAGTCTTGTCACCTGACAGGTGCACACGCATATTTAATGTTCTGATGATGATGGGGCAATGGGGTAGCCTAGTGGTTACGCGCTCGCTAGGCACGCCGCGGACCCGGGTTTATTCCCTTTATGGCTACAATATGTGAAGCCCATTTCTGGTGTCCCCCGCCGTGATATTGCTGGAATAGTGCTAAGAGCAGCGTAAAACTATACTCACTCACTCTAATGAATGTTACATCAAACACGTCTGTATACACTGACGTCCTCCACCAGTCAGAACGGCTTGCCTTGGCTAGAGCCTCGTTTCACAGTGGGTTCTTTGCGCTACAACTTCTACTATTCTTTCTTGAAGATAGTGTCGAACTGTGTCCCTAGCACTGATGTTCGTTCTATAGATCACTGGTTTGTCCTGAAACCCATTATAGTCATTTGTAATGTTGCTGACGACAGCAACAAACTAAACTTTTAAATGGCTCAACACTTTGTAAATAAGCAGAATGGTCCTTGGCCTGGTGTCCACTTCCATGTCCAAATGCCAGGTGCGCGACAATTCTCTTTTTACTTGGTGTAATATTTAATAACTGGATTGGGATACAAAATAAGACATAGAATTACCAGACAAATATTATACTTTGAATGAGGGATCTCATGTGTAACTATGGGTATGGTTTTTTCGCGAACGTTAACAATTTTGCAACTACTTCGTCTACCTTCAGAGTTAATCAAGTGTAAACAAGTGGTTGATGATATGATCAACGTCTCACGCTATACGGTCACGATGACACAGGTCAGCTGCTGGGTGAGTGAGTGAGTGAGTGAGTGAGTGAGTGAGTGAGACGTCAAACCGCTTTTAGCAATATTCCAGAAATATCACGTAGGGGGTCAGCAGAAATAGGCTTCACACATTGTACCCATTGTTCTCGCTATCAACCACAGGATTGCCTTGCCTAGATACGATTACAAACATGCCGACGTGATATAGCTGAAATATTGCTGACCGCGGCGGAAAGCAATATTCACTCTTTCGCTTTATGATAGAGTCAAACGTCGGACTTGTTTAATCAACAGCGAATAGTGGTATAGTGCTATCAGACTGATGAGATACCATGCCGCAGATAAGAATGGATGCCCTACTCAGACACAGTATACTGACTTCAAGCCAACCAGTCATCCCCTTAATATCGAGCACCAGGCAGGGTAACAACAAATACAATCATCGTTTGGTCTGACGCGGCCGGGCATCGAACCACAACCCTTCCGGACAGACGCTCTATCCACTAGACCAAGGAGGAAGTTCACTTCGAAAAGTAAGCGATGAGTGGCTGTAGCTTAACATAACAAGAGCCTGTGAAGGCTTTTATAATACCATACATACATCTCTTTAACGAGTGTATCCCCGACCGCGTCATAATAAAAAACGTTAAAAGATGATACTTGTTGTTACTCTGTCTGGCGCTCGGCATTAAGGGGCTAAAACAAGGACTAGGCGGCTCGGAGTCAGTAAACTGTGTCTGAGTGGGGTATTCATGTTAAACTGCGGCATGGTATCTGAGTGAGCTAGCACTATATATCGGCATCAGTCCGGACTAGTACAAGCAGCCACAAAAACACACACACGTACATGCACGTCGCTATATAAGTGCAATAATCTTGGACGCGACGTTAAACCCCATTTCACCTCACCTCACCTTTCACAAGTTTAACGCTGAATGGGACAGCTAGCGAGACGTGCTTGTTTTGTACTCTAGATTGTTTTTTATTAAATTAAATGCAGATATACCAGTGATGGTGCAGCACTCGGATGGATGCAACCGCTGACCATTCGGAAGAAGGGATTTGCACAGCTTAACAACAAACAGATATCGTAGGAAGATGTTTAATTCAATATAGTACACGGAAGAATTATATATTGTGGGTGGAAATGTATGTACAAAGTATTACGTATACAAAATAAACAAAACACTATATAATGCCTACTACAAATAAACTAGCCATTGTCAACAGAAAACAAAATAATCTTCATAACAAAGTAGCTATTCATAAAGTCCTGTAGCTGGAAGGAAGAATATGGGGAAGAATGGAGTAAACATGATTGTAAACATCTGGATCATTAATAGTGTGTCATTTCATACATACACAATGCATTCAGGGCGTCATTGATATACTGACTGTTTAATATTCACTGAGAGACCTGTAAAACTGTTGAAACGACTTGTGGGTCATAACAATGCCCATATATACTACTTAAAACAAAGGGGGCACGGGCGGCCCAGTCGTCTAAGGCGCCGCGATTCGCTGTGCAGAGTTGAGTCCCCTGGACACGCCAGAAACCTATGATTGTGGGTTCGAATCCCGGTTCACCCTGATTATGTTTCTAGGTTTGTCAGCACCATACCCGTGCACGTGGGTTTCACCAAAGTGGTAAACGTCTGAGACCTGCATCACTTCGGGCTTTCCTCCCACATTAAGCTGACACGCCGTGATATAACTGGAATAATGTTAAAAGCGGCGTTAAACCCAACTCACTCACTCACTTAAAACAAGTTAAAGAACACCCACATTTGGAAGGCTGTGTGTTGCACACCAGCCATGACTGTTTACCTGTAGTCATATGAAAGCAGTCCGGGGTTATTCTACGTCCTTTTGAGAAGTGTATATAAAGGGTAAGGTGGTAGGTTATGCATTCGCACCGCTTCAAACTATAGTTATCACGGCGTGTCACCAAAGCGATACTTGTCTCAGACGCTACCACTTCAATGGAACGTACAAGCACGAGTGTGTGGTGCTGTCAAACCAAGGTTCGCCATCAGGACAAATCCGGGATTCGAACCCCGAGGACATCACAGAGGTAACTATAGGATAACTGAGATCTTGTACCTGCAATTTTTCTTTCATCGACTGGTAAATGATTCATTGTTGAATCGAATCGAAAATGATTCCTTGCAAACGAATTAAAAGAAGGTTGAATAACAATACTTGATTGGAAGATTGGCCAGTTAATGATTTACCTGCAGGCAGAATTGCAGTTTTTATTTGTTGGAAGGTCGAACTGAAAGATCGATTAGGGAATGGTACACTGAATTATCAAACCGAAAACGAACCATTTCTTTTAGAAGGACGAATTACAATTAAGATTAGTTGGAAGATAAAATAGCAAATGGTTCATCGTAAGTCCGTATGCCAATTAAATCATGTGAGAGTTAAACGGCAAATAATTTATTGACATGTTGCCGTGTTTAGAATCATATATCGGATCTATTTGAGCTGTGTAAAAAAAAATTAAATACCCGTTAATGATTTTTTCAAAATTGAAAATCAGTTTCAGAGTTCCCAAATGCATGCATAGATTTGAACAGTTCTAACACTGCCTGGACAAAAGCACAAAATCAAAAGAAAACTGAACATACAGTCATAGATATAATCCAACATAACATACTCTTCATACGCGAATGTCTTAATGATGTCCAGTTCCACGCTGCAGATGGGATAAATACCTGTTATGTGAGGTCATACTTGAAACAAATCAACACTGCTCGTACAAATGCACACATAGCTACAGTAGAGTATAAATGCATTTACAATATCATAATTTCATAAAACCTAATACATATATCTATACTTTCTTTACAGATTTATGTGATTTCTTAAATTTGCGTCTGTTGTCCTTGTTTTTGTTCTTCTTGTTTTTCCTGCGTCTGCGCCGACGTCTGAGATTGAGGCTCCGGAACTTCCTGCCGTCCCGGATGCGACTCAGCCTTCTCAGATTGATGAGTCGACGCCGCCGGTTGTCCTTCCCGAAAGCCCCCACGATGTAAGCCTCGATCTCACATTCGTTCTCACCACGAACGATTCGGAAAAAGCCGTTCTCGCCCCAGTCGGTGCCCCATGAATTGGCGCACAGCTGTTGGATCAACGAGGGTAAATATCACATGTTTATCGCTTGTATGTTGGTTGGTTGGTTTGTTGTTTTACGCCGCACTCAGCAATATCCCAGCTATATGACGGCGGTCTGTAAATAATCGAGTCAAGACCAGACAATCTAGTGTTTGACATCATGAACATCGATCGACGCAATTGGGATCGATGACATGCATCAACCAAGTCATCGAGCCCGACCATCCGATCCCGTTAGTCGCCTTTTACGACAAGCATAGTCGCCTTTTACGGCATGCATGGGTCGGTGAAGACCTATTCTACCCCGAATCTTCACGGGTCTCGCTTGTATGTAATGAAGTGAATATTGTTTTACGCGGCAATATTACAATTATATAATGGAGGTTGGACCAGACAATCCAGTGAATAAATGCATGAGCAACTGAACATGGTTTCGAGGCAAGATGAAACACGTAGGTCAAGATGGTATGACCACCTGGTTCCAATTTTGATTGGCTCTTCCGTCAAGAATAGTAAACGAAAAACTACGTATACTTCGTGCGGAATATGTTTGCAGAACCATAGATATTTCGAGATATACATATGAAGGGGATACATATGATGGGTTGTGGGGGCGGTCGGGTAGCCTAGTGGTTAAAGCGTTCGCTCGTCACGCCGAAAACCCGGGTTCGAATCCCGACATGGGCACAACGTGTGAAGTCCATTTCTGGTGTCCCCCGCCGTGATATTGCTGGAATATTGCTAAAAGCGGCGTAAAACCAAACTCATTCACTCACTATGATGGGTTGTTAAACATGTTGGACTTAAACAGGAGTCGACTCGAAACCATTTATAAGATGTCACAATGCTATTCTGTGGTTGCTGGGATGGTGGAGTAGCCTAGTGGTTCCATTCCCCACATAGATACAATGTGTGAAGCCCATTTCTGGTGTCCCCCGCCGTGATATTGCTGTAATATTTCTAAAAGCGGCATGACACCATACTCACTAACCCTATCGTTGTTCAGAACATTTTAATTCATACCAGGCGGGACAAATCCTGGTTCAACTTTCAGTACGCATGATTAAAGAAGCTTCACAATTGGGCCTTTACAAACAGTAATTGCGATATACCACACGTGCCGCCTTTTTACGTTGGGACCGGATTTAGAGTAAGTCCCCGTCAATCTAGCTATTGCTTTAGGGGTGGCTGAATTAGTTCGGGCGGGCGACGTGAGATGTTAATCATAATACCACCTGTCTGGCCCAGACTCTATTATAACAGACCGCCGTGATAGCACGGGGATATTGTTACGGCGGCGTAAAACAATACACATAAGACAGATTCCGTTACAATGTAAGACCACCGCTCAGGTGTATCAATGACGGATCTGAACTCATTGGCAACATATTTTACGGGCGTTTCATTAACATAATCTCGAAACCATGGAAAGTGTTATCAAAACGCCGGCTTACCCAATACTTGACAATATCGCCTCGAAATGTACGCTCTACGCCCCATCTGAAAGAAGAAAGAAATATGATACAAGGTTTGACAACCAGTAAGGAAATTTACGGCGTACTTTCATGTTTCATAATCTTCACAAATTCTATAATCGACCGATGTGTGAAGCCCATTTCTGGTGTCCCCCGCCGTCATGTTGCTACGATATTGCTAAAAGCGGCGTAAAACCATACTCACTCACTCACTATAATAGAGTGGTATTGAATGTTGTGCTGAAGACCACGTTGTACAAGGATGGTTCTACACACATTCTTTACCAAGATGAGGGTACGACAATTTTGTTTACGAAACTCGCCCTCGCTCGGAAAATGAAAGAAATCTGACAGTCGTTTCTTAAAATCCGTATGAAAACACATGCTCGTAACATAATCTCTATATGAGGGAAGGAGTCAGAAAACTGATTCCAACTGGAGGCAACTGGCAGTTTCTAGTGGCTACACCACTGGTGTCGTGTGTAGACCCTACCTTCGGTCTTTGGATTGTCATTTCAAAAGCTTACTCTGCAATACTGGACTAGTCATTTCAGCGTTTGGAGCAATACAGTAACAGAGTTAAAAAAAGAAAAATATTCTTCAAACTAATTGAAGCGGAATAAAATCTCCCTGTTTGCCTCTGCGTGTACACATAGCATCATATGCACGAGCCTGTATGGTCAGATGTGTGAGATGGATGTGTGTGGCACTAGAAGGGTCATTCTGTTTGACCAGGGTCCGAGGGGCACAGCAGTGCAACATGACCAAACAGGATTGGGGAAGTCTAGCTGTGACTGCTGAGAGATCAGTGATACCATACACTACCCGAACTCCCTGAAGCACCCGTATATGACCTACCCTAACATCCTGACTGAGTGGTACCCTGTCCGTCTGAAGTTGCTCGTCTGGCCACGGCTGATGTTACTGTAGCGGTATATTCCATCTTTATACATGTAGAAGTCCTCTTTTACGATGAATGTGGCTGAAAAGGAAAATGTTGCCAATTTCAACTGGTGCATCTGTATACACACTGCAGCCTATAAGATCCTGGGGGGCACGGGGGCCCAGTCGTCTCAGGCGCCGCGATTCGCTGTGCAGAGTTGCGTCCCTTGGGCATGCCAGAATCCTATGATTGTGGGTTCGAATCCCGGTTCGTTCAGATTATGTTTCTAGGTTTGTCAGCACCATACCCGTGCACGTGGGTTTCACCGAAGTGGTAAACGTCTGAGACCTGCATCATTTCGGGCTTTCATCTCACATTAAGCTGACACGCTGTGATATAACTGGAATACTGTTAAAAGCTGTGTTAACTCACTATAAGGTCCTGCGAATGTTTGGACACTATATTATTTCGTACTTTTCATAACCTTTAAACAACAAATTGATCACGTTGGTTGTTATTTTTCTACGGTACTTGCATTCCCTAAAACAGTTAAGTTACGATTCAGTTTCATAAAAATGTAACGTATTTCAAATAAAAGTCGAATCAGAAAAGAAATAAGCATGCACAGTTATATTTTTGTGGGTATAATAAACAACAATGAAAATGCGCGTTGCCTTGAGTGACACCAGCTGGCCATCAATCATAAACAATCATCACAAGAGTTACCTCCCTTACACAAATGTGATTTACGGATCCAAAACGAAAATTAAAATGTTGTTTGTTTGTTTGTTTGTTTGTTTGTTTGTTTGTTTGTTGTTTAACGACGCACTCAGAAATATTCTATCTATATGACGGTGGTTTCTGAATAATCGAGTCTGGACCAGACAGTCCAGTGACTGACATCACGAGCATCGATGCAAGCAATTGGGATACGATGACATGCATCAACCAAGACAGCGAGACTGACCACCCGATCCCGTGAGTCGCCTTTTACGACAAGCGCATCGCCTCGTAGGGCAACCATGGGTTGCTGAAGATCTATTCTACCAGGGATCTTCACGGCTCGAACTGAGATGTATTTCATGTAATAATAAATACCAGACAATTCACACTAGATTGAAATAAATACAGACACTTGGGTATAATTTCTGTATACTATACCTTGCACAGGGCCGTTGACCATAATTTCTTTCATTATTTCTCTCTCCTACAAACATAAACATAATTGAATATTACCACACACAAAAAATGAAATCTTCAACAAAAGAGAAAGAACAAAATAACCCATAACCAGCACAGGCTGTCTTCCTTGGTTAAACAAATGTTTACAAAAACAGAAATCCCCCTTTTCCCTAAAGTATCCGCGCCCTGGGTGAGATGCCTAGCTATTAAAGGAGCGTCAAGATGTTCATAGTCCTACGGGGGCACGGATGGCCCAGTCGTCTAAGGCGCCGCGATTCGCTACGCAGAGTTGCGTCCCTTGGGCACGCCAGGAACCCATGATTCGAATCCCGGTTCGCCCCGATTATGTTTCTAGGTTTGTCAGCACCATACCCGTGCTCGTGGGTTTCATCGAAGTGGTGAACGTCTGAGACACGCATCACTTCGGGCTTTCCTCCCACATTAAGCTGACACGCCGTGATATAACTGGAATACTGTTAAAAGCGGCGTTAAACCCAACTGACTCACTCACTCATAGTCCTGGAGGGAGAGTGACTATACAAATCGACTTTCTTTGTATTTTTGCAAGTCGTCCACACAAAGTCTTCTATAGTCAGGACAAACTACCGGACAAAAGAAAGTATTCACATTTCACCCATGTTCCTTGTGACGTCATGTGCTTGTCCCCTGTTGTGAGATACTAATTGATGTGATGCATGTGAGTGAGTGAGTATGGTTTTACGCCGCTTTATAGCAATATTCCAGCAATAACACGGCGGGGGACACCAGAAATGGGCTTCACACAGTGTACCCATGTCGGGAATCGAAACCGGGTCTTCGGAGTGACGAGCTAACGCTTTAACCACTAGGCTACCCGACCGCCCCTGTGATGCATTTAATATCGTCTATGATGCCTGTATGTTTCATTTTTAGCCACCATCAAACATGGGTGTATATTTTTTTTCGCTCGGCAGTTTAGTAGCCGTCAAAACGTATGTCCATGTATCACCTGTTCAGGTGTCACGTGGACAACTTAGTTTCTTATATTAAATGAGGCAGTCAAACTTGACTGGAACAATGAGACAGGTGAGGGTGATGGCGATGCCGAAAATAAAAGGAATTACATCAGTGATATCTGTAGCAAAAAACAAAACAATTCAAGCACGTATACGTTGAATAGGAACTGTCACTACTACGGTGACAAAGAGTCAACGCTTCTTTAGGTGTAATGACTGTATGGCCATGAACAGGTTAATTCGTGTACGCTTTTACTCGTAAGGACCAAACTCACAATGAAGGCTGCCAAATACTCCCAGGGCCTTCCTGCGGCTAATGAAAAACTCCAAAATTGGAAATCATTAATAACATATAATTATATATTCTTCCGAGATCCATAGGTTTATCAGATATTAACGCGTGCGGAGATAAAAGGTGAATTTTATAGCAATAAATATTTTCATTTCAAACCATATCACCTCCGTTTACGAAAATACAGTGACCCGTGGTGCGGCCTTATGCCTGTATATCCAACGAACAAGCAGAACCGTCAGAGAATGTATTCCTCAAAAAGGTGGAGTGTTGCAGCGACCATTCTTCATTTACAATCCCTATCAAAATCAGTACAGAAAACACGTGACATTGTCTCCGTTGTTCGAATGAAGACAGCCCCAGACAGTATAACATCAGCGGGGATTCCAGGACAGAATAGGGCCCCTTTGAGCTAAGTGAGGACTGAATGGTCACAATGTGTGACCTGGTCGAGTCTGTGTCGTCGTACCCAACGGCGTGGAGAAGTTGTTAATGCTATCAACCACTAGTTAGTCCACCCAAGACTCAATATATACAGGGCGTCGCGATACAGCTGGGATATTTATGGTGTAACACCTGATTGACTTGTAAGAAAATATTAATAAAAGTTGGATTTATTAGATTTCCTTTTTTCATCTCTCCTCTCAACACGACAGAGAAATTTCACAAAATGCTACAAGTGTGCGACGCGAACCGGAGTCTTCATAAGAACACAATACCATGTACTTAATAAAGTTCTTAGTTCTCATGACCCGGCGCGTGCAGTGTAGATTTGTTGCCTAGCAACTTTTAATATAACAATAGACCTCAAGAAGTGGCATGGGAAGTGGGTAAAAAGCTCATATATCAATAATCGGTAACACATATATATGACTCGACAAAACATATCATGAAACAAAAGTGTCAGCCTTACAGTCATTTAAGAAACCACCAAAACATAGTAAGGATAAGACTTTATAACAACTTCTTTATTACAATTAAGAGCGACGTTTCGGTGTAGGTTCTAACACCGTTATCAAGCAGGTAAAATGCCTATCAAAGAAGTTACCAAAACATATGAACTTGAATGTCAGTTTGGCAATTTTGACCAATCAGCATCGTCCACTATCAACATGCGGGATGACATGGACATTAAGATGGCATATCATTATACCCTAGTAACCCATGGTTCTGACAGGCACTCGACAAGAGGGGCATTTACTACTGATACGTAGGACTGTCTGAACACTTTAGGGCGGATCTGAAGTAACAGGTTAGTAACGTAGACCTCGACATGCGACGTGGGAGGAGATGTAGATGCTATTCACCCCACCTGGAACGTGTTACATTAAGAGACCACTTGAGTCACATAGGTCTCTCTTGAAACAAGGGGAAAGAAAGAGAAAACAGGTGCGTGTTGACGACTGGCTGAATCAAGGTCGTGGCTTGTGCTGTATACTCGAATTTCTGGTACTTAACTCATTTGAAATGGACATCATATTCTGAAGGTTAGCATTCCATACGTAAGGAGAAATTATGGAATGTTTAATATCAAAATCACATTGCATACATAATGCCGAATCACTTAACTGGTTCTAAAAATAATTGAATCATTTTTTTCCACAAAATAGTAATTATTTCAAAAAGTTAAAAAGTAAAGAGTAAAAGGTAAAAGTAGGAACTGTTTCCAACAGACCTTCTTCAAGCGGGATACGATCTAGATAACTGAGTCAACAATTAAAGATCAAAGTAAATACTACTGCGTATAATCAGAGGATAGTCTCCCTTGACAGATAGGCGGACAGGAAAAACTGTTTAATCTGACAAGTGGATGGCCCAGTCTGATTGTTGATGCTAGAAAGCCCATTACGTCGCCTTTGTTCTGTAAGTAGTTCCACAAACAGACTACAAGAGGCGCAGGTAGGTGTAGGGAGTTTAGGGATACAGTGATATGTCTCGAGGTCGCACAACAGATACTGGGAAGGAAGGGAGAAGACTCCCGTACCAGATGATCGTCGTGTCATAGCCTGTAGAGCTATCCGTACCCTGTAAGTGTCCCGGTAGGTGATATAGTCCAGACACCGACGAAACACCATTGTGACTTGTATCAAAAATAGAAAATCGTGGCTGCAGCAAAATAGCACTAACCGATTCGCGTTCGCTGTTGTCAAAGATTCAAAGCTATGTATTCTTGTGGATGTCTGACCACTTCCCTGTATTTATTCCATCCTTTGAATTGGAACATTCTACTTTAATTAATAATTAATCATCTAAACCAAAACCAAAAACGTAAATACGCTCCCATTCAAATCCAGTCGCCATTCTAGTTTAATTTCCGATTTTGCGGACACTATTATATGCCTAGCGTTGATTGGAAGACGCAGGGAGGTAACTCATTTTTTATGTGTATGTCACAGCTTTTATTGTTACGTGGTCTTGTATAAACCTTGGGAATGAACATCAGTGTGTGACGTACAGCTGGTGCAGACTCGATAATACAAATGCAGCCAGACCCATGAAGATCCGGTTTGGAATAGGTCTTCAGCAACCCAAGCTTGCCGAAAGCGGCGTCGGGCTCGCTGACTTAGTTCATGCACGTCATCGTATCCCAATTGTGTGGATGAATACTCATGATGTCAATCACCTGACTGTCTGGTCCAGATTCGATTATTTACAGACCGCCGTCATATAGCATTGCAAACATGGCGCTATGATTTAGCTGTGATATTGTTGACTGTAAAACATTATTCACTCACTCACACATGGTGCTGGAGGAAGAATCAAACGCCAGTGGTAGACACCGTGACTCAAAATGAGAAGCAGTGCGGTTATAAATACCAACTGAAGACATATTTTGATATTTACAAACGATTACAGAAGGATGTATTTCGCTGTTTCACTCTCATTGATCACGATCAGACAGCTTTGAGAGAACAACTTCAGACGGCTTATAATACAACCTCACAGCAGAGGATGAGCTAAATTAAGGGGCTGGTTTATTTTCTTAGTTATGTCATTGTCTGTATGTCGATATACATCATAACATTCTATTTCAGTATCGCTGTCGATGTGGATTTATAGAAGGTTTTTGCACATACACCCACGCTGTGTTTCTGTGGAACACATCGAGGCATCAAGACAAGACATTAAAATACACATCTGAAGCATCAAACGAAGATATAGAATTATATTAATCCGATGATAAAACATGTCTTAAAGTGTTTTTTTATTAACAGTTCCTGTTATCCAAAAAAGGTATGACCTGACTATACTAATACAGGTTCTAAAGTCAAACGTTACATTGCCTTTTTAAGGGTCGTTAGTTGAAATACTTTTCTGAGGACCAGATTCACCAACATAACTTTGATACCATACAGAGAAATTCCGTTATTTCGGACTGGAATAGGGAACGTTTTCCTACATAGTTTCGTTAATCCGGACTGAGAACGATATCGCCCGGATGTTATTGGCGTCAGTGTTGGAAAAGTGGCGGCCATTTCGGATTTCCTGTTGCAAACGTTATTTCCTCAACATGTACTCTAAAACGACCAAACGTGTGTATGTATCAGCAGTGGACGGATTCTGTGGTCCACAACGTTGGATTCCTTAACGTTGCTATTACTTCAGATACATTGCTTCCCTACTTGCGCAAAGCGATGGGCGCGCAGAAACTGGCTCTACTCGATCGCCTGCACCACTTACAAGAGGACGTATCCTGTAGGGGGGCGTGGTCTTGTAGCGCTTCTCCATGCGGAACTCTATGCCGCTGGGGCAGTCCCCCTGACGCTTCCGTGGTGCGACCAGACATTCGCCGACAGTGCTGGTCCTCCCGCTGGAGTAGGGGTAACAGTCCTCCGTCACCAGCCTACAACAGAAAGTCTGGCTTTACAACGACCAGGTCAAATAATCTCATTCGATTTAACCATCAACTTTTTATAAGAAAAGAATTTTTAAATTGCTCCCTAAAAATAATTTTAAAGACGGATTGAATAACGATACAGTTATATTTTTAAAACCATATCATGACGATCCTCAATAACCTAGCCGGTCTTTCAGCCCATACCATTCAGAGAAACAATGAAGCATTATTGGGATAACCAAAATATAATCTATTTTTCCAAGGTACGTCTCCCTGGAATATTAGGCAGTGTCCCGACTGACGAGGTTCCACTTTGGGTGAATCGAAAGTAAGCTATAAGGACTGCAGCACGTACCCCCTCCTCCTGAGGTAGTACCAGGCTCGGTCCAGGTTGCCCCCGGCACAGCCCTCCTGCTTGTCACTGTTACAAGATAGAATGTGTTGGGGGGAGAGCTGCTCCTTGTAGTCCCCCATGAACTCGATACCCAGGCGGTCGGATGCTACGGCTGGAGCAGACATGGACAATGGTCAGTGTATCCGTTAAGCCCATATGGTGACTTCACTAACGGAATGCATGATCTGACTTTCCTGAGTTTTCGATAAAACTTCAAAATAACCTTACAACCGGGATCAATGAGTGAGTGAGTGAGTTTGGGTTTTGTTGCTTTGAAAATAAATTCGGTTATATCACGGCGTGTCAGTTTGAAGTGGGAGGCAAGTTAGACGTGATGCAGGTCCTACATGATTACCACTTTGGCACGGCTATACTGCTAAGAAACCTAGATTTGAGATCAGGGAAAATCTGGAATTCGAACTCACGATCATAGGTTTCTGGCAAGCCTTAGGGAAGCAACTCGGCACAACGAATTGCGGTGCCTTAGACGACTGGACAACTAGTGTCCCCGAACACGATAACAAGAATACTGTTTTAGAAATCGTGTCCTGCTTTCTCCAGTGAAAAATGCTTCGCAACAAAATAAGTGAAATTGAAATTTTGGGATCTGGTGTCGTTGATAAATTCCCAAGCAATTACATGTAAATATTAGTTTTCTCCGAAGAATACAGGACAGTTCACTCTTTTCACTCTTTCATAGAATAGATAAACATCATAAGATCTGTATCCCTTCAGGGTCTCCTCCTTTAGCTAGCTGACACGCCCTGACAGGACAAAGATGCTTTTCAAGATTACGTGGATACAATTCTTTAACATTTTACAAATTTCACTCCACTTCTCAAATACGTTATACGGTTGAATCTCAGTAAGTGTTTTTTTACGGTTCATAGCTAAATTCACATATTGGCCCACACCTTTAACTGACCAACCTACATACCACGATTTGTCATCAGCCATGTCTGTCTACTCAGATAATGAAGTAAAACACAAATCATTGTCCCTGAGATCTCCGTCAGAAGTGAATACCTGTTGTTGAAAATGCCCATGATGCACCGCAGTTTCCCTGGTCTCTTATAGGGTTAATGAGTTGTCCCCATTTCTGTCGGGAGTCGAATGCTTCCGGTAGAACTTCGTCCAGCCTCACTTTGAGTGGCGTCATGCGCACAACGTTCGAGTCTAACGGGAACGTTCCTAAACGGTACTTGACGCCATCAGGTAACGTCATACCCCACAGCACTGAGTGGTTGCTAGCTGTCCATCTGTGAAAAGACGTTCAAGAGAGAGTGGACTCAGGTTTATTGACAGTCCTAGCAACATTGATCACAACCATCTGTTAGCAAGATTGACCACACAACATCTAGGTCTATACTGAAAATGGGCACTACAACATTGAGCGTATTCCTTCTAGAGGAACCTTCAGTTCAATTTGGAAATTATCGAGTGCCCGTCGGTTAATGTTTTGCATAAATATTCCATTTGTAAACTGTTTAAATTCCGAGTATCGTTTTAACCCTATTGCCGAAAGGGATACGAAAAAGGAGGCGTTATAAATTGCGCCCTCTTTGGGATTCGAGATGGGGGTCTTTCACAAGTCGTTTAATAAAACCACAAAGAAAAATACTATTTAGTCATAAATATTTTTAAAAATCACATCGACATGCTGCAATCAGTGTAAAATATGCGTTTCATGAGCTATCCATCCACCATGAGCTAACAAGCCATACCCATATCTCCCATCATTCACTGCGCGGATGAGTTCCGGTCTAATCAAACACACATTCTGACTGCAGCGCCAGTCAAACCTCCTGGGTGGCCCGGCGAACACCTCGCACATGCTGGGAAGAAACGAAGAATGCAGAAGAAACGACACAATAGTTGCAACATGTGCGGCAAGATGCATCAATAAAGTGTAATGTAAATAAACATTCCTTGTCAACATGTAACATGTTTCACACTGACATCCATTTACACCGACCTTCAACAAGAATTTCCTTTGAAAATGAAACTTTACCAAGGAATTGAGTGTGTATACTGTTTGTGACACCTTATCAAAGCACTGAGTGCATATATTGTTTGTTTGTTTGTTTGCTTGCTTATTGTTTAACGCCGCTCTCAGCAATATTCCAGATTTATGACGGCGGTCTATAATTAATCGAGTCTGGACCAGACAATCCAGTGTTTGACATCATGAGCATCGATCCACGTAACTGGCATACGATGACATGCATCAACCAAGTCAGCGAGCCTGACCACCCGATCCCGTTAGTAGCCTCTTACAACACGCATAGCGTTTATACTGCGGCATTTTATCAAGGCACAGAGTGTATATACTGTATGCGACACCGCGTCATGGTGTTAACCAGTATGTAGTGAGGTGTGATGGTGCGTCCCATACTTACACACATTGACACATTGTCAAATTGACACACATTAAAATAATCTCACCACTCGTTACAGTTCTCCTTAAGTTTCTGACCAGGCTGGAACAACACGCCATTCTTCCTACAGTTATCTGAAAGAAAAGTAACACGAATGAGACACTTCATATTCTAATATAACACCAACACCAAAAAATAACCAGTCTAGATCCCAGATTCCTTTGGGCGTAAAAAGGCAAAATAGCTGTGTATATTATGTAAATGGATCACTGAAAATCTGTATACTCCAGGTTGTCGTCTGTACAAAACAGGCTGGTAGGAGTTATCTCCCTTCTATTTACCTCCTATTGACCAATCAGAATCCACCTCTCATATCACTTACATTTTCTTCAAACAAAATGGCGACGCCCAGTGAAGACGATCTTGGTATGGATCTATGTTAAGGTATGGGAGTTACGATCACCTTAGTGCTAAGATCGCTTTGGGCGACGGCACCCAGGTCCCCGTTCCACAAAACGCAACGATTGTCGTAAGTCTATGTTAAAGTATCGTCCATTTCCATAAAGTGATCTTAGCGTTACGACTGTCGTAAGTACAAAATATAACCCCACAGACTGCCGCTTGCCTTAGCACTAAGATCACCTTCTGCAACGTGGCCCAGTCTGGAGGCCATTCCACCAAGCGATCTTAGTGCTAAGATGACCATTAGGCCCATACATTAACATGACTTAGCTGACATATCTTTGAGGAACATTGCACAGAGGAGGGAGTTTTTCGACTTGGTTATTCCGCGGTGTCTGTCTTCAATTAGCTTGCCATATCTCACGCCACATCACTACAGCAATGCATATCTGCGTCTACAAACGCTGTCACACTTAGACGGGTTTGTGTAAACTGTCGCCCAAGATGTTTGAACCGTGTTGAAGATGAATTTCGTCTTTTTGTAAGAGCCTGTTTCTCTCATTTAATATGTGCATGTTTTTCTCCTCCGCCTTACAACTGGTGTAAGCGCTCGGTCAATGCCCTTAATAGGTGTCTCATTTATATACGGTTACATTATACCCAAAATTATTTCAATGTTACTCTGAATAACATTACTGCTCGATACAAATGATGCAAACACAGTATATTTTATATCTGTTCCTGGATTTATCCCTAATGGAATATGTGTCGGCGTTGACTTTTTATATTTCAGTAATACATATTGCAGACCAAGTAAGTTTGATCCAAGTGGTATAAGCATCACTTTATTGTATGCTAACTCAAATGGTATGATTTATAGGAGTTAATGATTACACATTAACTGCCGGGCAAACGAAAGTATACACCATTTTTCAATGATGGCTAAAAACGGAAACAAACAAGAAATGGTCATCAGATGAAGACCTTAAGTTTTCATTGTTCTGGCGACTGTTTTCAATCTAGTTCTTTTTGACAGTGAGTACAAGATACGCTTGTGATTAAATTTGTTTTATAATTTTTTTCTAAAACTTATTCGTAATTACATTTTAAATATAACATTATCGTCTGTATGGACACGGGGCGGTCGGGTAGCCTAGTAGTTGAATCGTTCGCTCGTCACGGCGAAGACCCGGGTTCGATTCCTGACATGGGTACAATGTGTGAAGCCCATCTAGAGTGTCCCCCGCCGAGATATTGCTGGAATATTGCTAAAAGCGGCGTAAAACCATACTCACTCACTGTTTCGACACGTTTTCGTGATTGCCCTTGACTTTCGTTACTTGGACGAAATTATTTCTGTGATACAACTGATGAATTGTTCTGCGACACGTGAACGCAAATCAAGTCATAAAAGGATGGATTATAATTGTAGATTCAGGAAATAACCCCACAGTAACAGAACTGTAAATGTTAAGATGAATAACATTCCACGGCAGTGCACGTGTGAAACACATTCATTATTTTATCATACATAAAGATCTCACACACTGAATTTAAGACTCAAATATGTAAAATTATGATTCTTAATATATGAGAGTGGGGTCTTTGATATAAATATGTATGATTGCCATAAGGCTCAGTTATAATCTCTCAATGTTGACTACAGTATATCTTCTCGTCATGCTCGCCATACATTAACACTATTCAATGACCAGCCAGGACGAATACACCGATACACCATTGCTACACACAGTGACCATTATGTGTGGAAGTTGACCATCTGTGGTCAAGTGTTGTTGTTTGTGTGACAGTGGACGTGAATGACAGCTTTATAATGACAGCTATACCCAACCTTCCTTTGATATTAGAAGTGAGAAAATGTGAGACAGTGTGCTCCCCCGAGGTTGTCAAGCAAGCATCAAAGCTTAGGCTCACAGAGTGACATTCTTCTTCGTCGTTGTTATTAATTCATAAATTCTGAGAGCGTATATGGTATGATATGACCGACACATGTGAGAACTTTATCTTTAATTTGTGTATCAACGTCAAGTGTATATTGTCCCACGTGGTACCCATATTTAGGCATCCATGCCAAACCTTATCGCGCAGTATGTGATTGTGTCCAGATTGAAGATTGAATTGACAAAGAGAAATTCGCATCAGCACATATTTTAAATATATGCATGAAGAACAATATGCATCGTTGGCAAAATTCTCGAAAAACAGTTTTGTTTTGATAAAATCTGCAAATGGTTGAAATTCTAGTTGTCAAAACCGCTATAGGGAACAGCAAATATTTAAAACTGTACACTGTACGGATAAAACCTTGCATGATTGTTTTCTTATATATCTAAAGACTAATTTTAGTACGTGTGAAAAGGTGGGGTTTAGATGGCCCAGGGCAGATTTCGTGGGCTTACATTATATATTTTTATTAGTTAAACTTTTTACCAACATATTACACTTTTTTTTAAATCCACATGTCGCTTTGCAGTACTGGTGTGACGGTGTAAATTCTGGTTGCTTTCATCGATGTAACTCATCTTAATTGAAAGGAAATACATCTGACTTCATGTGTTACCCGAAACGGATAATACGACTATTTTGTGCACACTGGATTGTCAATATAATTGAAATCATGAGATTTTGTGTGTTACTGATATTTTTCTACATGTATATATGCGCGCAACTACCTATACCGGCTTGTACATTAAGTGTAAGTACATGTAAAGTAGTACTTGCTGTATCAGGAATACGTGAGTGTTTGCATGGTAAATCATTGCGGGTAAGGACATTGCTTACATAGTGTCTACAGTGGGTGGGTCATTCACATTGCCCTTGCCAAACCAAAATATCTCGGACAATGATAAGGAGGAAACGTCATTTGCTGATCAAATTGCTAACATAACACATTTGCCATGATATGTGATTTTAAATCACGAAAGCGTATTACCGTCAAAGACTGACCATTTCTTTAAACAAACTAGTCTTGGTGTATTATCTGACATAAGAACGGAATGTGCCAGTACTAGTTTTACCGGCACGAGCACCTGCAGGGAATATGGCCTAGGCTGTTGGGATCATTGAAGTGGAAAGTGTCCATTGACTGTCAAACCTGCAGATGTCATCCAGCCCCATCTTTTCAGCCGTGATGTTTCTTTGAATGTTGAACCGTGCCAGCCCTTCAGTGTCCGTTCCACTCTCATTCCAGCTACATATAGATGTGGCTTCGTGTTTCACGGTGTTCATTGGTAGGGATGCGGGTTAACATCACACTGAACTTTCGTTATCACGAACAGGAAAGAACCAAACGAAACCTCGAGATAACCGGAGATAAGGGGTGCGATAGGAAGGGAGTCAGTGCTCTGTGTAACTGCCTCTCTGAACTGTACATATTCCAAGTATACATTCACTACGGATATAACGAACCTCCAGGAATTATTTCATGTAAGGAGCTTCTACATAGCAAACTCCAAGGAACACGATAGATGCAAACCCGAAATAACACATCTTGGGGGAAAGGAACACTGGCTATTACGAACTACAGAGAATCTCAACACATGTAACTCATAGTGAACTACAAAGATGTCTGAATACAACGAGTTCCTAGTATATTGAACTTTAATGAGCTCTGGGTATGAAGAACTCCGGTCATAACGAACAACAAAGATATAGTGAGTGAGTGAGTTGGGTTTAACGCCACTTTTAACAGTATTCCAGTTATTTCGCGGCGTGTCAGCTTAATGTGGGAGGAAAGCCCGAAGTGATGCAGGTCTCAGACGTTTACCACTTCGGTGAAACCCACGAGCACGGGTATGGTATTGACAAACCTAGAAACATAATCGGGGCGAACCGGGATTCCAACCCACAATCATAGGTTTCTGGCGTGCCCAAGGGACGCAACTCTGCACAGCGAATCGCGGCGCCTTAGACGACTGGGCCACCCGTGCCCCGAGCTCCGATTATAACTAATTTCAAAGATACCTGGATATAAATAACTCAGAAAGAACTGAGGAAAACACGAACAAGGACGACATCACTTAATGGCCAGTTCGTTAAACCAAGTCTATCAACACCTTTATTTGAAGTTAGAGGCCACAGGAACATAACATTACAGGAATACAATAACTGATACAATTTATACAATTTCATTGCATTCAATATTAATTTTGCTAACTGTACAATAGTAGGTTTATGATTAGATGACATCAGGCGAACAAATGAGGTTTTTAATGATTTAAGAAAACCAAGTCTGTGTATTCTCAATTACGTCAGCTGTGAGCTACGAGCTCGTATCTCTGCTTGATAATACGACTGATTTCATCTCAGCCGAGAACTCGACATAACCTAATTCGTCAATACGTTTGCTGAACTCTGGATCTGTTTAATACTACCTTATGGAGTCGTATCCGACATGGATTTCAATGGAGAACAACTGAATCACGTTATAATCAAGCACCTGCTAACTCGAGGGGATGGGCTAAGGTCAGTTGTGGGGACAGTGTCCATCCTGTGATCGCCGAGTACACAAACAAACGGACAAGCTGGACAGAACATGAGATCGTGGGCAATGTCCACAAATGACGCTGCGGGAAACGGGTGGGCGTGTGGGAACAGTGCCCACTGGCAATCTGGGTCAGAAGGGGTGTGAGGATGTGGCTTCTCTAATTGGTTTCACACTTTACATATTGACCTCTGTCATATAAACCAAATAATGATTTGAATCCCAGCACGCACATTGTTTTTGTCAACCAACAGAGATACATGCATATGTTTCAACGATGGTCGACCGTCCCGGGGCAGCAGAAAAAAGGGGTCTGAGTGAGTTGTGTTTAACGCCGCTTCCAACAATATTTCAGTTATATCACGGCCTGTCAGCTTGATGTGGGAGGCAAGTCCGCACTAAAACAGGTATTAAATGTTTCCTGAAACCCAGGACTACGGGTATAGTGCTGAAAAACCTAGGAACGTAATCACGGCGAAACAGATTCGTACCAAGGTCATTGAAATCTGGTACGCCTAAGGGACACTAGCAAATTCACAAATACAAATGTTCATGTTAGGGATTAAATATTTGTCTAGGGTTCAGATTAAGTATATGATACCAGCGAAACGGGTCAGACATTGTTCCACCCAATCCCCATTTCAGCCACCTTTGATAAGCATGTGGCACTGGTGACCTATTCTGAACCCCTACTATATGCCCACTCTAGATCCTACTACTTACTCTTAATTCCAAATTACATATTTCCGTTCCATCTTTTAACACACGTCCGTGAGAACGGTAGAGATGTCTCCGATATAGATCCATTTATCTCAATGTAGACTTACATATCGGTAACATGAAAGCCTTTTTCACCTGAGAAATTGACCAGGTGTGGCCATTATGAAATGTAAATGTCACACACTTCTGTAAAGTATCACACCGCAATAACGACAAAAAAAACGTAAAGCCACAAGAATGTCGCGGGTGTCACCAAAAGTAAGCCTGGATTCCGGCGGAAAGCGGTCATGGCTCTCGCCGGTGTATGGGAATTTTGAACGAAATTGGTTAAAGCAGTGTCTTTCTTCCTCGGGAGTTAAGCACGTGGTGTTGACGTGATCAGTGTGAGGTGGCATAACAGACGGAACCTGGAACACTCGCGACATATTGTGTCACGGCGCGGTTACTCAAAACATGCATGTTGTGGTGGCACCACTACACCAACTGACGAACTGACTTCTTTGTTCTTCAGTGGAAATACTTTTTTCAAAATCGGGCGCAAGCCGCAGCCTTGACAAATATGCAAGAATCATTCATGGCTTTATTGCCGTTCTTGTGTCATAGACAAGACTACATTATTTAAATAGGCTCCTTAAAAATGATATTTCTACATTTTAAATATTCTTAATAATCCTTTATCTATAATTTGTAAAATAATGCAACTGACATTTGAATAGTTGGAGTATAATTACATCTGAGAGATTGCAGTTTTTAAATTTTAACGTGTACAACTAAATCATAACGATAGGCCCATATAGTCGGTAAGTACAAGTGTTACACTAGAGTCAGCATTATTCAAGCTAAGTATTATCCACGTTGTAAATTATCGAATCTGGGTCATTTAAACCAGTGGTTGATTGAATGAATAACGGACGATCCATGCTGTCGGCGCAAGGTGACACACAATCAGCCAGCTGGGTCTCATACTACACAGCCGTTATAAGTCGGCTCCAGGACATTCAGCGGGGACTGGGGACCCTTTCTTACAGAATCCCGACTGGATGTTTCATTACAGAGGTGCTGTTAGAGTGTCCGCTGGGTACAATGTGTGAAGCCTATTTTTGATGTCTGAAAAATTGCTGACAGAGGTGTAAATAATGCACTGCTCAAAGCTCCCCTATTCATTCAAGACATACAAAGCCATCTGTGTTCATTGTCTGTTCTAAACTTCATGAGATTTTCACACAAAAATGTCATAAGCCTTTTACAATAGGGAAGTTTTCGTTTGTAAATATGACCATATGAAACTTTTTTTCATTCCACCAAACTTCATAAAAGTTTGTCTCTTATCGGCATGCGTCAATCTAAACTGACAAGAAAGCAGATTTAATGGATTCCTTATCCTAGTGTTTATGACACGACACGAAAACTGAGTACAATGTGTTTCATCTGTCACAGCGGTGATATTGACAAAGATGGGTGACACATTTCACACTGGCGCTACCTGTCAATCTTACGCCACACCGAAGGAGAAACATCCGGAGGGGCGTTCACCGAAAAAAACCTCTCAAGTTTCGTTTTATCATTACAATAAAAAAACATCAGATTTAAAGGCATTATCGCACTGAGTAGAATCAACACAGCGAAAGTCGACGGTAATGCGAATCGCCGGGACACGGTTTACACACAAAAGGTCTGTATGATTTGTGTATTCAATGGCGAGGATATCGGGGGCCTATTTAATCCTGGGGATTGACCAGAATCCTTCGATCCATTTTTACCTACCGAGTAGATAATCCTCAACAAACACTCAAATGTTTATCAGAATGTGGCCTTTCGCCTCCGAGAGCCTCTTTGTCCTGCCCTCATGTTGACGGGCGTAATAAAGCAGCTGGGCTAGTCATTGGATAGATCGCAATTAGAATAACATTGAAGTAAAGAATTGCTTGTATAAAACATCAGTCTTGGTGTTAAGAACGAGACATGCCTCTTTAACTGACTAAAGTAGGACCTGTAACGCAGAGATGGTTCAGGGTATAATGCCCGGCTTTCAGCATCTACTCGTTTAAAGTCAAACATCACGTGTTGTCTATGTTTCCATTTAAAAAGGTTAACCTTGTATTTTCGTTCCTGTTCGAGGGTCATACTTTAGATAGCACACACACACACACACACACACACACACACACACACACAATGATGGTTGTGACTGTGCGTACGTGTATGCGGTTGCGGGTGATATTTGCACTCTTGATAAGCTATATGAATAGGAGCCTAGTGGGTTCTCCTTGTCAACTCTGAGGTGCTGCATCGTCGTCGTTGTCATCAGAGAAAAATATTACAAATCATTAGTTTTGCTGTTATTATCAGCATTATTATTGTTGTTACTACAATGTTGCTGTTATTGTTATTGCTGTTCTTCTATCATTATCAAAGCTGGTTTATTTATTAATATTAATTTCTGTTCCAGTAATATTATATTATTATTGTTGCTGTCATTCTCCTCCTTCTTCTGAACGCCTTCGTGGTCTAGTGGTAGAGCGGCCGCCCGGAGAACGGAAGGTCCGAGGATCGATCCCCAGCCGCGTCATACCAAAAGACTTTAAAAGATGGTACTTGTTGTTACCCTGTCTGGCGCTCGGCATTAAGGGGCTAAAACAAGGACTGGTCGGCTCGGAGTCAGTAAACTTTGTCTGAGTGGGGTATTCATGTTAAACTGCGGCATGGTATCTCAGTGAGCGGCATCAGTCCGGACTAGTACAAGCAGGCACATAAACACACACCTGCATGCACGTCGCTATATAAGTGCAATAATCTTGGACGCGACGTTAAACCCCATCTCACCTCACGACCTCCTTCTTCTTATTTTCTTAATACACAACCTAAAGCATCTCAAAGCGTAACATTATTACCTCTGTTCATGGATTAGTATGCCTCATTCTCAGCTCCCTGTCAGGCGCTTGAATGTTAACTGTCACAATACCATCTCATCCTCCCGGGTACCCATAGTATAGCAGTTGTTAATGGTGTGTCTATATGTTTATAGTATTATTGTCATTGTAATTATTATTGATATTATTAGTATTGCCGTTGCTGTTATCATTATTAGTAGTATTATAGCAGTATTATGGTTGTGTTTCTCAGCATGAGTACCAGCAGGATCGGTATGTACACCTAACCTTGACGTCATCAGTAGTCCCGTCCCAGCGTGTATCTGCCCGTGCCCTGGGTGACCAAGCGGCAGGTATATCCCCTGTGTGGGGACGCCCAGGAATGAGGGGTATATCCACGTGACGTTGTTACATTCCATGGTAAACATCAGTACACTGACCGCCGACGTGCCCGCCATCACACAAGTCCTCACTGACAGCCCATGCATACACAACATGTTCCCTCACATATTAACATGTATACAAGGTTTAATATCTCACTACTTCTGAATCAATGAGAGGTGTAACATACTAGTGTTTGAGTCGGTGTGGGTATGAAGGCGATGTATACCACCGAAGTAAGCATATCTCTGGGTTATCAGCATGATAAGCAACATGGGTAAGCGCCGGACACATACTCGTATAAATTATTTGATAGGTGGAAATCTAGTTTCAACAAACTATCCATGTATTCATTGGGATATATGCATTTTCTTTACAACAAATGTCGAGTTGATATCTTAGTATACTGTTTCGTTATCTCTAAATTCTCAGGAATATTGCGCTGAAACTGTCTACAGATGATAACAGAAATTGAACACTAAAAAAAACCACATGGGCAGTGTTGTAGTAGTAGTAGTAGTAGTAGTAGTAGTAGTAGTAGTAGTAGTAGTAGTAGTGTTTTCTGCTTATTAATATTATTATTATTTTACAGCTACATCCAGACGGCAAAATGGGTCTTAGAGATGCATCGAATGTGTAGGTTCGACGGCTGGACAACCTGACGGATGAAGTGTCTATGTTTTGTGTAACTATATGTATATAGTTAACCAATACAATCAAGTAATTGCAATGTCATAACATGAGACGGGATCTGTTCTGAACCTGTTGTTATGCTATTGATTATTTTCTTATATTTATTTTCTTTTTTTCTCTGAAATTAAAAAGAAATGTATTTAACAGAAACTCTGCGTGACATTTCATTTTCTAAACTTTCAACATGGCACACTCTTCTCTCTCTCTCTCTCTCTCTCTCTCTCTCTCTCTCTCTCTCTCTCTCTCTCTCTCTCTCTCTCTCTCTCTGCCTGTCATTGTGTTGAGCTATGAGGCTATACAGTTGACGTGAACTGACAGTAAATACAGCCGGCTTAAGGGAAATAACTCTTCAATCAGTCATATCCCCCACCTCACTTGCTGTGATTCAAGCCTCTCCCCCCCCCCCCCCCCCCCCCTTAGGAATCAATGTATCATCATTATTGCTATGATAATTGTGAGGCGATATGATTTCATTGCGGGGACATATAGGTGAAGACAATGCGTCGAATCTTCTTAACCTCTGAAACTGTAGACACTGCCTGTTGACTCACCACTCTACCCTGTCTAATATTGTAGACGACGAGTCTCCTGTTTCACGAATTAACACATGTATAAATCCTGATGCGATTACAACTCGAACTGGATATTGTCGAGTTAAAGAGGTGACCGAATTACTAGTAAACGATTTAGAGTGGGGATGGAAAAGGGCATACAGGCAAATGAGGTTTGACTGAGTGAGTGAGTATTGATTTACGTTGCTTTCTTGAATATTCAAATACTATTAGGTTAGATCGGTCTCTACATATTGCACCCAACCGAATCAGTCAAGACGACCAAGTCATTTATGCTAGCAACTGCACAAAGATTAGGCTGTTTGACAATATAATATACATTGATATTATACATCCACAAACACCTATGTACATTATGCCCAAAGATGAAAGTATAACACATACAAACCCACCACAATAGCCCAGTATGTGTTCAACGTTGTCAAGATAATTTGACTCTGGAAACCAATTCACTCAAGCTATCGGCAGGGTTTTAAATTGTTTCCGTAGAAGCGCCCATTTTTTTTACAAATGTTTAAAATATCACACGGACCGCTTAATCCCTTGTCCTGGCTGAAAAAATGTTATCTGGAAACGGAAACTTAAGGACGAGCTCGTTTGTGTATCCACGTCAATGTTGAGTTGGGGAATAGCATGACTTACTCGTGCGGATTTGACTCCGGCCACCACGCTTTCGGCAACTAACACATTCTTGAATGCATCTTTCAGCAACATTCCAGTAATATGACGTGGGGGACACCAGAAATGGGCTTCACGCATTGCACCCATGTGGGTATCGAACCCGGACCTTCGGCGTGACGAGAGAATGCTCTAACCACCAAGCTTCACGCCGCCTCTATGAGTGCATACAAAAAAGAAGGTATTCAGACCAAAATCACTGCATCTACTTAAAAATGTGAATAAATTATGCAATACAGTCGTAGCATTTTTACACTTTCTTCTGGCACTGACAAGTAAAAAATTACCCGCGTGTGGTCCCAGACAAGGAAGTACGTGCGAAAATGAATTCATTGGCATTTCACAGCAGGAAAATGTAAAAGTTGATACAATCTGGCCTTTCCGTCTAATGACCTCGTACACGTAGCACCGTGTCGATAATGACTAAGTCCCAAACCTTCGTCCGTCACTGGAATATATATAGGCGTTACACACAAGAACATAATTCAGGCAAAAATAGGTAACATATTTGCGATTATTTCAAACTATTACAGTGGTACACTGGCTTCTTACATGACAGCGACATCCCCAAAATTTCAGCCTTCCTCTGTAGTCTGGGAATGATTATCGACTACCGTAGTCGACGTAATATGCGCCTAGGGCGCTCTCAAAATTAGAAATAGGGGGCTCTTATTAGAATATTATTTTGGTGAGGAAAAAAACAGTTGAAAGATAAATTTCGTGGTTTATGCTGACAGCCTGAAATGTTTATGTACGACACATATATTTTTCTAGAATTTAATTGCCCATAATTAAGGGTCCATATAACACACGAGTGCGTATTGTATGCGATTAAATAAGTCTTGTGAACATTGATCAATCGGAAGGGGTGCTAATTGGGATTGTTCACTAGCCAATATATTAGCAAATACCGCCGTGGGCGCATATTAGAGCGGGGCGCTTATTACGTCGAATACGGTAATTGTTTTCTTTGCCGCTGATTGCCCACGCGTAATTTCATATGGCCTTTCGGGGATTGTATTCATGATGTATGTTTTTATATTGTGTTTTTTCGTGTGTATTTTGGCTGTATTCATGTGTGTTTACAGATTGTATTCGTGTATGGTTTGATTGTATAAATGTGTGGTTTGATATAATAGTATTCGTGTCTTTTGATGGTATTAATGTGTGTTTTGGTATTGTATTCGTGTGTTTTGATTGTATTAATGTGTGGTATGATATTATATTCGTATGTTTTGATTGCGTTAATGTGTGTTTTGATATTGTAGTCGTGTGTGTTTTGATTGTATTAATGTACCTTGTTTTATTGATGTTTCTTTATTGATAGTTTTCTGTTTCATTTGTATCCGTGTGTATTTGGACTGTATCTGTGTGTATTTGGACTGTATTCGTGTGTATTTGGACTGTATTGGTGTGTTTCGAGGTTTTAATCGTGTCTTTTCATTGAACACATAAGGTAATGCTATGTGCTGATACTTTATACTTGTCGGGATCGCTCAGTGGTTAAAGGGTTCGCTCGCCGCACAGAAGACCCAGGTTCGATTCCCTAACACAGTTCTTACTGTCTCTTAAAAGTATTGCTGAATTAATTCTAAGACCGGCAATCAAACCTACATTTCATTCCTCAAGTACACGATAATCAAATATGTAAATATAACAAAAATATAACAAATATAACAAAATCAGAATTTGCTTACACATTTCTCATATGTAATCTGAATAATGTACACAAGCAGTCACACACCTTTCAGCCAATATACACATCACAAAATTCTCAACATAAATTCAACTGCGGACACGTAAATCAATTCAACGTTTCACATCCCGTGAATGCAATAAAAAGCCAAGTTTGTACACACATTACATAAAAAATTCGGATTCTGACGTACGGAAAACGCTACTTCCTACATCGGCGCTATTCAAAGTGGACGTCTGGATACCATTCAGTGGCCTAGTGCCGCATTCGTCAAACATTTGCCAGTTTTAGGAAAACCCGAAAACATCTTAAGACAAACAAACGTTGTGGGTAAGCGCGGCTACTTGTTAACATTGTAAGTTTTCCTAGCATGGCGCGCAGCTTTCTTGATGTTCCAGAGCCCTCGTAACCTTTCCAACACCTAGCCCAAAATATCAAGCCCACATTGGATGACATTTGGGATTTATCTATCGGCAATAACTTCAGCGGTTACTTAAAGTGTATTCTGGCGATCACGTTGTCGGTTATCATGCGGGGGGTTGGGACGGTGTATGTACGTCGACTATGAGGGTGCCTCGTTACCTCCCCCCGGGAGCTGTTATCCGCCCCCTCGGGGCCTGGGTGGGCGTGGTAGACTGTTATGCCTGGTGGAACACCTTGATGTGATTAGGACATTCCCATTACTGCGGGAATTATGGTGGGCCAATTTGTGAGGTGTAGTTCTTACCTCGTTGTAACTATCAACACATTGGTTACTTGTTATTCTGTAATGAGGAACATGGTATGTTGACAACGGACGGGGTGTTGTTACGGAAATGTACTTTTACACATTGCAAGAGGATTTAAATGGTAATACTGATAAATGTTGTTTGTTTGTTTGTTTTTAAGTCCCCACTCAACACTATTCCAGCTATATGACGGCGGTCTGTTAAAAAAATTGAGTCTGGACCAGCAATCAAGTGATTGATATCATGAGAATTGGTCGTTGCAATTAGGATACGATGACATGCATCAAATAAGTCAGCGAGACTGACCACCCGATCCCGTTAGTCGCCTTTTACGGCCAGCATGGGTTGCTGAAGACTTATCGGGTTGACTCTTCACGGGTTGCCGGTAAATGTGAATTTGGAATACACGAATGTGTATTGAGTTGTCAACTTCTCAGCACTGTCATAATAAATCAGAACCAGGAAATCTAGTGATTGATAACATGAGCAAACAATCACACGTCATCACCTCCCATCCTAAAGTTAGTCACTTCCTATGTAATTCATGTACGGGGGACATGTTCTGTCCCGGAATTATCACGTCTGACCTTTGAGGGCGTGAGTTGGGTTGAACACCGCTATGAACAATCCATACCTCGGCGTCACAGCTTGATGTGGGAGGAAAGATTAAGTGATGCAGGTGTTAGACGTTTGCCACTTTGGTGAAACCTACGAGATGACTGATGATGCTGACAAACCAAGAAACATAATCGAGGTTAACCAGGATTCGAACCCACGATCACATGTTTCTGGCTTACCCGTGGAAAGCAACTCTGCACAGCGAATTGCGGCGCCTTAGACGACTGGGCCACCGACACCCCCTCGTACATTAAATTCACGAATAAAAGAGTGTTATAGATAGTTACTGCAGCTTACAAAGCCAGTATGTCAAACTCCATTTGACATTCAACATCCACCTTAGATAATCTTAATCTTAATACATGATAAATCCTGCACTCAAGAACCCCAGCGTTCGATCATTAAAAAATATCACTAAAATAACAGAAGAAAAAAAATCAATTTCATTGTAATGAAACACAAATTAATTATAACTAATAAATTACAAACATACGTGACCTTAATCGGTTGGGCTGAGTTCCTATTTCCCGACTTTCTTCCCATAGCTAGTGTTTATTGTATTACTAAATGGCGTTAATGTGGCCCTCTGCGGCACACGGGTCATTAATTGTGGGCTGTATAACATTATAAGTGTGTATGAATCATAGAGCCTGGGCGATAGGGACACAGAATTTCTCATCACACTCTGTCCGTGCACGTACTGTGGCCGACAATTGTATATCCTGGCAACAATATTCCTTGATACATAACTCATTGATTTTCGGTAAAGTGACCCGCGGCTAAGCTGAAGTAGAAAGGCCAGAGTCAGTTGGTTATTTGTTCTTCGTTACATTGGAAACAGACGCTGTGTGTTGTGTCAGGCCTTGGGAACCATGTAAACACATACACTGTGTGTTGAGGCAGGGCCGTGTATTGCAGGGATGGCTGTTTCCGGAACATACAGACTGCCGTGCCTCTTAGTTGTTGCGACTAGTGAGTGAGTGAGGTATGTTTAACGCCGCTTGTAACCGTATTCCAGTCATATCACGGCGTGTAAGCTTAATGTGGGAGGAAAGCCCGAATTGACGCAGGTCTTAGACGTGAAACCCACGAGCAAACCTGGAAACATAATCGGGGCGAACCGGGATTCGAACCCACAATCACAGGTTTTTGGCGTACCCAATGGACGAAATGTTATAGTTCCATAAAGGTTACACGTTCACATTCATTCATTCATTCATTCATTCATTCAATGGGGCAGTGGGGTAGCCTAGTGGTTAAAGCCTTTGACCGTCACGCCGTTGGCCCGGGTTCGATTGCCCACATAGGTACAATGTGTGAAGGCCACTTCTGGTGTTCCCCGCAGGAACATTGCTGGAACATTGCTGGAATATTGCTGGAATATTGCTGGGATTATGCTGGAACATTGCTGGAATATTGCTTAAAGCGGCGTAGACCTATACTCATTCACTCATTTATGTATTCATTCTAAATCGGACAGATAGTCTACTTTTATTCCTGTTTCAACAAGAACGTGTCCGAAACCTGTTTATATTTAATACAGTGTGAACATAACGTAATTTGTCACTGGTCATACCAAATTCAATTAGCTGAAAATATTTTTAAAAGTTAGTTCTTGAGAAAGTCTAGCCAACAACATCATGCCTCTTAAGCATTGAGGGACGGTCGGGTAGCCTAGTGGTTAAAGCGTTCGCTCGTCACGCCGAAGACCCGGGTTCTATTCCACACATGGGTACAAGCCCATTTCTGGTGTCCCCCGCAAGGATATTGCTGGAATATTGCTAAAAGCGGGGTAAAACATTACTCACTCACTCACTTACTCTTTAGCATTGAATAAACAAAGAATATGTGAATGACCTTTTTTGAATCATGGTCCCTGTTGTCCATACAACCCTCGTACCATTTAGATATACGTGGGTGTAAACTTAATGTCATGGACCGCCTCCGTGGTCTAGTGGTAGAGCATCCACCCGGAGAGCGGAAGGTCTGGGGTTCGATCCCCGGCCGCGTCACACCAGAAAGACGCTAAAAGATGGTACTTGCTGTTACCCTGTCTCGCGTTCGGCATTAAGGGGATAAAACAAGGACTGGTCGGCTCGGAGTCAGTATACTATGTCTGAGTGGGGTATTCATGTTAAACTGCGGCATGGTATCTCAGTGAGCTAGCGCTATACATCGACATCAGTCCGGACTCGTACAAGCAGCCACCCACACACACACACGTGCATGCACGTCGCTATATAAGTGCAATAATCTTGGACGCGACGTTAAACCCATTTCACCTCACCCCCACCTTAATGTCATGAACGCAAATATGTATAGAATGTAATCTGTCAAAATATGCAACGAAATGCCAACAGTTAATGTCACAACATGTACACAGATTTAATGGAGTTAGGTTTCGGCTTATCAATGGCAGAGTACACTTAATAAGGAAAATTGACGCAATATTTTATGAGCCGTGAACCGTTAACTCGTCTAGCGAGTATTTTAAGATGAGGTTTTATGATACAACGTGGCCACGTTGACATAAAGATACGTCGCTCTCAAGTAGGTCATGTAGGGTGAATTTACCCCGACACATTTGCTGAACACTGCAACCAATGTCTGGAATCTGATAAAACGCCCTCAACGTTGAGTATGACATGGGCTGGGGCGTGTAAATCCCTGGCGTTAAATCTAATAGGATACGAAATTGTTACAGGTAATAAGAGACGAATACCAAAGATTATTTAGCGGTAGACTTGCTATACCATATCGGACTACATCTTCCCGAGGCAAGAGAGTTAACTGACTTTAAAAGTCCAGTTTCCACCCTTGCCAAGCTAGGCTGGAATTCCTGGGCCCGATCGTAGCGCCACCAGTGGCTATTACGAGTTATGTCCTTTCTATGCCTCTCATATTGACCAATCAGATTCAACCTCTCGTATCACTCGCATTTGTTTCAAACAAAACGGTGGCGCCCAGTCAAGACGATCTGATTGGTAATCAAGATCTATATTGTGATAAAACGATTCTTACATCGCGAAGTGCATCAAATCACGTGAGCACCTTGATTAAAAGCATGAAATGATTTAGAAAATATCTGGTGACAACGAGTAAGCGGTCCACATGTTTTGCAAATCCTGCAGTCGACCGAAATCTGCATGACACTTTACGAACCGGATTTCGATTTCAGTGCGCGATTTTGATTGGACTATGCATAGACTCGTTAGTCCAGCCAAAATGTTACTCCATAATACCAGCCTAGTTCAGCAAGGGTGGAAACTTTTATAGTCAGTTAACTCACTTGCCTCGGGAAGATGATCGGACTATAGCAAGAACAGGCTTCACCGGAGTAATATGAATTTCTTATTTAATTTTTTTTTTCGTGTTTTTGTAACTAAAAAAAAGTATCAATTACCCTTTTCCAGAGAAGGGAAAACAGGAATGTTTGCTACCACAAACGGTATGTACCAAGGTTGCGTCTTCAGGATCGTATTTCAACGAAAGAAATCAATGCACTCGTGAAGTATAACGGTGTGACGAGATGAAATGTGGACTCACGTCGCGTTCAATATTATAGCACACATCAGCGTCTCTTAACGTCTTTTGGTATGACGCGGCCGGGGATCGTACCGCCGACTGGGCAGACGCTCTACCACTAGGTCTACCACTATACGGTGTCACAGTCTAGCTCCCTTCGTGCCTGATGTGTTTCGCGATACTCGTACATGCTTAGTCTTTTCCGAAACATCCTAGAGGCGGCGACGTTAGCAGATTGCTGTGCAGAGTTGCTTCCCTTTAACGTGGGTCGTTTGTCTAAACTCAAGGCTCTTCCTTGATTCTGATGTGTTAACACAGTGCTCGTAAAATTTAACCAAAGGGGTAAATGTCTAAGACATGCATCACTTTAACTTCCACTTTGTTCTGACACACCGTGGTGTAACTGAAATAATGTTTAAGGCGACGTTAGTATTTCTTACAAAACGATTATATAAAGGAGCATCCATGTTTGACTCGCTGGGAGCCGCACTTCACTGCGCAGAGAACCGATCCCTAGCTATCCTATGATCTGCCAATGGTGTGTTCGAATACTACAGTTGTTCCCATGGCGACCCATGGTCTGCTCGCACCATACATATGTCATGGGTTTCACCAAATTTAAAAACGTGCCGGCCTTCATCACTTTGGACTCCAACACTACGTTGCAACACCTTGGTGTACGTGCCGTTAAACTCCTATAATTGATCGTCACATTCCGCCATAAACGATCCCCTAATTAATCGCTGTCGTCTGCAGTCGTACTTCGTCGAAGACTCACTTAATTTCGTTCATAGTCGTAATCACTCGTCACTTTCCGTGAAACAACCGAAACCTTTCGATCTGTCACGGAAGGGGCCGAATGAATACGAAATGTCGGTCATGTCACGATGCCTGTATGTCTTATGCCCCGTGTCATAGAGAGAGTCACATATCATGTATAGACACCATCATGTCCCAATTATGTAATTGTGTGTATTCATTTCAAAACCTGAAACCGACATGATACATAATAACGGAGGTAACAAGTTCAAAGTGACGTAATTGCGTAAAATGAAAAGTTCAAACCAGTTTTCGGTTCAATCAAAACGTGTCAACTCATCATATGTACTCAACTAACTACATAATGATACAAACCCACGCCTTAATACACAATTAAACTTAACACCCCCTTAAGGTAGAGAGTGCATTGTCACAGTTTACCCATCATTGTGATGTACAGTGCCGTCGTGTTTATAGGGTCGACGGAAGTACTAAGACCGGTCAAATTCAGTGCAAAAACAAGGTTCACGCTAACAGCTCACAATGATAATTAAAGATATCGTCATTACCCCATATGTTGTTAAATCAGTATGTTGACGTTTATTATACGTATTCATCAAATAGTTCTCCACTTAAACTTTGTACCGACCTTACGCGCATAGACTTATGGCATAATACTTGCATGGAACATATTATTCGTGGCTAAGTGCTCTCATCATGTTGTTATGGCTACCCATCATAAAGACGTGGCATTGTATTTGGTTATTGTGATTGCTAGTTGTTTTACGCCGCACTAGCCACATTCCCTCTATATGACGGCGGGCTAAATACTCGAATCTAAATCAGACAAACTAGTGATTGACATCATGAGCATCGACCTACGCATTGGCATACGATAACATGTATCAACCAAGTCAGCGAGCCTGACCACCCGATCTCGTTTGTCGCCTCTTAGGACAAGCATGGCATGGCATTGTCAATGAATTGGCGTTTTCTTCAACATGCTCGTGGAAACAAAGAGAGAGTGGACCAATATTTAGTAGTCATCTTTTTTTTGTCAAAACCTCTGTAAGGAGAAGCTTTGATTTTACTATTGTTGTATGTTAATTAGTAAAAATGTGATTCCACAAAGTTGTACGTGAACAGTAGCGTATTTGTTTTCTTTTGGTTTAACAGCCTCTATTCTTAACAAAGTTTACATAATGTTTTATTTGAATTTTCACCCTTGACGTATATGCAGTAAAGCATGTATTTCATGGCATTGGTGATTATTTGTTAGTTTTGAAACAAAGGTAAAACCAGTGAGGGTTCCTCTCGCCAAAGATTACCCCTTATCTCCGTCCTTTCAGATTTGTCTTCTCGGCGATCACCCACTCGGAATGCCAACGATTGTTCAACAAACTAGCATGACATTGTTGCAGTTCCGACAGCATATATCTATTTGTGCATACACTCAAGTGCATTCTAGGAATCAGAAACTAGGAAGTAAATCATTACAAGTGTAATTTATCAGATACAATGTTTATTTAATCGTATGGTTTGGTACTTTGCCAAAACTGTGTGCAAAAATATCTTGAACGATATTTTTTCTACGGTTTGTGAGTTACGAGGGCATTGACACCTGCTGCTTGAACACACACGCACGCACGCAAGCACGCACACACGCACGAACACGCCCCCCCCCCCCCCCCCCCCCCCCCCCCCCAAATAATAATCGTTTTTAACACGAACAATTATTTCAATAGAATGAAACGTGTTTTAAATATTTTTATGTTGTTACATTAGATTGAGAACCTTCCCATTCATTGTGATTGTGAGTTATACAGTTCTCGTTGATTCTTAAATTTATAACGAAACGTCGTTTATGGTCCGTATTGCAATATTGCCAAATACAAAGACTGTTTAATGAGTGATATCGGTAATTCGTTGCAAATTAAGACTGTCGGATAAACGGGTCTAAATAGCACTGATTTAATCGGTTCCAATCATTAGTGTCGGATAAAGCCGATGGACGGATTAACGAGTGTCGGATTAACGAGACTTAACTGTACAACGAATAATAGGTACGGAGTCTTTGTATTGTTGATATATTTGACAGCACTCCTCCCGAGAGCGACGTCCGGGTCAACGGGGTCCGCATTACTAGGGTTTCACTGTGAGAGAGGATTAATGCTACAAAGATATCACTACACGGACATGAATGTTGTCATTGTTGCCTCACGACTATCCGACCCTAGAACGTTTCATCAGTTAATTGTCATCAATATTGCTAGCTAGAATATCACGTTAGGTTACCAGTCCATTCAACAGTCACGACTTGGGCAACCGAGTCTGTTCACAGTGGCTTTGTCTCTTCTCTCGTGGACCTGGTTTGAACACGAAGTCACTTTCCCTTAACCTCGGATACATGTTGCGCTGATCAGCATGATTGGATGTCTGTGCAATTCATACCATGATTGCTGTATAGAACAGTACAGCAGTACAAGCAGATAGCATCCCGTTGTTAGAATCACGGAAATTTTCAAACGCAGTTGGACTGTATGGGTCCGACCATTTTCACTCGAGGTTCGGAGGAATGGATAGGATTCGGGCGGAGAATGGATGACGGATAGATACGAAATGGATACTTATTCTTCAAAACGGGTATTCGCTTGACCTCTGATAACATGTTTGTTAACATATTCGTTTGAAATACATTTGCGTCACGTAATATACCTATTTCTCGACGAACTATAACAGTTCAACAAATTCGAGTAATATATTTGTCTCGAATGAAATTGAAAAGCCCCAAGCACCACCTTGTCATTATAACCCATCCATGAAAACACATATCTTCCCTTACACAATAGACCGCCTCCGTGGTCTAGTGGTAGAGCGGCCGCCCGGAGAGCGGAAGGTCCGGAGTTCGATCCCCGACCGCTTCATACCAAAATACGTTAAAAGATGGTACTTGTTGTTACCCTGTCTGGCGCTCGGCATTAAGGGGCTAAAACAAGGACTGGCCGGCTCGGAGTCAGTATACTGTGTCTGAGTGGGGTATTTCATGTTAAACTGCGGCATGGTATCTCAGTGTGCTAGCACTATAAATCGGCATCAGTTCGGACTAGTACAAGCAGCCACACACACACCTCACCTTACACAATAACGTCTCCATGACACCTCAGCCCCAACAGTACATGTATAGAAAACCTGGCCATGTACCTTTGCAGGCTTCTATGACACTTCTCAGGGCACACTGTCATAAATCTTTGACAGCCTCTAATAGAGCCTGAAAAATATCTATCTGTAATCTCAGACATGAAACACCGTAACATGATTATGAGACACAGAGCCGGATTGTTAAAGTGAGTGAGTATGGTACTACGCCGCTTTTAGCAATATTCCAGCAATATCACGGCGGGGGACACCAGAAATGGGCGTCACACAGTGTACCCATGTCGGGAATCGAACCCGGGTCTTCGGCGTGACGAGCGAACGCTTTAACCACTAGGCTACCCGACCGCCCCTCCGGATTGTTAAAACTGAAGGTAAATGAAGGTAGATGGTTAGGAATAGAGATATCACCACGCATATGTCCTGCATGTAAACTTGGTATAGCAGATGAACATAAGTTTGTCCTTATCTGTAACTGTTTTAATGACCTCATAGAATATTACTTACCCAAAATGTATTGTCAATATCCAGCCCTGAATAAGTTTCAAATGCTGGAAATTATCTGGAAATTGTGAAACAGTGCTTAAGAAACTTTGTAAATTCGTGTCGCAAAGTTATGTTAAGAGTCGACAGTTATTAACGCAGGTTTACCACGATGTGTACGGATGCTGTATATATTCATGTAATGATCACGTATACACCCCAGTGGCCTTCATACGAAACAAAGACTTGAATTAACAATTTCATTGTATAACTATGGTGTTTGTTTACTGCCGGTCATGTAATCAAATGCGAAAATGGGCCGTTGGCTTACCGAAAATATAGATATATTTTTTGCTAAGATTGATTTGTACAAACGTCATGTGTACAAAGCCCTCATTAGTCGGCTACTTCAAAAGGCATTGGAATTAGGAATACATTCTGTCCCGCAATCCCAACACGTGAAACCACCAATCAGAGACTCGTTAAAGTCAAATGGAGCATCATGGTTTCTCAAAACGTTCAAGGAATGAATTAGAATACGATGGTCACGATATGAAGCATTGTGCTTGGAAAATATAATACCAAGGTTAAAGAACAACCAACGTGTGTCCTGGTTATTTTGTTTAAACGTTGAGGGATTACTGGCTCATTATTAACGAAAACCTACAGAGAGTATTGTTTATCTTCCTGTTTCATTCGACCAACATGTTCACCACAAATATATCCACCATGCACGAATTGTAAACACCACTCTCTTGTTTTTCCCAATGTTTCACAAAAAGGGATTTCAAAGGGATACAAGCATGCTTACGGTTTATGTTAGGGAGATAAATCTCCTCAGCCTCTCAAGAACGTAATTAACCAGGTGATTGTGTTAATGCATAGTGCACAGCGCGGCAATGCGGATTTGAGCCTCAGCACGAAGACGTGGTTTCAGGGTCTCTGTTGCTTGTAGTCAGTGAAAGGGGCTACAGTCAACACCTTCTCCACACCGCCCTAGTCTATTCAAGTGCTCGACCCAGATGGTTTACGTGTGTCAATACTAAGTTCTTGACGTCGCTCGGTAATCCGGGTCAAGCATGCACTCTACCGTCGGGAAACGCACTGCTTCAAAGAGGAGGTAGAAGGTGAATAAACTTTCGCATAAAAACTCTAAAAATACCAGTTGAATGAATTGCATGTGAAAGTACCCTCGATGTAGTTAATTATCAGCAGTAACGGGTATCCTTCTAATACGAATAATTTCTATAAACTAGTATCTAGTTCTAGTTCATAAAATATCTAGTGGTTAAATATAAGTACAAGGATGACACCCCGAAACATTTTCCACAACCTCACTAACCCCCCAAGCCTCAACCCCACACAAATCAAACAAATCGTGACGGATGCGGTTGAACCTTAAAAGCTTCAGTCACTGACATCTTAACAATGATGTTTTACAAAGTGTACAGTTAGTGCGAAAGAAAGGTCGAGGGAGGTGCTGATGTACTTTTTAACAGTGCGTCTTCCGCATACAAATACCGCATGCCCTCTTCTACACAACTGAAAAGAGAGTCCATCTTGCACATACAGTGCCACATGAGTTCCTGTGCATTCGTCCGCCATACAAAGTTTGTTTGTTTTGTTTGTTGTTTAACGCCACACTCAGCAGTATTCCAGCCCTCTCATTGCGGTCTGTAAATAATCGGGTCTGGACCAGACAATCTTGTGATTGATATTCTGATAACGATCCACGCAGTCGGGGTACACTGACACGATAAAACCCAATTCACCGATCCTGCCCACCCAATATACTAGAATCCTATTCAAACCCGGAATCCCCATTGGGGATCGACAAACGCTGCATATTGTACTGATATGCCCATGCCCCTTCCGTATCTAATTCAGACACATACTAATGTATCGTGCACTAATTATAATAAACTACACGCTGTCCATTCCAGACAATGAGACAGTGCTTATTTTTGAAGACTAAACAATGCATCTTGATCTCATAATACCGCATTCGATCTTGCCTGTCTCTTTCAGAAGACTAAACAATGCATCTTGCTCTCATAATACCGTATTCGATCTTGCCTGTCTGTTTCAGAAGACTAAACAATGGAAATTGCACTTGCGATAACGTATTCGATCTTGCCTGCCTGTTTCAGAAGACTAAACAATGCATCTTGATCTCATAATACCGTATTCGATCTTGCCTGTCTCTTTCAGAAGACTAAACAATGCATCTTGCTCTCATAATACCGTATTCGATCGTGCCTGTCTGTTTCAGAAGACTGAACAATGCATCTTGCACTTACAATACCGTATTCGATCTTGCCTGTCTGTTTCAGAAGACTGAACAATGCATCTTGCACTCATGCGCGTATGCGCTCTTGCCTGTCTGTTTCAGACAAAGAACCAACACACATTTCACTCATACGGCAGCATTTCTACAATCTCCTTGCACTACTTCAGAAAGGGGCCAGTTTGCAATGGAGATGATTAAGAGAATACAATCAATCAGCAGGCTGTAAGCGTGTGTGTATCACATGGGATGGAAGGTCAAACAGCAACAAAGCCTCGCTCAGCAGTACATCCATATAGCTGCTTCCCATTTCCTCAAAGTCAGTGGTTGAACAAATACGGGCCGCAGCTGTCTATATACACGATGCAAGCTACACATACAAAACAAAGTGTGAAAGTTATACATACACATCATGTGTGCCGTTACATGTGAACCTACAGAACACCTAGCCCGTGCATCTGTCATGTCAAGTCCTTCATACAATGAGGTTTTGTTCTGCCCCTCTTTCTGGAGGCTGGTGATCTGTTGACGAGGTACGCCAATCTGGAAACGATGTCGTCGCCTTTAGTTTAGTCTATGACGTCGGACCGGGGCTTTTGTCGCTTAATAGGCGCCGTTGCAAAAATGCTTGGAGCTGTAGGAACTTCTATTTGCCATGTGTCACTCCAACGTTGTGAAAGGAACTATTTACAGTGTGAAATCCATGGACGCTGGTGTATGTTGCGTTATTAAATAAACCTTGGAAATGTTTGTTGATGATAGACGCATCTGAACCGATCTAATAGTGGTTTCTGAATGGACAGAAAATTGGTTGTTAGTCAGAAAATACATACTTCTACATCTCGTGAGAATGCATTGGCAGTTTCGACACATTTTCAATTCACTTAGGTTTGGAAACACACGAGAGCTAATTTTGGACACTCAAAAGACACCACTCGTGGGTTATCGTTAGAGATCTCGGGATAACTGTCGAAATTGATTAACGGGCATTTGGTTCCAACTTTCGATCTGTACCTTGTGTCGATGACTGTATTCACAAACATGTTCAAGAGAAGTCTTAAATGGTAAAAAAATGACGTTTAGTTTTTCCTTTCAAAACGCGCCTTTTTCACCCTGTGCATGTCCCTTTTCGGATTTCGGTACATACCAAGGGAAGTTAACTCTAAATTCTAAACTATAACTCACAAACCTTGGCTTCTATTTATCGATAACATTTAGGTTATTCTGAATACAGTTCCTTCCAAGGAAGATTCGCGCCTCAGTTTTTGGACGGCCACATGAAAGTGTACATCACACCATTTGAATGTACATCAGTGGAGGGCCAAGAGGGTATCTGGGGGTGGCCACCACCCCCCACCATCCCACACCACCCCCACCACCCTTTTGTTTTACATCTGATGACATTTTGTATGCACATGGCCTACCATGATAACGTGTTGATTTGGTCGTTAAAGCACAATTAATAATGGTTTACATATCGTGTTTGTGATTTTTTAAGCCGGCTTGTGGAATGACCCCCAACCATTCTCACAGAGACAATATCTCAGTTCACACATGTCACTTATTACAATGTTTTAAAAAGACTCCAAATTGTGGGTCAGACTCTCGCTTTAATTTGTCTTCCCCGTCCATGCCAAGAATAGTCCCAGTAATGAACACTCTGTCATGTTTCTTCACGTCCCACTGACTGATGTTATGCGACGTAAACCTATTGAAGTGTAGGTAAGAAAACACCACATGATTAACTACAGCTTAACACCTAGGTCCGTACAACATCTGTAAACATACGTGCGCACCGCCAACACATGGAGTCGAAAACACGAGGGTGACATACGGGCCTGAGTACCCAGCTCGTGTTCCTGTCCTTCCTCCTTTCTATCCCTGAATGCATTAATTTGCTCCATGTGTGATGTGTATTTTTGGAGGTTACTTCAGTTGTTTAATGGATAATGTTTCGTACATAATAATGACGACGACAAACCCGTATCCATCATCATACTATAAGAAAAGTGACAAAACACCTTCCATAAGGTCTGCTGAAAGCGCGGTCTATTGTACGAGCATGTGTTTATGAATCACTATCAAATACTTATGATGCAAGATGCTTGCGAAAAGGTGAGCGTATCCTGCCCCACTGGTGGCATCCGTCACAAACACACGCAAAGGCAAGTCAAGTGCTGATATGAAATGTCTGCTGAAAGCAGAGCCGAACTTACGATTCCGAATATATCACTAGCGTGTGTTCATGCATCACTCTCAAAACGTGACGACACCAGATGTTCGCGAAAAGGTGAGCGCAACCTGTCCCAGTGGTGACAATAAGCCAATTCAGTCGAGGAGACGTCTTGTTATGAAAGCGTTATACTGTGAAACATTAAAATATATCGAGTTATCCATTCGAGTGTCGATATGAGGATCCTACCCGGTACCATAGAGACAAGTCATCCTGGGTGCGTTCCACAAGGCGATCTTAGCGCTAAGACAACCGTAGCGCTAAGATCGTTTTGTGGAACGGGGCCCTGGTATATAGAGTCAATTGACTTAACAAGACTTCACTGCATCTAAGTATTAAAATGTTAAAGCTTCCGCGGTATTCATACATGTCTCTGTAAGACGCGCTACAATCAAAGAAAAACAGCCTTAACTCCTCGATGTAAGCCAACATATTAAGACGTATGACATTAGCTCAAAGTCATCCTGACATTTGAGCACGTTTATGAGACAACATTAAATGTAAAAATATCCATAAAGTCCTTAATGCATGTTACCTCGTCATGGACATTTAACTGCAGCTCTTTATGAATGGTTAACTTCAAAGGTATAAGACTCAAAATTGCTGTTATATGGGTGAATGAATGGATGTGTTTTTTTCAAAGCCAGTCATTCAAACGACTACATTCGGTGATAAATATTAATAAAATGGCGTTTCATATGTCAACCAGATAATCATATATAGTGAGTGATTCAAAAATAACGTCGCTATGCATCATTTCAGCCTTATGGCGGCCATGTTATAATTGGTATATAGATCAGGTTATTATACCACTTAATTATATATGTACAGAGGGAAACTGAAGCTCACCTGGCAACAGTATGGAAACATTATATTGAAGACATTGTCATCATACACCCGAAGGACGAGGTGTATCCAATATGATCAAAATACGTAAGCCCCATTTTAAATCTACTAAATTAAATGACACCGGGTCCTATAGAGACGATCTATACAATGTCGCGAGAGTTCTGTGTCGGGATAATCCATGCAAAGTTTCAGCTTCATTGCTTCTGAGGTTTCGAAATTTTATAATAGGTAAGGTCAAATGTTTCTAGAAGTCAAACTACAGAAAGAATATATAATCGTATTGTAGGCCGCAGTGAAGGAAGCACCTGTCACGTATACGACCTGGCATGTTTTGCAGCCACGGAAATCTTGTGTTGAAGACAAATATGGGGATACCACTTGCAGGATCATCTCAAGAAAAACTTTCATTTTCTTTAAGAAATATTAGAAACCTATTTTTTTTCAGCATTGTCTGTCCGAAGTTGTCAAACTGGCGTTGATTTCTGATCATTTTACATCGTTAAAACTTGAAACTATATTTTAGCAATATCATCCATATAAAGTTTCAGATTTCTCCCAATATGTCTTCCAAAATAAAATATATATCAACTTGTTCTCGTCGCTATATGGCGGAAATAATACCGATGCGACGTTAAATTTTAACTCACTCACTCATTCTATAATAAAATCCAATGCCGATGCATTGGACATTATTTGGCCAACTGTTGCCAGGAACATCTACAAAACCATTCTGCAGGTTCTACAGGGGGAGTTGGAAATGCGAAAGGAAGAAGGGTCGACTTGCAACGTCATAGAATGATGGGCAACAAAAATAACACGAACAATTGATACACACTAACAGCGTCAAAAGCAATTCCATAATCATAAGAAATTTCTTCTAAAAGCAGAGTCCATTTAACGATATAAGATCTTTTCGAGAAATGTAAATTCAGCAAATGTTGTAATGAATGGTTTTAAAAGATTGTTGACAAGCATATGACTTAACATGATCTAGAACCCTCTGTTAAAAAGTCCCAGAGATGCATATATGCCTTTCTTTCATAACGTGTCGGGACATGAAAGAGCTTTCCTTTGAACTGCGTTTTCGTGCGTTTTTATAAGAGACATTCACGCTTGACTCATTCTATTGACATATCTATTGTATCCGCTATAAAGAAGAACGTATAAAGGTGGTGTTAGATGCAGGTTCTAAACTTATGTAAGATATAATAAATCAGGTTTCAGACCTGAGCATCAACAGTAAACTCCATCATGAAGATGGGGAGATTAATATGACAGAAGTTCAAAGTTCGAGACTGTATAGAAGCTACTCACCGACGAATATGTCTGCACTTTTCAACTTGCGTACACGTATGTCCATACAGATCTACTGTTACTGACTTCATGCAGGCATCGAGCGGTCGGGTAGCCTAGTGGTTAAAGCGTTCGCTCGTCACGCCGAAAACCCTGGTTACCCTGGTTACAGGGGTACAATGTGTGAAGCCCATTTCTGGTGTCCCCCGCCGTGATATTGCTGGAATATTGCTAAAAGCGGCGTAAAACCATACTCACTCACTCATGCAGGCATCACGAATACATTGGTATTGCTGTGCTGAGTCAGGCAATAATTAAGCAAGTTCTATGGATGGCGGGTGCATGTTCTACCAGTAGGGCAGGACATGCTTACCCCTTTCATCACTGATTAAGTTTGTTGTTTTACGCCACACACAGCAATATTCCAGCTCTGTGACCACGGTCTCTAAATAATCGAGTCTGGACCAGACAATCCAGTGATTGACATCCTGAGCATCGATCCACGCAATTGGGATCGATGACATGCTTCAATTATTTTCATCACTAATTTTCAGTGGTCCATTCATACAATTTTCACAGCTATTTGCCCTTTACGCCAAGTGGAATCTGTTTCGACTGAAGATCTGGGTTGGTTATTCTCATGCATTGACAATTTATATACTCTACTGCAGTGAACCTATATCACTATTCTGAGGTTATGCGACATGTGCCTCACGAGGGACAGCACGCACACCTATGCTAATAAAACGTTCCCTGAAACAGCATAGAAGTGGAAATAGTTTTTAATGAGTCTACTTATCGATCAACAAACCCAATAGAATAGGCCCAACAGATTAAACAAATATTGAATACCCAAAGCAAACTGTCACTGCCCAATGTGAATGATGACATGTAAGTAAAATACTCAATGGCTTCAACAATTATCTGGAGCCATTGTGTACTCTCCTGAAACCTAATCTCCTATGTAACATATTGACGTTACTTTGGGATCGAAAATGGACTAACTTTGTCTTGGATCACATATCTTCAGAAATAGTATGATTTCAAAGATGATCGTTCCTTCATCTCTGGGAGATGGAGAAAGATGAGCTGGTCAAATAAACTGGTCCTTCCTCTCTGAGAGATGGAGAAAGATGAGCTGGTCAAATAAACTTTGCTGGTAAAACTATAAGCCTGAGCTCGGAATGCGTCATTTGATTCCTAAAGACAAAGCTTCCATGTTTGCCACATCACTATCGTAAATCTCACATGGTTAAGTCAAAAATAAATACTACAGAACTGACAACCTTTATTTCTATGCGGTTTTCTATATATTCCTTTCTGTCTTATTATCAAAATAAACAACATGTGTATGTAATAATTATCAGAGAATGCCGTCTTTGTAAATCTCACCGGAACATGATTCCGTTCCTTAATTCCTTTTGTATTGGTCCAATATTCTTGGAAGAGGAATAATATCCTGCCAAAGTAATAGCGATATCCTTGACGTAACTGTGCTCATCGTATTTATACGGCAACCTTGATGATTGTTTGGGCAACTAATTTATGTTCCGCGTCTAGGATGTTTAGACTAGCGTTACACATGTTCTAATGTTAGATCACGGGATGAATATCTCCCCCCATCTGCTGTTTTTTTGTGAATCTAGCACACTTCCTTACTGTTTGTCGAGGAATGGCAACAATGCATGCACGCTGTTGATCTTTGCAGTTTCCGCGCATCGCCATTACGGTTCATGTCTGCGGCGCGAGCGTGAGCAGGAACTAGACAAATCTGTTCAGCTTGGCAATATTCTCACTACTTCCGTGTTGAACGCCAAACACCATAGTGCAACCATCCTCGTGACTCAAGGGCGTGTACCATCTGTGATATATTATTTTAACAACGACGGCTTTTGTAATTCTTTAAGTCAGGATGAATTTCATTCTTTTCCGATATTCACAGTTATTTATCGTTTGCTATTACAGATGGGCCTGGTGAATGTATTTATGCATTAGGTCATCGGAGGAGAAGGATAAGTCGAATCGTTTCATGAAACACATTTCACAATCACCAAAAGTGGGGAAAAACTCCTTCCATGTGCCTGACTAAGAACTTTGCACAATAACTCTTTTATTTATATCATCATAACCAGCATATCTGTCCGTCCATCCGGATTCATTTAGACCCGTGAAGATGCGGGATAGAACAGGTCTTCAGCAACCCATCCTTGCCGTAAAAGGTGACTTTGCTTGTCGTAAGAGGAGGTAAACGGGATCGGCTGGTCAGGCTCGCCGACTTGGTTGATGCATGTCATCGTGTCCCAATTGCGTGGATCGATGCTCATGATGTCAATCACTGGATTGTCTGTTCCAGACTCGATTATTTACAGACCGCCGTCATATAGCTGGAATATTTCTGAGTGCGGCGTTAAACAACAAACATACGCATTCGTTTACTTTTCTGAGTTACGTTTTATTCAATCCCTACCGATATGTTTCTACCTTTCCAACTTAATACTACCATGGCACGAAATCCCAAAACGAGATATAGTTTTAATAATTGCTTTATACTATATGTCGATTTTGCAAAAAAAAGCCTTTCCAAGTATCACGTGTCACGTATCGAGTTTTCTGGCAGACAACACACACAGCCTCTGCGCGCCAGTAGACGTCGACAGACCTTGTAAGTAGTGGTATCGTGTGACGAATTAAACCACGTGCATTCAACAGAGCTCAACTAAACAGATGAATGTTTGCCTGTAGTAATAATAATAAGTATTATGTATCATTATGAAAGGCAAGTGCCGTTATACTATATGCCTCACGACTTGCACTAATTCGATGCAGAAAGTAATTAGTACATGAATATAATCTTGTTTGAGGAGGATAGCATCTCGGTAATGTCATGACGCACGTGTTATCAATAACGTAAGGACTGATATATTTCATAGCAGCGCAAGCAAGCTCTAAGAAATGTACATTATATATATCGTTTCAGAATTGTCACTTGTGTGTAGGCAGCTCCGTGTGGCTGTACATGGAGGTTGAGTGAGTGAGTGAGTGAGTATGGTTTTACGCCGCTTTTAGCAATATTCCAGCAATATCACCGCGGGCTCAGAATCAGAAATGGGCTTCACACATTGTACCCATGTCGGGAATCGAACCCGGGACTTCGGCGTTACGATCGAACGCTTTAACCACTAGACTACCCGACCGTCCCTTGGTTGAGCCACATTGGTGCAGCGTGTTAGGTCCTGGTGTCCTCCGCCGTGATATTGCTGGAATATTGCTAAAGCGGCGTCAAAATTCTTACTCAATGTACTTGTAGGGCATGGTTTGTTTGTTTGTTGTATAACGCCGCACTCAGCAATAATCCATCTATATGACGGCGGTTTGTAAATAATCGAGTCTCGACCAGACAATCCAGCGATTGACATCTACGCAATTGGGATACGATGACTTGCATCAACCACGTCAGTGAGCCTGACCACCCGATCCCGTTAGTCGCCTCTGATGACAAGCATAGGTTGCCGAAGATCAATTCTAACCCGGATCTCACGGGTTGTAGTGCATTGTAATCGGCGATATTGAATATTGTAGTTAATATGCTTTAAACAGTGGAACTCAACTAGGGTGAGTGAGTGAGTGAGTTTGGTTTTACGCCGTTTCTAGCAATATTAGAACAATATCACGGCGGGTGACCCCAGAAATGGGCTTCACACATTGTACCCATGTGGGGAATCGAACCCGGGTCTTCGGCGTGACGAGCGAACGCTTTAACCACTGGGCTACCCGACCGTCCCAACTAGAAGTCAAATATTCTTAGACATAGATAATATATCAAAACGCTAAAGTTATATGACTACAGAAATACAAGAGAGAATATGATGAACCTGAACTGTTAGGCTTGTTTAGAGAAGGTGAAGGAGACAGACGTGTCACTTATCATAGGTCACGGGATGGGGTCAGGATGAAAAGGACGGTCAGCTAAATTGGATTTAAAATCTTCAACTTGCCGCATAGTAAAAGAAACGTGTGTAGTTTCTCGCATTCAATGACGTCAAACTTGGAATTAAAATACGAAAATAACTACAATCAATATAAACTGAGTCTCCCATGCCCACCATCGCAACATGCTTGACCCCCCGTGAAGATCCGGGGTAGAATAGGTCTTCAGCAACCCATGCTTGCCGTAAAAGGAGACTATGCTTGTCGTAAGAGGCGACTAATGGGATCGGGTTGTCAGGCTCGCTGGCTTGGTTGAAGCATGTCATCGTAACCCAGTTGCGTGGATCGATGCTCATGATGTCAATCATTAGTTTGTCAGGACCAAATTCGATTATTTACCGACCGCCGTCATATTGCTTGAATATTGTTGAGTGCGGCCTTAATCAACAAGAAAAAAACATTCTTGACATTCTTGACTCATTTATGTACAGTTCATTTGTGCTTGTGATGAATGGCCAGCAGACCGTTATTCATGACTAAAGCCAAGGCCGTAGTTAACTTAATTTGACAGGGGGATGGGGGTGTTCAAATAATTGTTGTACAAGTTACACTTGTCCCCAACTTTATTCAAATAAAACTGTTTTCTATTAAAACAAGTGCCCCCCTTGCCGCCCCCCACCCCCGGCTGGCTACGGCTCTGCTAAAACCCTTACCCCTTCATACTAAAACACTTTTCTTTCATCGTACGCTTACGTTTTGCCAGCTAACATCAAACGATATTGCAATGAGCGACACAGAATAATATTAAGAACTGTCGCAGAACTGCCACATATTGACGACTGCCATATATCGCTAAGACCACTTAAGCATTCCATAACTTTGTCTCAAAAACTTAATTTACATTCTGTGTCAGTCAATCAGGAAATTTATGAGTATGCGTATTACGATATATATTTATAGTCTCCTGGCCTGAGAGAACGTAAGGGCTTTAGCAAACATTACCACACAGATCACTGATAACATACAATGTCAATTTGACAAGGCGTACGCCGGTTAGCAGTGCAAACACTATCATGGTAGCAGGTCAATGTACATCGTCATGTTTATTTGTGTTTTCAGAATGACCGATTAGTTTAAAAGACTACAAAAAGAAACTGTCTCTCGTATATCGGCGCGTCACTTTGCCCGTTTCGGTTGATAATAGACAGATCATGTGTTGGGGGTTTGGGTTGGTAGGGGTTAGAAGGACAGCTGCCCGCCACCTGAGGTACTGGGGGCCTGAAGCAGGGTATAGTTGTCATCCTCGACTGTGCCTGAATTATACACGGCTGTAATGACAGCGAGCCGCGTGCCAAGGTTTATACGCAGTTTGGAGTTATTGGTTTACAGGAAGATATTAAGTTTCTATAATCATCGGTTGATCGATGTAACAGTTCATAAAATTGTTATAAAAGTGTTGCTGCTGCTAATGTTGGAATTTCGCGTATTTGATATGAACAACATAGGACTTAGCATACAACCTTGCCCGACACACTACTTTTACAGGCTACAAACCGAATGTATGTAATTCGTTAAATGCAAAATGTAATAACCGCTTAACAAAAAACATATCCAGGTCGGGAGCTATTAACATAAAGTACAAACGTTGTACAAGCGGAATTCACGTCACCAGTAGTGTAGATATTATAATTCATATACAGTTCATTCTACAGATTGTTGATAAACAAACTCGATTGTATTGGCGGGTTTTCAAGGCAAGAGGAATTCCCTTTTAAGTTTCGTTCCTTTTGAATTACGGCACAGCTGTAGCTAGCAAATAAACTTTATATTTCGTCACAGGTGGACGAAGATATTCACAAAGGACTGGTTACAGCTACGACTTAGGGGATATTAGATTAGAAAGCATTTTAACGCTATAGCCTTGGGCGAACTGTTTGGAGGGGTATATCATGTTGTAGGGGTGAAGGGAAGAGGATAAACTCTTACTTGTAGTCACGGGTATCCGGGGTGTGGTATAAATGATGGGTAGCGGGGTGGTTCTCTCCTCCCTCACCACCCCATGACAGTGTTCCCAGTAGTCGGGGCAGCAGTCGTAGGCTGTGGCGTTACAGAAGACGTCGCAGTAGCACTCGGTGCCGAGGATGGGGACGGAACAATAGTCGTCCCGGTCGATACAGCATTGCTGCCCCCGGCGCTTGGCACACCAGGGTCCTTCGAGGTCCGGCCCCCATTCCCACATCTCCCCCCAAGTCCCGAGGAAACATCCCGACAAGGATAGCACCAGTAGAATCCCTACACCAGACATCTTAATCCGTTAATCTCTGCAGATTATCTGTTGAAAACGCTTAAGAAATCCTGTCAGTTTTACTCGCCTGCCGCTAGCTGGACGTCAAAGCATGTCTTTCTTGAGTCACACTTGCAGCACAATGTCGTGCCCGACACGCACTTCTCCAATATACCCGTGTCACTTTTACGTACTACATATAATCCAAGTGAGGTATGAAAATCTCCTCGAAGAGTGTCGAACGTCTTAAAATTATCCCCTTGAGACACTCCAACTCTGTTGATATTAATTGATATCCTGATAAGGTTTTACTCCGTGGGATAACATAACCGTGTCTCACTTTACGAAAAATACGAAATATCTTTCCTTAAAACACAATCACTGAATATAATGATCCAATATTTCGTAGAAATGAAATATGTTCACATTTCTTTTGCACTTTCCGTCTTAAAAGGTTTTTCCCTGGCCTCGCGGGTCCACATCCTACTCTTGGTCCAGTGAAGGAGCCTGTGCTGACTCGGCGGTATTCGGCCACTTCCTCGGCTCGCAGGTTGAATGCAATATGTATTAATTGGGTTGGATCTGGACAGGGAGGGAGCGATCGCTCGCGGTTTACCGCCGACACTCGCCGAGTCAAGTTGTGTGACGCAGACCGCCACCATCCTCCGGCAACCCGCGCGCAGGCGTACTCGTTTCTGAGTAGACGTTGCAAAAGAGCTGCCCTTTCAGCTGCAAATAGCATTCAAAAACATTTAACAGTATCTTTATAAGATTTCTCCTCGGAGAAGCTTAAGAAATCTCGAGAAACAAAATCAAAAGTTGGAACTTTGCAAAAGCAAGGGTTTATTTAGCCAAGTATTTTGATATCTTATATCTTAAATTGGCACGATTATCCCCCAAATCCAATTTTGGACCGCCGCCGTGGTCTAGTGGTAGTGCGTCCGTCCGGAGAGTGGAAGATACGGGGTTCGATCCCCGGCCGCGTCATACCAAAAGACGTCAAAAGATGGTACTTGTTGTTACCCTGCCTGGCGCTCTGCATTAAGGGGCTTAAACAAGGACTAGTGGGCTCGGAGTCAGTATGCTATGTCTGACCGGGATATTCATGTTAAACTGCGGCATGGTATATCAGTGAGCTAGCACTATAAAATCCGGACTAGTACAAGCAGTCACACAGACACACACGCACGTGCACTGTGTAAGTGCAGTAATCTTGGACGTGGGATAAAGCTATTTCACCTCACTTCACCAAATCCACCAAATCATATTTATCTCGCAAGGAAAATCCCAGATCAACCAAACATTTGCCCACTTTGTCGACACAATGATTCTGAATACGACGTTTAAAGTTCATTCGTCCGGGCGACGTCATTATTTTCTAATCAGCGAGAAGCGGAGATTCGTTCTCCTGATTATGTGCGTAAGACGAAATGCGGATGACACAAACTGGTGGTTTGACGGTCACTTGGATTTCAGAGTGAGGTTTTACGTCAATTAGCAATCTCCTATCGGTATGGCGTCAAGGGACGTCAGCAAGGGGCCTCATATCGTATACCAGTTTGGGAGGCGAATCTGATCTGATGCCAGGTTGTCATAGGTCCCTACTACCTATGCTGGCCGCAAGAGGTGACTTCATGGAACGGGTAGTCAGGCTCGGTGACTTGGTTGATTGCATGCCATTGTACCAAACCGACGTGGGACGTTACACGAGCTATCAATCACTGGTTTATCTGGTCCAGATTTATTTGTGTGTAAAGGTATCCAAACTGCGTCTATCGTTGCTAATAATATCAATCACTGACTTGTCCGTTCCACATTCATTTTTACAGCTGGAATTTTGCACATTGTTTCGTTAAACAACTAACATGAAAAATATCGTTCTTAATACATCGAAACGTAAAAGATGCATAAATTGCGATTAAGCGGCACGTTAGGACCAGGGCCCACTTGCACAAAGCGATCTTAGCGCTAAGATGATCGTAACTCCCATACTTTAACATAGGCTTACAATCACTACGATCACTTTGTGCAAGTGGGCCCAGGTGAGCTAAAAGATCACAACTTGAAATATATAACAGCGTTCATTTCACTTCTAATTGTACAACTATCGATGATTCTGGTATTCATATATAATACATTGAGTTTTTTCTTTACTTAAAGCTCATAATTCACGGAGCTTAACAAAAGAGTCCTTCTTGAGTCATCGTGGGAAAGCCAGCCGCAGTCTTTGTATTCAATAACTATAATGTGTCAGTTTATTAAAACATGCAATACTTTTCAGAATTAATGGCGTGGAACGTGCATACTTCTTTCAGCTGTGTTACAATCCTATCATTTCATAAACCTCACTCTCGGCTATTCCCATACTACCCCATCGTTGTGAGTAGGTTAAGTGAGTTGTCCTAACTTATCGCCATCAGCTATATGGTCTTCAGAACCCCATACTTAAACACAGCATTATGTCACTGCACATGGTGGTGCTAAAATCGCTTTGTGTAACCGTGCTCCGGAACAGGCAAACCAGTGATTGATAGTGTGAGCATCAGTACACACCGCAGAGACAGGACAACCAGCACAAAAAGATGAGACTATTGTAAATCTGTCTTCGTGCTGTGATGGCTAAGAACAGACGGGTCTAGGCCTGATTACATGAAAGGAAACTCTTATAAAGTTGATTACGGTATAAAACCCATGTACTTGTTGTTACTCTGCCTGGCGCTTTTTATTTAGGAGATAAAACAAGGACTCGTCAGCATGATGTGTCTAAGGGGTTAAACTGTAAATCTGTGGCATGGTAACTCAGTGGGCTAGTACCATAGTCCCGGCATTAGTCCGGTCTATTATAACGGAGACATGGTACACTGGATAACCGATGATTGCTATTCGTGACTCTTTCGGAAAATGTCCCAACCCCGTGGCTTTTTATATTTACCGTGTACTACTATTGTAAATCTGTCTTCGTGCTGTGATGGCTCAGTACAGACGGGCCTGATTTCATCCAAGGAAACTCTTATAAAGATGAATGCGGTATAATACCCATGTCATATGAGAGTGAATATTACATCCGTCAGGTAAAATGAAGACATAAGGCACTGGAGACCAATCTATCAATAGATCAGTGTGACGTTACATCACTAAAATTATCAACTTTAACAAACACGTCATAACGTCAATGATGTATGTCCTTGATTGGTTTTTAAATAGTTGTTCTTCAGAGAAGAATGCTTGTTACCGGTGAACGTCGTCAACAGTTCACTACTGGCTAAAAGAAACTTTTACGTTTGATCGAGTTTTTCTCATCACCTAATGAATGGTCGGTACTGAATTATTAAGTTCATACCTAACGTTCCACTCGCCAGCTTCCATAGCGTTCCAGGACCGCCGTGGTCTTGTGGTAGAGAGTCCTCCCGGAGAGTGGAAGGTCCGGGGTTCGATCCCCGGCCGCGTCATACCAAAAGACGTTAAAAGATGGTACTTGTTGTTACCCTGTCTGGATCTCGGCATTAAGGGGCTAAAACAAGGACTGGTCCGCTCGGGGTCAGTATACTGTGTCTGAGTGGGGTATTCATGTTAAACTGCGGCATGGTCTCTCAGTGAGCTAGCACTATAAATCGGCATCAGTCCGGACTAGTACAAGCAGCCACACACACACACATACACGTGCATGCACGTCGCTATATAAGTGCAATAATCTTGGACGCGACGTTAAACCCAATTTCACCTCACCTAGTTCATAGCTTGCGTGCCTATCAACAAGTTTGCTGATATTGTATTTTTCTGTATTGTTAGGTCATTAACATCGGTACAGCGTGCACCAACAGATGAAAATATGACTACGCGTATGTCATGCTTCTAGGATCCGATGTTATTGACGATCGGGTGGGTAATGTGTGAACAAGCTGTTGGTGTGTCATCGAACTCCGACGGCGTGCATCGTTGACCTATGGTACTGCTCAACCAAAAGTCAGCCAAATATCCCATATGTTTCAAACACATATGTTGTCGTATAACAATATCCAACGATGACAGAATACAGAGAACGTTCAGTGGAACTTCAAGGGTCAAGAACAAGAGAGGGCGTTATCCGCTGGGCAGGTTGGTATGTCAACACCCATGTCCCACGGTTTAACTTGGTGTAAATGTGACCTTTCCTTCCACATTATCTGTGTTTGTTTGTTGTCATCAGCCATATTCCAGCTACATCACGCCGGCTATAGCTGGATCATTGCTGAGTGTGGCGACAAACAACATACAAACAACATCACGCTGGCCTGCTGATTATTGAATCTTGATCAGATAAGCCAGTGATTGATACTTCGAGTAACGTCCCACGTCGCCTTGGGACGATGACACGCAATCAACCAGGTCACCGAGCCTGACAAACTCATCCATTTAGTCATCTGTTATGTCAGGTCAAGGTTACTGGTGACCTATCCTATACCCTAAAAATAAAAAAACTCAACGTCTTGCCATTTGTTTGTTTGTTGTTTAACGCCGCAGCTATATGACGGCGGTGTGTAAATAATCGAGTCTTGACCAGACAATCCAGTGACTGACATCATGAGCATCGTTCCACGCAATTGGGATACAACGACACGATTTAACCAAGTCAGCGATCCTGAGCACACGATCCCGTTAGTCGCGCCTCTTACGACCAGCATAGTCGCCTTTATGGCAAGTATGGATTGCTGAAGACCTATTCTAACCCAGTTCTTGGTCTCGTGCCTACCAAATAATGCTGACGCAGCACTTTGGGTTTTACTTAAATATTGTACAAACGGCGTAGAGCCTGCCTCAGTAACTGAATATGTGGTTAACACCCGCAGTAGAGATCTGTTGTTAATTTTTATATCCGAATGGGACAACGCTGATAGAGCACGATCAAAATCATTATTAGTTAAAATACATACCTTCGTGTGACACGTGAGACAGCTTTTTAGATAATACATATTAAATATTAAATAAGAGGAAATTCATTATATCCATAAAATATTTCTAATTCAACGCAAAGAATGAACATGCATGCTCACTGCATCCGCCAGCTGTTGTAGTGCAAGACATTAGCTTTGGGTGTGATTCCATATGAATACTACAGTGCCTGGTATTAAAAAATGTGTTTACAACTTCAATAGAATTTAAATACAACATGACGTAAAGCAAAGTCATAACCATTCAAACCTGCTTCATGGATATGGCTTTGAGATTATGGAAATTAAATGATAGCAGGTGCCTGACAACGTCTTAAAGGCGCGCTACGGGAGGCTATGTCAGATCTGCGCTTTAGAAAGTATTTTACTTTGTTCAGTGATAAACCTGTTTATAGTCATCTTGGCTCAGTAGACACAATAAGGATTATTTTTAATAACAAAAATAGAACCTGCAAATATTGTTGATTGAGTCTGCATATTTTCAACTGATGCAAAACCAGATGTATGTTTTTCAATTAAAACTATGTCCCTAAATACAAGGTAAAACCATCTTTTAATGTATTTTTTGTGGCAAACAATTCCTTTCTTTTAACAGTGACTGTCTTTTTTCCAAGTATCACAACGGGGGATACATCGAAATGGGGGTGGGCGTTGTTGAAGCGTTCGCTCGTCACGCATCTTCCCAAGGCAAGGGAATGCACTGACTACAAAAGTCCAGTTTCCACCCTTGCCGAACTAGGATGGAATTTCTGACCTTGGTCGTAGCGCCAACAGAGGCTGTTCCGAGTTATGTCCCTTCTATTTACCTCCTATTGACCAATCAGAATCCACCGCTCATATCACTTACATTTGCTTCAAACAAAATGGCGGCGCCCAGTGAAGACGATTTGGGTTCCGTTGTACAAAAGAACCTTAGCGCTACGACTGTCGTAAGTCTATGTTAAGGTATGGGAGTTACGATGACCTAAGCGCTCAGATCGCTTTGTACAACGACACCCACATCGATAATCAAGATGTTTATTGTCATAAAATGTGTCTTACCTCGCGAAGTACATCAAGTCACTTGAACGCTTGGATTACCAATATGAAAAGATTTGGAAAACATCTGTCGACGCCCAATTAACGTTGCACATGCTCTGCAAATCCTGCAATCGACCAAAATCTGCCCTGTTGTTTGTGAACCGAATGTCGATTTCGTTACACAATTTTGATTGGACTATGCATAGACTCGTTAGTCCAGCCAAAACTCCATAATTCTCGCCTAGTTCGGTGAGGGTGGAAACTGGACTGTTATAGTCAGTTAACTCCCTTGCCTCGGGAAGATGCTCGTCACGCCGAAGGTCCGGGTTCGTTCCTCACGTGGGTTCATTGTGTGAATCCCTTTTCTGCTGTCACCTGCAGTGATAGTGCTGGAATATTACACACTCACTTCGAGCGGAATTCACACGATTACCACCGTGGGGGTAAAACAGGGGTCAAGGTATACACTGTATTTCCCTGTACAGTGTGTGAGTACCGTATTTGACGTAATAAGCGCCCCGCTCTAATGAGCGCCCCTGGTGATATTTGCTAAAATATTGGCTAGTGAACACCCCTTCCGATTGATCAATGTACACAAGACTTATTAATTCGTGTATAATACACACTCGTGTGTTATATGCACCCTTAATTACGGGCAGTTAATTTTTGGAAAAATATGTTTGTCGTGTATAATACGCACAGACTTTTCTTTTGAATCATTCAGGCAGTCAGCATAAACCACGAAATTTACGATCTTTCAACTCTGTTTTTTTTCACCAAAATTATATTCTAATTGGATTTTCAATTCTTTAATTCGCTTTTCAAAGCGTTTTATGAAAGTCATGTACATAATGAGAACATTTCCATATTTGACGCACCGAAATGACGTCAGATGACTTTACCATATGTGCAACCGGTTGAGTAGGTTTCGAACACCTTTTCGTGAACACCTGGTATCATCACTATTTGAGTCGTTGTGCAGAGTTGCGTCCCTCTCGCACGCCAGAAACCTATGATTGTGGGTTCGAATCCCGGTTCGCCCCAATTATGTTTCTAGGTTTGTCAGCACCATACCCGTGCTCGTGGGTTTCACCGAAGTGGTAAACGTCATAGACTGCATCACTTCGGGCTTTCCTCCACCGTGATATAACTGTAACACTGTTAAACCCAACTCACTCACTCACTTACTAGTTGATAGTGACTCATAACCAAGATATGATAGTGTCGGAATATTGTATAACATATTCTGCTTTCAGCACATATTTCTTATGGTAATAGAAAGAGTTTTGTCCTTTCATTTACCCTAACTCATGGGTTTCGCGAAGGTGGTAACGTCTACAACCTGTGTCAGACTAGGCTTGGTCAACATTAACACTCCATGATATAACTGAAATATTTTTCGAAGCGGTGACCCAGACCGCCCCTTGGTGCCTTCTCCCATGACAACAGACGTACTTGTATATAACATCCAACAACCGCCTCACGTGCAAGAAGAATTGGCTTCATGTCTCTGGTCACAGTTCAACCGCCTCACGTGCATGAAGAGTTGGCTTCATGTGTCTGATCACAGTTCAACCGCCTCACGTGCATGCAAAGTTGGCTTCATGTCTTTGATCACAGTTCAACCGCCTCACGTGCATTTAGAGTTGTATCTTATCCCTGATAACAATTCCTCCCCACTTTCACTATGACTATCGCCCTCTTTCCACCACATGGCACTACAGCACAAGTCGCACCTATTGAACAGAAGCGACATGGCTTCCACGGAAGTCAATTATATGACTGGTCAGAACCGAACACGCCGGTGTTTGCGTCCCATCACTCGTACCTGTACTCTAGTTATTGTTGGGGCGGGGCTCAACTGATTGACTATGTGCGACACACAGACAGCCTGCGATTCCTGAGGGTGAATGACAGTAATTTATGTAGTGGTAGTACACATTAATATCCATTTGAACTAGTTTTTGTGATCGGTATATCTTGGCTTCTCGCACGTGGCTATATCCATCTACAGTGGGCCAAGCTTTAGAGCTGATAAGCTAACAATACACACAAGGGCCAGTTTGTAGCAAGCACCCGGTCGGCTAATTACAGGTGAACCGACAGGTGTTGCCCTTCTCGTCAGGTGGACAAGAGTACATGTTCCAAGTGGGTCTGTGTTAAATGGGAAGTTTGCTGGCACTGTCTTTATTACATGACATCAGAGGGGGCACATGAAAGGCCGGTCAACTCGGAGTAGACGCGGTCTATAGTGTGGCAATAATGGGAAGATGGGTACACACGAGGCAAACATTCTAATGTCTCACAGCGCATAGCCCAATCACTCAGTTTAACCGCTATTCTGTACAGTATCGGGGTGATTCATTAGGCCCAAACAATTTACTGATTTGTTTTTCGGATTCTTATCGGGAAGAATCTCCACAAAACTTAATAAATGCCAAATTATTCATACATTGTGGACTAAAATAAATTAGGGCACAACCACACCCACTTTTGATAATGTTAAATTCTGGATACCCTTGCGGCAATTCTGCGAAGATTAAGAGTTTAATTTCACATTGAGGTAATTTTACTCTTAACATGCAATTCTTTTCCATTTAATTTCATTCAATTTTACAATTCAATTTAACCTTCCTCGTTGCAATTCGGGGATGGAATAGGTCCTTCGGTGTTCCGTGACCATTCGGGGATAAAATAGGTCTCCAGTGCCCCTTGGCGATTCAGAAATAGAATAGGTCCCCAGTGCCTCTTGGCGATTCAGGGATAGAATACGTCTCCAGTTCCCTGTGGTGACTAAAGGATAGAATAGAGCCCCAGCGCCCCGTGGCAATCCAGGGATACAATTGACCCTCAGTTCCCCGTTGCGATTCAGGGATGAAAAAGGTTCCCAGTGCCCCTTGGCGATTCAGGAATAGAATAGGTCCCCAGTGCCTCTTGGCGATTCAGGGACAGAATAGATCCCCAGTGCCCCGCTGCGATTCAAGAATAGAATAGGCTCCCGGTTCCCCGTTGCGATTTAAGATTAGAATAGGTCCACAGAAGAGGGACTCCGGGTACGAATATAGGCCCCCAGCAACCTGAACATAGGTCCTCAGCTACTCGTAAGAAAAGACTAACGAGATCGGGTGGTCAGGCTCGGTGACTTGATTGATTACGTGTCGTCGTTTCCCAATTGTATGATGCTCATGATGTCAGTCAATGGCTTGTATTGTCCAGACTCGATTATTTACAGACCGCCATATAGCTGGAATATTGCTGAGAGCAGCGTTAAACAACAAATGATATGAAGGTGACACAGCTGACGAAAGGTGGTGAGGTGAAATTGGGTTTAACGTCGCGTCCAAGATTATTGCACTTATATAGCGACGTGCATGTACGTGTGTGTCTGTGGCTGCTTGTACTAGTCCGGACTGATGCCGATTTATAGTGCTAGCCCACTGAGATACCATGCAGTTTAACATGAATACCCCACTCAGACACAGTATACTGACTACGAGCCGACCAGTCCTTGTTTTAGCCCCTTAATATCGAGCGGCAGACAGGGTAACAACAAGTACCATCTTTTAACGTCTTTTGGTATGACGCGGCCGGGGATCGAACCCCGGACCTTCCTCTCTCCGAGGGAACGCTCTACCACAAGACCACGAAGGCGGCCTGACGAATGGGTTTCACGGACACGTTGATTAACAGGTGATGCCTGGTTCTATTAGTATAACGCTACCTCGTACTAAGAAATCGGCGGTACATGATTTTATCTGCTCCCATGTATACAGACATTTAAGGAAATTGCGGGGGAAGGTCAAGGTAACCGTAACAACAGGAGGAACGTGACGTAAACCTCAAATAATTTGGTATCCAATTTATTTGACATTCAGTTGCCCCGGATTGAAGCTCTGAAGCGTTAGGACAAGTGAAGATACGATGCAGAATAGGTCTTCAGCAACCCATGCTTGCCGTAAAAGGCGACTATACTTGTCGTAAGAGGCGACTAACGGCATCGGGCGGTCAGATACGCTGACTTGGTTGATGCATATCATTGTATCTCAATTGCGTGGATCGATGCTCATGATGTTACTCACTGGATTGTCTGTTCCAGACTCGATTAATTTACAGACCACCGTCATATAACTGGAATATTGCTGAATGCGGCGTTAAATAACAAACAAACAAATCTTGAGCGTTAATCTATTCTTAGGGTGTCATCACAAGAGAGGCAACAATATGTTTCACCAATTTCAGCATTAGTTAAATATTTCAATTAGATTCAAACCTACACCTTCTGCATGTCGAACGAAATCTCTGGTTACTATGACGTCCATGCCATTGGAAAGAGCTGAACATGAAACATTAATTTAATTATGCTACGCGGTGAACTATATTTCCTCTTGCTAAAACCATGGGAGAGAAAGATTTGATTGTGTTTTCAGGTATACGATATCATCAGAACATAAAGAAGTCATTTGGGACAAATACGCACGTGACATAGACAGTGGAAGTGCGATTCATATGTCACGCTTATGAATGTCATACACGGTTGTCACATTTCTCCCTTTGTAGCAATATCTACATCACGTGGCGGATATAAGTCCCCATAGACACATCATATCTGTATCACGTCTCCTATTGTACAGGCCAGATCACTGTATGTACCCCTAATTACATTCAAACATCACAAGGCAGTCTTACAGCTTCAGATCTAAGCCTCAGCGTTGAGGCGGCGAAATAGGTTCTCTTTGATGACGTTGAGAGATAAATATCTTCCTCATATACAATTTGCCATGTAAATATGGATTGGAGAATATCGAGATGAAGACACGTGTTCATAGTTAGCCATCACGCCTACTTGTCACAGAACCATTGCAAACCCTGGCAGCATCTTCTCGGGTTGGTTTAACGCTACCTTCCTGAAGTTGACGGGCTAGTGCTTTTTTATATACCGAACTAGTTTTTGTATGACTACGCGTTGAGGGCCAAATGTTTGTTTGGTTGTTGTTTAACGTCGCACTCAGCAATATTCTAGCTATATGACGGCGGTCTGTAAATAATCGAGTCTGGACCAGACAATCCAAGGACTGGCATCAAGAGCATCGATCCACGCAATTGGGATACGATGACACGCATCAACAAAGTCAGTGAGCATGACCACCCAATCGCCTCTTTCGACAAGCATAGTCGCCTTTTACGGCCATCATGGGTTGCCGAAGACCTATTCTACCCCGGATCGTCACGGGTTGCCGATAAATGTGAATTTGAAATACACGAATGTGTATTCGGTTGTCAACTTCTCTGCACTGTCAGACTGGACATAAAAATTCAGAACAGGAAATCTAGTGATTGATAACATGAGCAAACAATCACACGTCATCACCTCCCATCCTAAAGTTAATCACTTCCTATGCAATTCATGTACGGGGGATATATTCTGTTCTGGACTTATCACGTCTGACCTTTGAGGGCGTGAGTTGGGTTGAGTGAGCACCGCTATGAACAATCTATACCTCGGCGTGACAGCTTGATGTGTTGCTGAATACCTATTCTAAGCCTGATTTTCACAGGCTTGGAGCCAAATGTACGACATTTGCAATATGTATATGATTCTAACTGTGCTTTGTGTCCAAACCAACAAACACGTGATTTTAATAAGTATGTGACGTGATATATCAAAAGGTGTTTTAACTGTTGTGAACGTTATTTGCTGTGTGGGACGTCGTTGGCAATGAATCATTCCTTATGCGTTTACGTATGTGAATTTCCCGAGCTAGAACACTAAAACGTTTGTGTCGATCGTGCTGTTGCTGAAATATGATAGTTTTAGACATCCGGTTTGAATTAAAACTGTTCTGAATTAATGACAGGCATATTTAGATACTTCATGAGAAAATAACCTCAATCACAGTCTAGAATGAAATATAAGACGGTCTTGCATATTCCCATGGACATTAAACGTGACTTAAGACCGTTCGGAAGTGTTGGATTTTTCTTCGTGTTGTTTTTTAATAGGCCGTGGTATTGTCCTGGCTGTCAAAAAAGTATCAACATACGTTTGTGAGTATTGTGCATTACTGTCATCGGATTGTCGAGTCCGCTGTTATACTGAATGTAAAAAGAAATGGGACAGTTACAGGGCTTGAATTAACACCACTTTAAGCAGTATTTCAGTTATACTACTGCGCGTGGGGTTTATGTTGTCGGAAAGTGCAAGGTGACCCAGATCGTTGATGTCCGCCACATTGGTAAAACCCAGTGTGAAGGTGTGGTGTTGTCGAACCAAGGGGACCCGTGAAGATTCGGGGGTAGAATAGGTCTTCAGCAACCTATGATTGCCGTAAAAGGCGAGTTTGCTTGTCGTAAGAGGCGACTAACGGGATCGGGTGGTCAGGCTCGCTGACTTGGTTGATGCATGTCATCGATCCCAATTGCGTGGATCGATGCTCATGATATTAATCACTGGATTGTCTGGTCCAGACTCGATTATTTACAGACCGCTGTTATATAGCTGGAATATTGCTGAGTGCGGCGTTAAACACCAAACCAACCAACCAATCAAACCAAGGGTCATAATCGGACGACTTGGGGATTCAAACCCATAGCCAGAGGAAAACATAGCCGCTTTAGACCACCGGGCCACCCGTGCCCAGTATTTAGTGTGACGGAGGACAGACCCTCACAGTGACGAGTGCTGATATAAAAGGATATAATTATCTCTGAATGCTGGTCAATGTCACTAAGTCTCTGGGAACACGTTGTTGCCAAGGACACGGCTGCTTTCTCATTGAGGAATCAGCTTGCAAGTTGGTTCTCAGTAAACATAATACATTCAACATTATATTTACTACTGAGAATTAACAACTGTTAAATTCACCCGATTCACATATCGTTGCGTCACCCACCTATTCCTTTTGGTTCGCCCTGATTATGTTTCTAGGTTCGTCAGCACCATACCCGTGCACGTGGGTTTCACCGAAGTGGTAAATGTCTGAGACCTGCATGACTTCCGGCTTTCCTCCCACATTAAGCTGACACGCCGTGATATAACTGGAATACTGTTAAAAGCGGCGTTAAACCCAACTCACTCACTCACTCACTACGCCTATCTTTCATCGTCAGACATTCCTTCAAAATCGAAAAATCCAAATTCTACTGATCGATTATCACCTAAACTATCTGATGTTATTACTTTTTATTTCAATTTATACTGTCTGTTACATATGAACCGCGTTTTCCTAATCTCAAAATATAGAATAATAAATTTATCTGTTCTTATTCGAATCACAATCATATGACTATATTGAGCGACTTACATAGCAAGTGGCTTGTAAATGTCTATATGTAGAACCATAGTAACTCTTCATTGAGGCTAGCTATAGGTATAAGGTAAAAGAAATGCACTTAATGAAAATGATAAACTGCCATAATAAACTGCCGTGCTAAAGAAAGTATATACCCATGTTTGATGACAAGAAATGGTTATACGATGGTGACGTAGTTTATACGGGTATCATAGTTGTTTTGGTTTGAGGTGTTTCGGCGGCTGTGGTCAGCCTAGTAACGTTTTGATAACGTTTGTAATTATTTGGTAAATTCCAATTTTCAAATGTATACTTTCGTTTGCCCGGCAGTTCATATTACTTATGTAATCATTGACATCGTCAGTTTATGGTACTTTTATCTAAAAAGAGACAACTAGGGTTGGTATTTAACGCCCTCCCCCCACATCATGATTCCAGGGGACGTTCCAAGAAAGGTTAATCAATATGACATCTAGCCGGTGATGACCCCGTTCAAAGTAGCAGACCGAGTACTGGCGACATTGCAGCGCAACTCCTGACTCAAGTCCCATCCTTTCCATGTAACAGTGTTAGCCCGGGGCACCGACTGACGTCTCCCCATCTACCCATCCCACGTTGTGACGTTTCCACCCCCATCATGTAACAATGTCAGCCCCGGGCGACGACTGACGTCTCTCAATCCACCCGGGGCGGTCGGGTAGCCTAGTGGTTAAAGCGTTCGCTCGTCATGCCGAAGACCCGGGTTCGATTCCCGACATGGGTAAAATGTGTGAAGCCCATTTCTGGAATATTGCTAAAAGCGGCGTAAAATCATAGTCACTCACTCACTCAATCCACCCATCCCACGTTGTGACGTTTCCACCCCCATCATGTAACAATGTCAGTCCCGGGCGACGACTGAAGTCTCTCAATCCACCCATACCACGATGTGACATCCCCCCTCCCCCACCCTCCCTATCACACGTCGTGACTCTCATACCCCCATGTTGTAAAACTGATAGCCCGGCGCACCGACTGATCCGCTGGACCGACCAATGTTGGATACGGTTGAAACAATAAACTTCCCTCTCTAAGACAATGGCATGTGCGCGGAGACTGTTCCATGTCACCTAACAAGTACGTGTAAGAATTTATCCACCAGCTATTGGGAACATTGGGAACAGTAAAGGCTGTGGGAACTGAAACATTGACATGAGGTGTTCCAACATGGCGGCGGGGGGCACGGGTGGCCCAGTCGTCTAAGGCGCCGCGATTCGCTGTGCAGAATTGCGTCCCTTGGGCACGCCAGAAACCTATGATTGTGGGTTCGAATCCCGGTTCGCCCCGATTATGTTTCTAGGTTTGTCAGCACCATACCCGTGCTCGTGGGTTTCACTGAAGTGGTAAACGTCTGAGACCTGCATCACTTCGGGCTTTCCTCCCACATTAAGCTGACACGCCGTGATATGACTGGAATACTGTTAAAAGCGGCGTTAAACCCAACTCACTCACTCACTCACTCCAACATGGCGGCCAGATCATCTGGGCATTGACAGCATCGATTAGCCAGTGTATCATACACGTATCGCCATTCTACTGTGAAGAATACCTCGGATCCTTACCTAACTTTTGTTTCGGAAGTATTCAAATTATACATGTATTTCTTATCAATCCTCCGCGGGCCTCATTACCGAAATAAAATATATCACTGAAATATACTGAACAACAAAAGTTCCTGTGACATTGAATATTAAGATTTTATGCAAAGTTATGTTTTTTGCCAAATCTGATACAATTTCGGTTTGCAAAAGATAAATGACTCCTGCAAGTGTTCAAATGGTTTAATTTGCCACACTGACCTCAGAAAATGCATGAAAACAATGCATGCAAAAAATAACATGAACATTCCAAAATGTCAATTTACAAATCGTGTACAGCAATGTCATCACTCACACGAAGAACTGCAGAACAAAGAAGGTCAGACATGTGGTGAGGTGAGATGAAATGGGGTTTAACGTCGCGTCCAAGATTATTGCACTTATATAGCGACGTGTACGTGTACGTGTACGTGTATGTATGTGTGTGGCTGCTTGTACCAGTCCGGACTGATGCCGATTTATAGCTAGCTGTCCCATTCAGCGTTAAACTTGTGAAAGGTGAGGTGAGGTGAAATGGGGTTTAACGTCGCGTCCAAGATTATTGCACTTATATAGCGACGTGCATGTACGTGTTTGTGTTTTTGTGGCTGCTTGTACTAATCCGGACTGATGCCGATATATAGTGCTAGCTCACTGAGATACCATGCCGCAGTTTAACATGAATACCCCACTCAGACACAGTATACTGACTCCGAGCCGACCAGTCCTTGTTTTAGCCCCTTAATGCTGAGCGCCAGACAGGGTAACAACAAGTACCATCTTTTAACGTCTTTTGGTATGACGCGGCCGGGTATCGAACCCCGGACCTTCCGCTCTCCGGACGGACGCTCTACCACTAGACCACGGAGGCTGTCGGAACCAACGACAAATGGACCTTGCAATGGGCAGGTAAGGGTCAGGATGGATCATGTTTGGCTGGGTTTTCCACACGTTTTACACGATGGCCTATATGAGTGAGTGAGTTCAAAGTGGCAGTCCAAATACAGGTGGTAATCCGTCTGCAACCTCCACGTCCTCACTGAAGTCCGTCCATCCTTTCCATCACAGCTTGTGACATCCTCACCCAGAAATGAACTTCACACATTATACCCATTTGGGGAATCGAACCCGGGCCTTCGGCGTGACGAGTGAACGCTTTGCTACTTGGCTACCCTCGCCCCTGGCCTACATGAAGCCCGAGAAACAGGTTCCTGATATCTGTCCAATCAATGATGTGATTTCGATATCAACGAAAACTACAACGATCAATATCTGAATTCGACAAACCAGTGACTGATAGCTTGAACACTTATCCAATCACAAAATCGGGCTACGATGACACTACATCCACAAGCTCATATTCTGAAATAGTCCCCCCAAAGCTCCATTCATTCTGTACAGCAGTTGTATGTAGCATTCCATCCAACTTGAGTCTGAAAGGGGCGGTCGGGTAGCCTAGTGGTTAAAGCGTTCGCTCGTCACGCCGAACATCAGGGTTCGATTCCCGACATGGGTACAATGTGTGAAGCCCATTTCTGGTGTCCCCCGCCGTGATATTGCTGGAATATTGCTAAAAGCGGCCTAAAACCAAACTCACTCACTCACTCACTCACTTGAGTCTTCGAGAAGCTTGGAGTACGTGCCTTCTCTCTCTGGACAGCGATTCCCTCGAGGTCTGCATAACGCGTGTGTGAAACCGATACACAAAACAGCATGCTGTCAAAAATGACCTACTCACGTCATCTCACATGCTGAAACCACCAACAAACGCTTATGCAGGTGCCCCTGCACTGGATGTTCGCAATATCATCTATGAACTTTAGATTCATCACGGCTCTCGATGTTGTAATCCTAGAGTGAGGTTATCTTGACATTTTGTTTTGGTGAATCGGGAAAATATTCATGCATTGAGACGAAAATGAGTTCCACTGAGACAAATTATTGTAACAAATTCAGTACAAGTATACTGATCAGATATGGTTGGGGATCATGAATATCTAGAGGAATACTTTTATAGCAGTGAAGACAGTGTTCTTATAAATGTATACGGTATATGAAACAATTTCGTGATCCCTTCTTTTGTTCAGCATACATACTCGTGATCTTTGGTTGAGTTCCACGTTGTGGTATTGGTGTGTTGGGTATTTCGCTGCTTTCAGCAATAATCCGATCATAGCACTTCGTGCAACACCAACAATTGGCCGTCACATGGGGAATTAAACCAGTGTCTCCGGCAAGATAAGCCGACGGCTTAATTATCCACTAGGCTACCCTCATCGCCGTTTAGTCCTAAATATTTCGTCTACATCACAGCAATGTTGATATAAATGCAGTCAAAATGCACGTATGTTCAAAAAGAATAAGTACTTGTCACACCAGACAGCTATCGATAGTCCGACGTCATCATTTTAAGTACACTTGCTTCAGTCGATAATATATACTCCGCCTTATAAGAGGTATAGTTCATGTGGACATTTATCGTTTATGCAATCGTATTGCTATGGATCTAAAATACTGTTACTTAACCTGTCTGGACATCTATAGCTCGTAATCTCGAATGTCCGGACATCTCGAAGTTAGATTCGAGATTACGAGGTTCGACTATATGAATGCACTTGTTGAGTAGTCACGCATCAAAACTAAAAACCATCTGACACAGAATTGTGTTTAAGCTGTCCGTGCAATACAGATCAGGCTTTCTTTTCTACATATCTGCCGGCCAAAATCACTGACAACATGGATACAAATAAAAATAAAAATAATGTTTTTAAATACTTCGTCATCGCCTTAAAGAAAGAAAAGTGTAACATAATATTTTGTTCTTGAATCTTGCAACGATGAGACTTTGCTTTCAAACCAGGCGTTTCTCACGCCCCTATATATTTTTAAATGATGCAATTAAAAGTAATATGCTGACCAGAGAGAATAAATGTATATTTAGTCACCCCACCCCTCCACCACCTGTTTTGTTTTCTTTCCTTTTATGGGGGGTGGGGGTGGGGGTCCGTGAACCAACTAATAAAAAAGGTCTCAATGGGTTTATAGTAATTGGCAGAGACATGCAAGCAACATTAACATTTAAAGTGCAAACATTCACCTGGTAAGAGGAAACAGTTTCTTGTGAAAACATCATTAATCCGCGCCCATTTGCTCTATAGTCCGCAGTTTATATTCCTTCATCAAATTACTCATTCCTCAGAGTAAATTTAAAATGGGAACCGAGAATTTGAATGGCATCCCCATATCACGAAGCTGACATTTGATGTTGTGGAAGACGATGCCAGAAACCGGTAGTACACAGACGCTACCTCAACAGAATGTGCCGGGGGTTGTGCTGTCGACCTTTGTCTGGCTCTTGTAGATCAACAGGTGGGACGTCGTTAACTCCGTGTCAGCCACCTCTGGGTATAGGTGGAGTTCTATTCCTGTCCCCCGGGGTTAGTTCGGGAGACGTGTTCGGGCTGAAGTGTGAGATTCATTTCAAAGGATGTTACAAGTCTTGCAGGAACCTAGTGTTCCGTGAACTGGCTGAAACTGGCTGAACTGGCTGGTGTTGGCTTCTGGGCGCTGGGTAGCCTCGTTAAAGCGTTAGTTAGTTTGTTTGTTGTGTAACGTCGCACTCAGCAATATTCCAGCTATATGACGGCGGTCTGTAAATAATCGAATCTGAAACAGACAATCCAGTGATTGACAATGATGAGCATCGATCTACGCAATTGGGATACGATGACATGCATCAACCAAGTCAGCGAGCCTGACCACCCAATTGCCTCTTACAACAAGCATAGTCGCATCTTACGACAAGCGTGGGTTGCTGAAGACCTATTCTATCCCGGATCTTCACGGGTCGATTAGTCATGGTCTCTCTAAATACCGGATCAAATTTACGGTCCTGAATATATTAGGATAAAGGCCCAATAACGTCTTTCAAAATTACCAATTATACACCGGATCTTCACGGGTGCTTTCGCTCGTGACGCCGAAGGAGGTTGGTGCAGCGTGTGGGTGTTGGGTGCAGAGTTTGAAGCCAATGTGTGGTTCCCCCGCCGTGATGTTGCTAAAAGCGGCGAAGAAATATTCTAAAAAAACTAAAACACACAGCTTCTATCCTATTACAAAGTGATCGGTTAAGTTTGCTAAAACAGACACGAATATTTAACATAAGGAAAACTGTTTTCTTGAATATGCATTTTGATGTACCTATAGTCAGAATGGTTATCATGCATACACATGAGAAAAGTATGTCGAAAAAATTATAAAAAGCTATGTTTTAGACCATGTTGCCATTGTTACGTGTGTATGAAGCGTAACTCCAACCGCCAACCCTCCACTGTGGTATTGTGTGTGATGAGTGAGTGTGTCAGTGAATGTCACGGACTTCTTTATAATCGAGTTTGTGTTAAAAATGAAACTATGAACATCGCAAACAACGACCTACAAAGCCCGGGTACGATGATTCAATCAGCCAGATCACACACAGTAGCCACCCGATCCTATTTTGTTCATTCGTTTCAGGGTCAAGTTACTGTTGACCTAATCTATTGTCTGGTCGCTTAAGGGCGAGAGGACCCGGGGAATTCTGGGTAAGAATATAAGTCCCCAGCATCCTTTGCTTGTTGCAAGAGGTGACTAAGTGGGTAGGGTGGTCGGGATCGGTGGTTTGGTTGATTGCATGTCATGGTGTGTTCTTGATATCAGTCACTGGCTTGTCTGGTCCAGGTTATTTCAGAACGCCGTCATACTACTGGAATAGTGTTGAGTATGGTGTTAAATACGTGCTGACAGTGAGAGGCATGGAATACAACCCTGTCTTATTTTGCAGTCCACACTTCGTCCTATATTGAGAGTCGAATACGACAGGTTGAAGAAAGGAGAACACACTGCACACAGGGCTACCGCCCCGCCACCAAATATTTATTTGTCTGCAAAATGTACACTTAAGACCTGTGAAGATCCGGAGTAGAATAGGTCTTCAGCAACCCATGCTGGCCGTAAAAGGCGACTATGCTTGTCGTAAGAGGCGACTAACAGGATCAGTTGGTCAGGCTCTCTGACTTAATGGATGCATGTCATCGTATCCCAATTGCGTGGATCGATGCTCATGATGACAGTCACTGGATTGTCTGGTCTAGACTCGATTTTTTTACAGACCGCCGTCATATAGCTGGAATATTGCTGAGCGCGGCGTTAAACAACAAACAAAACACAAATATTAACACTTAAGTCAATGCGAGTTTTTACCGAGAAGGATCGCACATAATTAAGGTGGCGGTATCAGCGACAATCTGTACCAACATATTTGCGATAGACACCATTCCACAATAAATGAAGTCATTCCGCCTGTTCTATTCACATGGCGGAGTACCTTCTTTAGATGTAGCATTTATACTGCATAGAGCATCAAGTTGCTGGCAGGTGCTTCCCGAGACGAGTATGTGTGTGTTAAACGAGTATTTTAAACCCCCCTCCGTCCCCTACAAACATCTTCACCAACCCCCCCACCCACCAACCCCCCACCTCGGATCCCAACTGCGTAGATCGATGCTCATGATGTCAATCACTGGATTGTCTGGTCCAGACTAGATGAGGTACAGACAGCTGTCATATAGCTGGAATATGGCCGAGTGTAACAACAAACAACCAAAAGTACACACATACACACACACAACCACACACAGAGGCACACACACACACACCACATGCACACACCCACAAACAACACATGCACACACACACACACACACACACACACATCAGCATCCGTCTACAGCATGCATGTAGAGACAATACTCTTCTCTGTCACCAAATAAATGACGACCGACAGAGACACAAGCCTGATGTTCAATCCGACTGTCCCCCGTGGAAAGACGACCAGACCAACTCCAGCCGACTCCACATCGGTGCGGTTCTCACGCAGGGACAACACAGAACTCGTACGAGAATATATTACAAAGACTAATTCAATAAACAGTAAAATTTTACCATATTGCCAATTTCCCCATCACAACCTGGTGGAAATTCCACGAATTTGGAGTAGTAAAGATGATTAATGTTAAAATCCACGCAAATTCTATGATAGCATTGAATTTCATTTGACATTTGGCGGTATGCCATCCCTCGCGCTTACGGCGTTTACGACAATAGTTCAGACATATGCATGCAGCCTGTAAAGTTAGTGCTAAATAGAACCACACTGCCTTTAGCTAACGTCACGTTGTTTTACGCTTCAGCCTTGTTATCGTGACAACGATCAATGGTGAGTTAGCTATATTGGTGCAATAAAGAAAAGGCATGTCTATGGCATCAAAGTTGAGTACCAAACATGAGTTTGGTTTCCATGGCAGCCACATATCTGTGAATATCTACTGAAAGGAATATGTCCGAGTGTGTTCAATGATGTGTTTTTAATGTTTAAAGTCGGATCGGAATACTGGAGCATTAATTATTGCAGCGTCACTACAGCTGAGAAACCTTCATTAAGATCTATTTATTGTCTTTGGTGGTAATTTATATAACACACACACACACACACACACACACACACACACACACACACACACACACACACACCAAATTTGCAGCTCCATATACCTTTAAATATTGGAGATCGCGAAAACGTAAAAGTTAGGTACGGACAATGCGCCACGACATCAGCTCACGTCACTAAAAATCGAAGTCAGTTACGGGCCATCCGATGATCCCACATCCGTGTAACTACAACAAGCATCCACAGAGCGACCAAGTAACTTAAACATGTACATAATACAAACCATGACACAACTGTCATCATCTGGCAAAACATAGAGCAGAATGGAGAATAGACGTTCAAAGCTCTCTGTTTGCTCAGCAAAGGGCCATAACTCTTTGTCATTGACAGCCGCTAAACACAAGCGAGGACAATCCTTGTGTCTTACTTAAGTGACATGTACTCCTGTTTTCGTGTCACGCTGGTATGTGAGTGTGGTGAAGAAGCAGTATTGTACTCCAGATCCGGGCCTGACAATGGACAGAATTTAACGCCTGCGGGTTTGAGATGCGTGAAGAAAGGATTCGACTCACACTGCACACTGGTGGCGCGATGAAGATTGTGACCGATAATTAGTGTGCCATCACTGCTGTGGTAATATATCGAGTCTTTAGTAAGAGATGCATAAAGAAACTGCTCGCGACGGTTTTTCGCTAATGCTTTTTGAAGATTGAAATAACTACTAAGAGCACGTTTGAGATGTATGAGCAAAAATTGTAAACAGTCGACCACACAGGTGCAGCTGTAATATGAGGATCAAATGTGTGCACAATGTTATGTTCGGCAAATTCCGGAAAATTTCATATTCAAGGGCACAAATAAGCTTCGATCGAAGGTGGATGATTCTACTTAAGGAATAGTGACATTATTTATTTGTATGAACACTGTTACATCTATTTGATGTGACCAGAATTGAGCTATGACACGATTATTAAGATTCATAATATCAACCATTGACTTGCCTTTGCATGTGTTTGTGGCGGTGCCACCATTGGGGCAGCATACGCTCATCTTTTCGCGAACACCTGTCAGCATCACTAGTTGATAGTAATTAATTAAGACCTGCTCATGATATAGTCGGAATCAAACAATCAACTCGTCTTTCAGCAGATATTTCTTTTGAATATGGAAAGGGTTTTTATGTTTTTATTATTGTTTAATTGTAAGCGCTTAGATCGCTTTGTGGAATGGGACAATATGCCTACTTCTCATCTAAGCCTAGACGTTATAACTGGTGTCATGTATGAAATTCACATACTGTATCTGATTACTTACGTGACCATCATAAATTGTTTGTTTAACGCCGCACTCAGCAATATTTCAACTTTATTACGGCGGTCTGAAATACTAGTGTCTGGACCAGACAAGCCATTGATTGATATTGCGAAAAACAATCCACGTCGTCATGGTACGCTGACACGAAAAGGTCACGGTCATTGCGACAGCGTGTAAATCATGCAAATTGTGTTCCAAATTAAACAAACGAGGAGGGAGATTGATCGCATAACATTTTGTATGGGATGATTGCTATTGGCTGTTTCACAGAAGTCTTCATCGGTATACACGATGTTTGTGGCTTGTCTTCTGTGATCTGTTGTTCGTGTTTTGAATGTGCAAGTGGAGAAAAACTCGGTTTAAACTGTTTCCAGGCATGATACAGTGGACCCGTACTGCCGAACCCTTGTCTTCACAATGCTGTCTGTTGTTTGCCATCTTGCCTGTTGTAAGTTCCCAAGAACGGTCCGACCCAGTCATAAGTTTTGTCATAAACCTAAGAGCGCTAAGACAGCTTCGAGAATAGACTGAGCTATGATCTTTTTCAGTATACCTTAACGACAATCTTAGCCCTGTTACAGCTTCGTGAATAGGCGCCACGTGCTGGTTGGTTGGTCGTTTGTTGTTTAACGCCGCACGCAGCAATATTCCAGCTCTATGTCGGCTAACTGTACTGACTGGGTCAGACAATCCAGTGATGAGCATCGTCATGAGCATCGATCTACGCAACTGGGATACGACGACGATCAACCAACAACAGCCTCAACAACCGAACCTCCTTGACAAGCATGGGTTGCTGAAGACCAATCCTTCTTCTTCGACCAGACAGTCCAGTGATTGACTTCGGAACACCGATCAATTGGGATACGATGACATGCATCAACCAAGTCAGCGAGCCTGACCTCCCGATCCTGTTAGTCGCCTCTTACGACAAAAATAGTCGCCTTTAACGGCAAGCATGAGTCGCTGAAGACCGCGGCCAGGCCCCAGGCGTATACAGTTCACACCGAAAAACTGTCACGGAACAGCTCCATCTCATTCGCCATTTCAAATTTGAGAAAATACAATTTTGTTTCATATTTTGGATTACAAAGCAAACTGACCTGCACAAACACAGTCGGCCCCTCATACTTCTCAGACAAATAACGTAATTATCCTGGTTCCCATTCACTACCCTGCATCAACCTACTATACACACACAGGTATAAGACACTGTAATACATGTAGCATATTCGAAGGCGGGACGACAAACAGATGTCGATCTAATCAAACATGTCGGTGACACCCATACGTGATCAATAGAGGCAGGTGTGTTTGCGGTAGGTGCACGAGATGTGTTGTATACAAACAAGCCCCCAGCTACATACTGCGTTCAGGTGTCAATGACACGTTACCTTCATGCAGCGAACATGCAGTCTGCATTCATTTATAGCTTCTCAGGGCGTTACAAAATGTCCAATAAGTGTGGGGGGGGGGGGGGGGGGGAATTTTCAAAATACTACAAATATTATTTTTTTAAATACACGAATTTACATTGTTATAAAGCCTTTATTACTAAGGTTTTGATAAAAATGTCAAAAATATTTGAATGGCTTTTCTTCAGCCATTAAAATCTTGTCGCTGGAACGGATATGGTTGAAACTGGGTTCTTTCTGAATAGTACATCTCTCTATCGCTCTGATAGGATGAAGTGAGGTGAAATGTGGTTTAACGTCACCTTCAATTTAAGATTATTGTACTTATACAAGGGCCGTGCATGCACGTATGTGTGGCTGATTGTACTAGTCCGGACTATAATTCCGCTTTTAGTCCCATCAAAATCGCACAACGAAATCGAAATCCGGTTCGTAAACTGTCGTGCTGATTTGATCGATTGCAGGATTTGCAAAGCATGTGCACTGCCAACTTGTTGTTAACAGATATTTTCCAAATCTTTTCATGATTTCAATCTAGATGCTCACGTGATTTGATGCATTTTGCGATGTAAGACCCGTTTAAACACAATATGTTTCTTGATTATCGATCAGATCGTCTTGACTGGGGGCCACCATTTAGTTTGAATCAAATGCGAGTGATACGAGGGGTGGAATCTGATTGGTCCATGGGAGAGGTTTAGAAGGGACTCGTGATAAGCACTTGCGGTGCGACGATCGAGCCCAGGAATTCAAGCCTAGTTCGGCAAGGGTGAAAACTGGACTTTTAAAGTTAGTTAACGTACCCTCTTCTGTCTTTGCTCACGCCATCGACCTGGTCTGTCAAACCAAGACCCGCCATCTTGTAATGCTGTAATGTAACGTTCATACTGCGAAGCAAAACACAATCTACAAACTCATCAGTACGAAAGGTCAGAGTCAACAGGAGCACGCATCTTGCCAGAGAGAGACCCGTGAAGATCCGGGATAGACTAGGTCTTCAGTAACCCATGCTTGCCTTAAGAGGCGACTACGCTTTTTGTAAGAGGCGACTAACGGGATCCGGTGGTCAGGCTCGTTACTTGGTTGAAGCATGTCATCATATCCCAATTGCGTGGATCGATGCTCATGATGACAGTCACTGGATTGTCTGGTCTAGACTCGATTTTTTTACAAACCGCCGTCATATAGCTGGAATATTGCTGAGCGCGGCGTTGAACAACAAACAAAACACAAATATTAACATTTAAGTCAATGTGAGTTTTTACCGAGAAGGATCTCACATCATTAAGCTGGCGGTATCAGCGACAATCTGCACCAACATATTTGCGATAGACACCATTCCACAATAAATGAAGTCATTCCTCCTGTTCTACTCACATGGCGGAGTCCCTTCTTTAGATGTAGCATTTATACTACATAGAGCATCAGGTGCTTCCCGAGGTGCTGGCAGGTGCTTCCCGAGACGAGTATGTGTGTGTTAAACGAGTATTTTAAACCCCCCTCCGTCCCCTACAAACATCTCCCCACCCCAACATTCCCGCGGCCCTTCCCTCCCACATAACTGTACACACCCAGCCAAAACACAGCCCCGTGAAGATCCGTGATAGAATTGGTCTTCAGCGATCCATGCCCGTCAAAGAGTCGACTAACAGGATCGGGTGGTCAGGCTCACTGACTTGGTTGATGCATGTTATGATCGTCATCGGATCCAAATTGCGTAGATCGATGCTCATGATGTCAATCACTGGATTGTCTGGTCCAGACTCGATGATTACAGACAGCTGTCATATAGCTGTAATATGGCCAAGTGTAACCGCGGCGTTCACCAACAAACAAACAAACAAACTACAACTACTATTACTGGGGGCACGGGTGGCCCAGTCGTCTAAGGCGCCGCAATTCGCTGTGCAGAGTTGCGTCCCTTGGGCACGCAAGAAACCTATGATGTTTCTAGCACCATACCCGTGCTCGTGGGTTTCGCCGAAGTGGTAAATGTCTGAGACGTGCATCACTTCGGGCTTTCCTCCCACATTAGGCTGACACGCCGTGATATAACTGGAATACTGTTAAAAGCGGCGTTAAATCCCACTCACTCACTCACTCACTACTACTACTACTACTTCTACTACTAGTGCGGCGTTAAACAACAAACAAACAAACACACTTGCCAGAGAGGCATCGGTGAGGTCGGTTATGCGCATGACGGAAGTAGGCGCTAATACACGGTTCTAGCCTACTATTTGGGTGCATGCCAGGTAGATCTCATAACCGTGATGCCTACGTTTGGTCCCGCGAACGCTATGTCAGAGAACAAGCCAACGTTGCCTCCCGGAATCTACCTGGGGCCGCAGAGCTGGCTGCCTTGGTGGTGCATCGTGTGGGGCGGCATGATGGATGATTGATATCAGTAATTAGAATAAACTAACAATTTCAAATATAGGTAAACAAGGTACATCCACAGCGTCCTGCTTGCTTATACGATCTGTGAAAAAATATGTCGAACTTGCATCCAGGAATCAGGGCACAGACATCTCAAGTTGAACGCTCACGTTGCACCAAACGCCGCCACCGTATTGGCATAGTCGAGGTGTCAGCTCAGTACACAGGTCCGTGTCTACACGTGTGTGCATGCGGTTTAATGGTGTACATGTGCGTGTAGGGCTTTTTAAGCACGATAAATGAGGAAAACTATAAAAAAGACAAAATGTGACGAAGTCAGCAGTTGGCAAAATGAAAGCCATTCCCCGACAGATCTGTTCCTCACCCAGATTAAGCGGTGCGAGGTGACACAATCAGCAGTGTAACAATACGAACATTGTCCTGTTCTGTGGCAGACAAGGGGCACTGGGGATGTATTTTGCCCCCCAAAGGATACGAGATAGTTCGCCCAGTGTCACCTGATGCAGCCTCCAATTGTGTGTTTGTTTGTCAGATCTTCTCGCACAGTGTATCCAAGGGATTAAAATATCTAATTATATATAAGTCTCTAGGGTGAGGTGAGATGAAATGGGGTTTAACGTCGCGTCCAAGATTATTGCACTTATGCAATGTATATGTGTATAGCTGCTTGTACTAGTCTAGAATGATGCCGATTAATAGTGCTAGCCCGCTGAGATACCATGCCGCAGTTTAACATGAATACCCGATACGATCAAGAATCTAGTCTAGGTTTTGATGCACCTGCTGCAGACCCATGAAGATCCAGGGTAGATAGGTCTTCAGCAACCTATGCTTGTCGCAGAAGGCGACTATGCTTGTCGTAAGAGGCGACTAATAGGATCGGATGGTCAGGCTCGCTGAGTTGGTTGATGCATGTCATTGTATCCCAGTTGCGTGGATGGATGCTCATGATGTCAGTCCATGGATTGTCTGGTCCAGACCACCGTCCTATACTGAGTGCGGCGTTAAACAACAAACAAACAAAAAAAAGCATCTGATGCACGCTGCGGTGCAAAATAACATTCCTGCGCTTACGCACACCCACTTAACATATCTGCCAGAAAAACACAGCGTTTAAGGAGGTTTTTGTTGAGCAGGCAGAGCTTCCTGTATCGTCATAGTTCAGCATGTTAGACATGATCAACCCCATGCGCTTCCTGCTTGGCTTTAAGGTGTACGTGTGCATGTGTCGGTCTGACATTGTGTTACATACATGTTTATGCCGTGAGCGGAAGCAGCTAGTACATTCAGTAGTAGACAGGGTCGTCACGTCAGAGGCTAGATGTTAGCCACGCACACGGAGTGTACACTTCAAGTACCACCGTGTCTCATGGCTTGCATCAACTCCTATAGTCAGAACTGTTGGAAATGTTCTGGAACTCCTAAAGGGATATAAATAATGGCTTATATTATATTTCAAGTGACCCCGTCTCATATTTACACATCTTTAACACGTTACTTTAAGTGAGCACTCTGTTGCATGGTGGACTGTAATTACGTTGATATTATGCAAAAATGATTAAAACTTCAGTATCCATGATGTGAGTGTGAGAGTGGTTGTAGCAATATTCCAGTAACAACACGGCGGGGACTTCATAAATGGGTTTCATACACAGTACCCATGAGGGGAATCAAACCCAGTTCTTCAGCGTGACGCGCGAACGCTTTAACCATTAGGCTACCACACCGTCCCGTGTCAGTATCGAAGTGCATTTGTTTGGTTTATTTAATTAGTGAGTGAGTGAGTATGGTTTTACGCCGCTTTTAGCAATATTCCAGCAATATCACGGCGGGGGACACCAGAAATGGGCTTCACACATTGTACCCATGTCAGGAATCGAACCCGGGTCTTCGGCGTGACGAGCGAACGCTTTAACCACTAGGCTACCCGACCGCCCCGTTTATTTAATTAACCATAAACAATAAAATCATTTCCCGGATTGATTCAGTTTATAATACTTTTACATATTACAACGGGAATGGCCGAGGAATGGGCTTTGGTTATTGATCATTCATCCGACAAGTGATTTCCATGTATTGAATGTGGATTTGGGTGATAATAATGAGTACTGTCAGTCAAGTTGCAACTTAATTAAAAATATTAAATTGTAATAAAAGCGACATTTTTGTGAAGTAAACAGCATCACATAGTTGTCGTTGCATCTTCCCGAGGCAAGGGAGTTAACTGACTATAAAAGTCCAGTTTCCAGCCTTGCCGAACTAGGCCGGAATTTCTGGGTTCTTTCGTTGCGCCACCAATGGCTATTACCAGTTGTATGTGTCCCGTCTATGTCCCTCCTACTGACCAATCAGATTCCACCTCTGATTTCACTTGCATTTGCTTCAAACAAAATGGCGGCGCCCAGTCAAGACGATCTGATCGATAATGAAGATCTTTATTGTAATAAAAGGGGTCTTACAACGCAAAATGCATCAAATCACGTTAACACCTTGATTAAAAACATGAAAAAGATTTGGAAAATATATGTTGACGCTAAGCTGACGGTACACATGCTTTGCATATTATCAGAGTAAGTACGGTATTTCTCAATACGTTTCATGTTGTCTTGAGTGTTTACAAACGTTGCAGCTACAATGATAAGAAAGCACATTTATTCCTGTTAAAGTGGTTGTTCAGCGAAGCTGTTTTGTTTTACAAACGTCAGTTTTCAAGACACGATGTTAACTTAAAAAGATGGACTACGAAAAATGTCAGGTCTGAAAAAAAATGGACAGACAAAAATTATCTCAAGTAGTCGGCACGGATACGGCTAACATTAAATTCTTATCAAGTTATACGAAGATTGGTAGCCAGAACAAGTTTAGTTTGTAGGTTTCTAAGCCATCTTCCTGCACGTATTTGCTGCATCAGCCTTTCCCTAGAACCAGAGAGCCAGTGTTACAACAATACAGTCGTCAGCATGTTCCCTTGATAACAGAAACTTGCACCCAATTCCATTGAGATACAAACGGGTACTAGTAAGAGTAAGCCAATATAGCGTCTCCGGGTTATCAACAAGCGACCACAAACGTTATAAAGGCCTCCCCGAGCCCCCCTAGAAAATACCACAGCTAGGTGGATGGGTGCCATGACTGTTGCTGAAGCAATGCATGGCACCGGTGTGTTTAATGATGTATATACCACTATGCTACTGATCACTGCTGCATGCTGCACATGTGCCAGTCTGGTGCATCCCCTAGATAATTCCATGCGCTGCACTGACACATAGGCTGATACGGGTATTTTACACTGTCACGTGGTTTTAGCCAAGCGTCGAGATGTCTTATCTCGGGAGAGAATGGTATGGTAAATGGCAATGAGTGTTGTAGGGTAAATACCGTGTAAAAATGACAAGATGTGTCAAAGTTGGGTTTACATAATTGTCCTAGAAACAATAGGAAACGGATAATTAGGTATGTGCTCTACTTGTCTTTGGCGTGCGGGTTTCAGCTCGTGTAGTGCGCACGTGAAGAATGTACTTTGTCTTAAACCCCGCGAGATAAGATATGTGTAAGGTAAGAATGGGGATCTGTCGGTTTTAAGTCTCCATTCTATCTGTCAGTGTGACTTGTACATATGAAATGAAATTGCCACAATAAAAGGTATGAATTTATCCCACCTCTCTTACCTAAATCTTTTTAAATATGTATTTTAATTAGATACATACATACTTACATACATACAAAATATTCTTATGAGTGGCCTATTTCTTATACCAAGGTGTGTGCCAAAAGTTTTTATTCGATTTCTTATCTTACAAATGTTTGTTTTTTCTACTATTTTTATGCCCTGTAAGGCAGCGTATTTTTTTCTCAAAGCCAAATTTGTCATTATTTCACTTCTGAAAACGTTGTTGTTTTATTTCCATTGACTTTAACTCTAACCTATCAACCACTAAAAAAACGTTTTCACGTATATGATAATGACGTCACTTAACGTATCTTGATTACATATGGCGAGAAAATATCAAATCACTAGACTATGCTAGACAAAGACCATGATATGATATGAGTTTGAACGCAAAACGCATGAAAAAACCCGTGTTGTCCTAATACTACAAATCCAGGTCAGAAAACCACACCCACATATAGCTGATCCGCGGTGGATGACAAGGTGGTGTTCTTTCTCAAGTTTTCTTTATGAAATCGCCTTTCTATTGAGAACAAACATGCTAGGCGTCTACTGGTGCCATGGGAATATCTCACAGAGAATGTTCTACCAAGGGTTCTGGAAAATAACACGAAAAGGACAAAAGAAAAACATAAAAACTATTTTTTCGGATTTAAAAAGAATGTTACCCAGATTACGCGCAAAACACACCGGCCAGTGTTTTCCCGGGAGTCTCAAATGGCAGCTTAGCGTTAGGATTCGAACCTCGGAATATGCAACAAGCGTGACAAACATGTCGGCCTAGCCCAGTGAGACCTGTCCTCTGCGTCCGCTTTTGACTCGGGGTCAAACTCAAGTTTACACGTTTATTGGATCACTCTTGTGGTGTTGTGTAAATTTCCTCAATTTTCTAAGGCCATGTGTTTCTCTATGAAATCCACATGGTACACACATAGTTCGTGGAAATAAAACATTCCATGGTGTTGGCGATGCTTTTAAATCTCATCTCAGCTGTTTAGTGAATGGAAGCGTCCCGGTGAGCGTTGTAGTCGATGATTGTGTTATGGGCTATTTAGTGTGATGTACGTCACCTACAGTGGGCTGATTGTTTTGTTTGTTTGTTGTTTAACGCCGCACTCAGCAATATTCCAGCTCAATGACGAAGGTCTGGAAATAATCGGGCCTGGAACAGACAATCCAGTGATTATTATGATAAGCATCGATCCACGCAATTGGGTTCGATGACATGCATCGACCAAGTCAGCGAGCCTGGCCACCCGATTCCGTTAGTCGCCTCTTACGACAAGCATAGTCGCCTTTTACGGCAAGCAAGACCTAGTCTATCCAGGATCTTCACGGGTCTCTCTCTGGCAAGATGCGTGCTCCTGTAGTAGTAGTAGTAGTAGAAGTAGTAGTAGTAGTAGTAGTAGTAGCAGTAGTAGTAGTACATGTAGTGGTGGTAGTAGTAGTAGTAGTAGTAGTAGTTGTTGGTGTAGTAGTAGTAGTAGTAGTAGTGGTAGTAGTAGTAGTAGTAGTAGTAGTAGTAGTAGTGGTAGTAGTAGTAGTAGTAGTAGTAGTAGTAGTAGTAGTAGTAGTAGTAGTAGTAGTGGTAGTTGTTGTTGTTGTAGTAGGCGGATGTAGTAGTAATATTGTACCAGTAGTAGAGAAGGAGAATTAATATAGTAGTACATTTTATTAGCGGGAGTAGTAGCAGCAGTAAAGTAGAACTTAATATGATCCTAATAATAGAAGAATAATATCGCTTATGCAAGAACGGAAAAGTATTCATTTGCAACATCCCAGGAGAGTCTGATATTATTGATAGAACTACATGTATCAGCCACCTCGTATTAACCTCTAATGTTATTTAATTCACGATGAAATAAACCAACAGCAAACATATGAATGACTCTATCAAAAACCCATTTAAATATTTGATTTTGATTTTCCGCTCAGTTAATCGTCGTATTTTTACCCCCACGGAGGTAATTTTTTTAATACTCACCACGAGTTGGCATTGCAAACAATTACCGTAGCCATTACGACTCACATTAAATCAACATTTTCCCAGTTTAAGCAGGGTGTGTACCAGCAATGTATAACATGTTGCCACAGTGTGGACCTCTTCAGCTGGGCCTGTGCGTACAGAGGGGGCTGGCCTGACTTGGAGTGCAAACAAATTACAAATACCGTTAATTACCAAATAAACTTCGTATGGTTACACCGGTAAACACCAAGTGACTTAGTTATCATCTTCCAGAGGCAAAAAGTAAACTGACTATAAAAACCCAGTTTCCCTTGCCGAAATAGGCTGGAATTATGGAGTTCTATTTTGTCTGGACTAACGAGTTTATGCATGGACCAAGCAAAGTCGCGTAACGAAATCAACATCCAGTTCGTAAACTGCCGTGCAGATTTCGGTCGATTGCAAGATTTGCAAAGCATCTGTACTTTCTCAATCTTTTCATGTTTTTAATCAAGGTGCTGACTTAATTTGATGCACATTGCGAAGGAAGACGGGTTTTATCAAAATATAGATCTTCATTAACGATCATATCGTTTCCACATGGCGCCGCCATTTCGTTTGAAGCAAATGCAAGTGATATCAGAGGTGGAGTCTGATTGGTCAAAAGGAGGGAAATAGAAGGGACATAGAATAGCCACTGGTAGCACTATAATCGAACCTAGAAATTCCGGCCTGGTTCTACAAGGGTGGAAACTGGACTTTTACAGTCAGTTAACTCCCTTGCTACAGGAAGATGCTTGATAATATGGATACATGTTTGCATGCAAGGTGGTTTGTTGCCTCTGGTTTGTTTGTTTTGTTTTAACCCTCACTCAGCAATATTCCATGTATATGACCGCGGTCTGTAAATAATCGAGTCTGGACAGGACAATCCAGTGATTGATATCATGAGCATCGATTTACGCAATTGATATACGATGACATGCATGATCAAAGTCAGCGAGCCTCAACACCCGATCCCGTTTGTCTTGGGTTGCTGAAAATCCGGATATTCATGAGAAGTTAGTTGACTTTGCTATTTGGATGGGTTTGTAATGTTGTAGTGACATGGTGTCTTGTCATGGGCATGATTTATGATATAGACTGCTTTGTGTTTGCAGCAGTGTGTGAGTGAGTATGGTTTTACGGCGCTTTTAGCAATATTCCAGCAATATCACGGCGGGGGACACCTGAAATGGGTTCACACATTGTACCCATGTCGGGAATCGAACCCGGGCCTTCGGCGTGACGATCGAACGCTTTAACCACTAAGCTACCCGACCGCCCCGTGTCTGCAGCAGATTCGTCAGTTGATGAAATACCTGTGTAGAGTGACGGTACGTCAAGTACAAGGTGTGTACTCCACATGCTATCAACAGATTGGGTTTGCGTCTCTCAGACGTGTTAGCATCAGTGACACGACGCACCCTGAATTATGTATTTAAACGTTCATTGAATGTATATACTATTAATGACATGCAAACTGTATTCGATCACGGTCCGAGGCGAGGTCAAAAGATAATAGACAACAGATGATGCCTTGACATATTTTATTTCTTAAACAAAACCGTTATTTATTTGACGTTTAACGGTAACGAATCGATGTCAATCACAATGCCGATCTCATACCCATAATGCATTATTTTATATGTATGCATTAAGTTATGAATAGAGTAATCTTCCGTGTGTTCGGGAGATGTCCAGCATGGACTTGGGATAGACGTAGCGTTACTTTTTAAATTCCTATACTTAAAAGTAGACATGCGATAGACGTAGATTTACTGTATAAATTCCCATATTTGACTTGCGATAGATGCAGCGTGACGATTGTTGTAACTCCTGTACCTTAACGCAGACTTATGCTAGCAGTAATAGATCGCTAGGTTCTGGTATATAACCAACAGTTAAACTGTTTATGGCTATAAATAAATATCAGCTGCAAAAACTGGACATTTAAATCACCACATTTGAAGGATTCTGTGTTTTTGTTGAGTCGACATACTTAATCGTGTTGTATGTTTCCGGTACCATGACGGTACCTTGCGCTACAATGGCACCGACCTGGTATGGCATCCAGCAAACAGCAAACATGTCACGTTTTGTTCCATCTTATTGTTAGATTTATGTTGCTGCTGTTGCTGTAGCTGTTTATCAGAGTTATAAGAAATGAAAACCACCATACATCGTCAGGAAGAGAATATATGGATGTCAACTTCTTTAGTATTAGGAACACAACGTTTCGGTTTATATGCTTACTCCTTCGTCGTCATTCCTATATTTTATTTGTTTAATGCAATGGTTGACATTCAAAGTCCGGCAACATTTGCTAACCATATTGTTCTGTAAAAGACTGTCCAGCTTGTTCAATGAACGTTAATCTCACATTGATCCACCGTGCCATCAAGAAACTGAGATTCCGAATCGAGTCGGTTGATCATTTCTTGAAGCCGTGTCTCTGTACAAAAAAACATGAAGAAAACGAAACAGAAACTACAGAGGTAACAGCTGTGTTTGTTTAGGATTGCACTGCTAAGAATACTTGGTCTCCGAATTCTTGGCAGTGTCACGCTGCTGTACGTATGCGTGGCCAATGAGATAGCTTAGAAGTGTTACTATAAAACACTCCGCCGTGCAATGTGCATTACTCATCGTTTTCTTTCGTCACGTGAAACACGCTACCTCAAGCTCTAATGGTCAAATAAGGCGACCGAGGAGGGGATTGAATGGTCACAATGGCGGAGTGTCCATAGAGAACACCTGGGAAGCCTAGTCCAGTGGAGGATATTACCTGTCGTCTTACTCCAATACAGTTACATATACGCTTCACTATATAGAGAAAATTTTGTAGCTTTGAAATCGTTCGTCAAAATGGGATAAAAGTGGTTGTATGTCCCAGTAACTTGTGATCGATGGCGGTCCCGCATTGCTGTTTGTTTGTTGTTCAACGCCACACTCAGCAATATTCCAGCTATATGATGGCGGTCTGTAAATAATCGAGTCTGGACCAGACAATTCACTGATTGACATCCTGAACATCGATCCACGCAATTGGGATACGATGACATGCATCAACCAGGTCAGCGAGCTTGACAACCCGATCTCGTTCGTCGTCTTTTACAGCAACCATGGGTTGCTAAAGACCTATCCTACCCGGATTGGTCTATAGTAGGCCTTACACTACGAACTCTACGTGCAAGTGTACCAAAGGCATTAATCAACTAAGTAAACGTTGCACTCAGACTAACACTTACAAATTTAAACATACGCCAGTAGTCTACACCAGCACAACCCTCTGTGCAGAGTTGCGCCCCTTAGTCGTGTCTGGATCTGATAATCGTAGGTTTGAATCCAAGTGTCACCACATTTATATGATCAAAGCGGTAAATATCTACGACGTGCGTCACTTAAGGCTTTCTGTCTGACTTTAAGCTGCCACGTCTGGCTACAACCGAAATACAGTTCAATACAGCGTCAAACCCAACTCACTAACTCAAGTATCGGTATATACCCCTAATCATTCCTACATCCCCCTGATGCTACATTTTACTCCACAAACTCCCCACCTCCTCAACCCGTGTTCTGTTCAACATGGTTAATGGTCTGTTTATCATAGGGAAATGACCCTGAGTGACCTTAAAAAATCGTAATGCTCTTTGTAGCGCATAATGTATACACTGACGTAGAAGGTAGAGTAGGGTCAGTGTTATGAAACTATTTTTTTGCCACAACGAGAATTATAAAAAATAAGCGTCATCTTTGATGTAAGAACATCTTGTGTTCAAAAAGCTAACCTATGTGACAGCATGGAGTTGTTCCACCCTCGCCGTGTGTACAGAGACGAGACGCGATGTTTGGTAACAGCTTCTCAACACGAGCCCACAAAGCCTTAAATGCTTTTCTATGTTTTCTCGGAAAGTAAACGCACACGAAATGTTTTTTATTAAATTTACAGTCACTTTAATTACACACACATATTATTTGGACTCGGAAAGTAACAAGTTCTGCCAAGACGTCGTGAAAATATTATTGCTGTGCCTCGCGTCAATATCCACATGCTGTTTGTATTAAACTCATTTCCGTCTTGCTGAATGATAATATTTGACGAAGGCTCGCTGACAAGCAGCGGCTTGTCCGTGGGATGCACATGCAGGGGCGTGGTCGTGGAGACGGAATACAAGACTATTCGACAAGCACGTAGCACAATAGTCGTAAGGTCAATAGTTTAAACCAACCATGCGGCAATGTTTCCGTTGTTTAAGAGAGTAGTGTGGGAGCGTTGTTATTCTGGTTTGCGTTCTCGTCTTTAAGTCTCGTGACATCAATGTTACGGTGTGTTTACCTGTGTTACACTTATAAACCAGTTCATAGTCAACATGACAAAATGTGATATTATTTCACCCGAAGTACGAACAACAGAACCCATTATTTACTTGAATCTTTATTATCTGAAACAAATCGTAGATGAGGTTACGAGACATTTTATGGGCGCTTTCATTAGTTTAACCTCGTTACTGATGTGGCCCGCCAGTTCATCAATATTATATTCAAAATGTTTTGGGTTTTTGTTGTTGTTGTTGTTGTTGTTGTTGTTGTTGTATATACCGCACTCAGCAATATTCCAGCTATATGGCTGCGATCTGTAAATAATCCAGCCTGGACCAGACAATCCAGTGATTGACATCATGAGCATCGATATATTTAAAATGTTACTACTACATATATATGCTCTGTTTTGGATATAGCGGTATGGCGTTGTTCTATCATTTAAACCATGGCTCTTTTGTCTTTCACCGTGTATTAACTAACTGAATTGAAGTCCACTGATCCAAGGTAATAATGAGAAAGTTTTGAGCATGCATCGACTAGCACAATGTCAATACACAAGCCCTTCAGCCTTGGCAAATAATATTCCACATGTGTCGTGTTGGTCCAAAATGATTTGCATATTTCCCCCAGGGCGTGTATTTCATAAGCCGAGTCGCCAAAGAGCGACAAGAAGGGCGCTGTTGTCACAGAATGTAACTAAAGGGCCGGGCAAAAGAAAAAATACACCCATGTTTGATGGTGGATACAAGTTAAAGATACATGAAATGGTTATTCGATGGTGTTGTATTGGGATCCACCACACCCCTTTTAAACTAAATGGACCCGTGAAGATCCGGGGTAGAATAGGCCTTCAGCAACCCATGCTTGCCGTAAAAGGCGACTACGCTTGTCGTAAGAGGCGACTAACGGGATCGGGTGGTCAGACTCGCTGACTTGGTTGATGCATGTTATCGTATCCCAATTGCGTGGATCGATGCTCATGATATCAATCACTGGATTGTCTGGTCCAGACTCTATTATTTACAGACCGCCGTCATATAGCTGGAATATTGCTGAGTGCAGCATTAAACAACAAATCAATCAATCAATTTAAACAAAACGTAGTGTACCGTAGGCATTAAGAATGACTAAGATTTTGAGATTTTGGACCCCTCTCTTTTAAAATTGCTGGATCCGACCTTGAGATTGTTCAATACATTATGCAGTATAACTGCAAATCTCATTCACTGTCGGGCTTATGTTATTGAATGTCTATTGTGAGACGATTAACATTCTACGAGTCACCACCAACTAATTTGTCATCTCCTCTCAAATTAGTCAACAACAGATTCTAAAACTGAAATATGAGAACACTTAAAGTGTACTAGTACAACACCTGTGGCAATGTGAATTTTACACGATCCGTCATCTTCACTTGCTACGAATCAAAGGTAACTAACTCTAGGATCATGAGTTATATGTAACAGAGTTACCTACCTTTGACCGAATTTATATCTTTGCAGTACACAGCACATATATCTCGAATCAATGCAATACAAATATGTAAACGCTGATAAAACATTTCGTTTGCTTCGTCACGTTTACTAAATGAAGTTCACAATGGTTCACGTGACACAAATAGGAAACATGCAGTATATGAAATAAGTGGATCTAGACATTAAAGCAAAAGGGTAGACGGCTTTATGTTTGTTTGTTTTGTTTGTTTGTTGTTTAACGCCGCACTCGGCAATATTCCAGCTATATGACGGCGGTCTGTAAATAATCGAGTCTGGACCAGACAATCCAGTGTTTGATATCAAGAACATCGATCCACGCAATTAGGATCGATGACATGCATCAACCAAGTCAGCGAGCCTGACCACCCGATCCCGTTAGTCGCCTCTTACGACAAGCATAGTCGCCTTTTACGACAAGCATGGGTTGCTGAAGACATATTCTACCCCGGATCTTCACGGGCCTAAACGGCTTTACAACTGGATTTTCGAGGTAGGGTGTGAAAAGGGGGCCTTGTGGTATGATAAAGTGCCATTAAATAGCAGTTGTCCTATTGTCATCCTTATTGCTGCTACAAGGAAGGAAGCCATACTATTATTAACTCAACATAGAAATATATGCATTAATTGCTGTTTTTAATTAACGATAAACTTGATCCAATTTTACGAGGATGTATTGTGCAATACAATCAGTTCATCCTCGAAAACAGGAACTCAAAGGTTTGTCGAATGCCAGGAAGTACTGCATTCGTCACCACACGCCCCTTTCCGTAACCTACAAGAAGAAGCGGCTTGTCCCGGAATAACACGAGTTGGTCACGAATGGAAGTATTGCAACGGAAACGACCGATTCTTTGGTCGCTATGACGTCACTAGGAGGTATTATGACGTCACGCTATTGTCTGTCATTATCTCAGCTTTGCTGCAGCAGTATCAAGACACGGATCACGTCTCTTGAGTTTTGTACCGCTACGGAAAGATACTACAGTCAATAAGCTTTACAAAGGTAGGAAAATGTAATGATTCGTTTTTATTTCATATTCAATAATGATAGGAAGAACAGACAAGTTCTTATCAAAGAGGATGCCTAAAGTTGCATTGTCGTTCCTTGTTTCGCACAGGGAACGTATCTCTATTACTGTCGTAAGTCTATGTTGAGATGCGAGGATCGCAGGTTTAGTTTTTTCGGATTTGTGGATTAAAAGGTAATATGCATCTTTTATTTCCACTATAAAAACCAGATGTGATTGATAGAGTAATACAATGATGTATATTTTCCAGTCATTCACTGAGACCAAGATGCCGGTCGTCAGACTCCTGTCGAAGTTCGAGTGTGAGGGGTTCGATCCCGAGGTGGCGGAATGTTTTGCTCCAACACAACCAATAGGTAGGTGTACGATCTTATAAGTTCAAAAACATATTCGAACCAAAAGTTACCTAGAATAGTTGATTCCGAAACCATTTCCCTTCCATAATCAGGGTTCACAAAGACCACGTGTTTCACAACCAGTCAAAGAATACTAGTTTACTACACCAACGTGATTTTGTCAGACAGTGTCAGGTATAAAATAGGAATATATATATTAATACTTTTAGATACAAATGACACCTATTTGTATATATTTCAGAATTTCATGATTCGGCTCCAAAATATTTCACAATCAAGCCAACACCCATCCGCCCAGAGCCACCTTTCCAGTGGGACTGTGTTAAGGAGGACAAACAAGCCACGGAGCACGAGCTCCACGTGCAGCTAATGTCTGCCCTGGCCGAGGTGAACACTCTCCGCGCTGACTTTCGAGATGCTGGACTCCGATCACAGTCTCTGGACCTGAAGAACCTCCATCTTCAGATGCAAGTCAGACAACTCTGGGACCAGAAAGTCTCCCTCAGGAAGCTGGTGCATCGCTTGGAGAAGGAGGTGGGCAAGTTGAAGGGGCAGCGTGGGTACGGGGGGGGGGGGGTGAAGGATTTGTCCACAACGCCAGGAACAAATCCATGTCTCCAGAAAAGGACAATGTGTCAGCCAGACACCTCAGTGACCTCGCTCTAAGTGATCTGTCCTCTACAGCTGATGTGTCGCCAACAACAAACAACTCCTCAGAACTCTACAACGAGGGACACCATGCAGTCAAATCTGTATCTGTGTTTGGTCGAATTAGGAAATTGTTCAGAAGAAGGAAATCATAATTCTATATTCACATATAATTCAAAATTGTATATATCGAACTGATTAACTGATTAAAACTGATACGTTAGAACTATTCTGTCATCTTGTATATTTTCACGACACGTCAAGTTTTCTTAGGGTTTTATCTGATGCAACTTACGCTACAGTTTTGGCTGTCAAGTTAAAACCAAAACTTGCGAAAGAGGTGTTGCGTATGCTAGATTATGATTGGTCATCGGGTTTCAAATCATAAAAATATATCCCCAATGCAAAAAGCTGGATTTACCCATCTCGAGTGAGTGAGTGAGTGAGGCTTAATACCACTTTCAGCAATAGTTCAGCACTATCACGACAGGGGAAAACCCGAAATTGACTTGTTGACACATTGTTCCAAGGAAATCTAATCATGAATCGTGACAAACCAAAGCCAGACTACTAGGCAACCCCACCGCCTCAGGGTGAACGGGGTACAACAGGTTGTTTATAAGGACTCATCACATGTACTGTGTGATCATCTATGTAAATAGTTGTCGATAGAAAAGCAATCTTCGTGCAGTGGATACAAACAGGTCCATTACGAAGGTCTGTTAAGCACATAGAGTTACACCTAGTCCGATCAAATCAGTGACCAAAAGTGGGAAACTGATATTTGTGCATTCGGGGCATGGATACATCAGCAGATCTGATAGACTGATAGATCTGAATCCAAGATTCTCCCCAATTTGTACATTTAGTGAAACCTTAGTCACACTAGAGGCGGAATGTTTATTCCTGGATAGTCGAAGTGCATTCTAAAACTTCATATTCGGGCCTATTCTTGTGGCCGGCCCGAATGTTTTGCTCATGCTCAAAACATTCGAGTTTCATTCGAAGTGGAGAAATATCAAACGGTATTCGAAGTGTATTCTAACTGTACTCTGATGGCATTCTAAATATTCTTACGGCATTCCAACAACATTCGAAATATTTTGATCGCATTCGAGGGAGAATCGAAACGACAAGCCACTTCAAATCCTGCCAGAATGTCCCGAATGCACCTCGAATGCATCTCGATTGCTGCCGGAATCTATTTCAATATTAAAAGAATTCAGCTGGAATGCACTTCGAATGCCGTTCAGAATCTTCGATTGCCCCTCGAATGCTCTCGGAACGTCCCGATTGGCCCTCGAATGAGTCCAGACGTAATTCAGAACGCCGCCGTATCGCAAAAAAACGCGACCAGCTACCGCTGGAACGTCAGTCTGCATTGACTTTAATTGATTTGAATTGAAACTGTAATATGTTTGTAGAAATACAGTTAGAATGTTATACTGCTAGGCTGCTACAAAGGGAACGTTATGCTACATGTACAGTTAAGTAACTGATTAAGACTACATTTTAACCACGGACTCTCTGTGCTATTTTCGTCCTAATAAATCAGTGTTGACCCCAAAACACTTACCATTCATTAAACGTACAGTTACTACTGACAGCAATGGTCAACAATTCCAGCATATTCCCTTGAAAAGTAAAATTATTGGTAATCGATTATAACTGGATTGATGGGATGGAACTAGCTAGTTCTATCCATAGAGTGACGATAAATACCCAACACTGTTTCTGAAAGAAATATTGTCATCTTGAAACTTGATACTTGTCACAGTCGTTTCCCTGTGATTCTATTGTACTTTATTTGATATGCTTCCAATGGTTAAAGAAGAATGACAGAAGAATGAGGTTATAAATAAGTCAAGAAGCTGCAAATTTGGAAGTTATTTTGGTATTCTTTTCAGGCTAACACAAGCTATAATATAAGAAGCTTCCAACTTCTCACAAAACATATCAAAACAACGACGTTCCTTTTATCTTGACAAAAAATATCAACAAACACAAGGCATATTTACCTGAATAATGATTGTAATTTACACAAAATATGTCAATGGTCCAACAAGAATGACGAAGACCTTTCCCAGCACCACATATCGTAAAATAATTTAAATTTAAATTTAAAAACATATAAAGATCTTCACTTATTTTACTTATTGATAAAAATTGCAAACTTTCTCTTATCGCCCCTGGTATCAAATTCACAATACACTTAAATAATTGCACTTGTTTTTTAATCAGTTTTCAGTGTAATCTTGTTGAGATGACTTTGATAGTGATATCCAACTATTAAAAGCAGGTAACTCTCGATGACCTGATGTATCTCGCCTACCTTATATAATCGTCGCCAATCACTCGGCTTCACTCGAAAGATTCCGCTCGATTCCGAGTTGACCCGAGTGAACCTAGTGTGAATACAGTTACAACGACGTAGCTACTAGATATTGTGACGTCATGCTATTGTACGTCATTGTCAATCGCTACTGCAGCAGCATCACGACACAGCTCTCGTTCATCAAGAATGTCACGTCAAACATAGAACAGAGCCATCCTCTCCTCAAATGGCGGTAAGAACTAGGACAGCTTTTGATTTAAATCAAGGAGTTTTCGTCACAAAGCATATGTTTCCGGACAACAGGGGTCAATGATTTTATATGAGTAAGATAATATAAAGTTTCCCCAAGTCTGAAATTATTAACTGCATTTATTTCAGTTAAACTTGCGAACACTGGATGCCTTGGTTCTGCCGAAATTCGAGGAATATGACCCTGAAGTGTGGGGTTTCTTTGTTCAAGGAGAACCAAAAGGTAACAGCTGTCTCTTCTGATAATTTTCTGTTTATAAGCGAGTATTTAGCTAAAACACAAACCAGTTGAAATTAATAACTGTCTCTTTCTTCTGATTATTTTCTTTTTATTAGCGTATATAGCTAAAACACAAACCAGTTGAAAATGAACATCTGTCTCTTCTGATAATTTTCTTTTTATAAGCGAGTAGTTAGCTAAAGCACAAACCAGTTGAATATGAACATACATGTATTCTGTTGACGGTCGGTATTTATTAACAAAGCAAACTTTTATCATCGAATTCTAAGCCTACGGTGTTGGTGATTTATAGATGTTGAATTTCAAAGTTATGGCTACTCGCATTTATTTCATGGCGCATTTTAGGCTAGTGGTCGACACTTTCATTAAGTTCATTGAGTGAGTGAGTGAGTATGGTTTTTACGCCGCTTTTAGCAATATTCCAGCAATATCGCGGCGGGGGACACTAGAAATGGGCTTCACACACTCGGGTGACGAGCGAACGCTTTAACAACTAGGCTACCCGACCGCCCCCATTTAGTTCAATGATTTGTCGTTAATTGTCATGCTGCGATGCGGTAAAGCATTCTGAAACAGTCATCATTTCCCATCAGCTGAAACTGTACAGCTACGCACTCCTTATTTCAGAGTTCCACAGCACTCCCCCGACTGGCGTTATCAAACCAACCGCAATTCGTTCAGTGCCTCCTTTTTCCTGGGACTATGACGGGTCATACATTCCGGGTGTGGCAGCATCGAAACTAAACTCGGCCTTCTGTCCCGTTACTGCAGATACCAGGCATGGTGAGTATATTCCACAGTTAGCTTTACTGGGAAGGTTAACTGTTATAAACGAATATACGCCCTTCAAATCGTGATATGTGCAGCCAAACCGCACCTGGAATAGTGTTTACATTGTTTTGATATTTTTGTCGTTACATTCATCAGGTGCGGGAGAAGTGTCATCTGCAGGTACGGATGTTAAGAAACTCCTCAAATCCATGAAGATCTTGGAGAGACAACTGAAGTTTCAGTTGCTCCAAAGGTGAGAACACATCACTTTCTCCACAGGCTATTGTGTGTTGTAGTTTACATGCATGTATATTCAACTGTGTAATCGTATCACGTTTTGAGTGGTAGAAGCATTGGCAACAATATCTTCCGACACGAACACATTAAGATGACAGAGTGTTTTGAGTCATGTATGTAATTAACTGTAATTAACGCCTCTTTGAAAAGTATTTCTGTTCAATATAATCTGCGGATTTCTATAAAGGTGGTATTAAAAGCTTGAAGGACAAATGGAAGAGTGTATTGAGGTGAATGGAGATTATATTGAAAAATAAAAGTGCAAAAGATATTCTGCGACTTGGTCTTATACTGAAGCTGCAAAACTTATTGAACGCCCCTCGTATACTGTTCAAAGCGGCGTTGAACCTCACTCACTCGCAAAACAAAACACGTAAACCCTTAACCCATCTTATTAAAATCAGATCTTCTTGTTCTTGCTGTGTGTAGCGTTAGATCTAAGATCTGATTTTAAAGGGATTGACTCTTAACTGGTCTTGTCAAGGAGATATTTCATTGCATTGAATTAGTTGATTCCAAAGCGGTAACTATTTTAACTAACTAACAGGTACTTGTGAACACTAGTTCATCAACAGAAAATAGCGTAGATGAGCGAGTTTTAACAGTATTTCAGTCATAACAAGGGCGGCTCAAGCATTTCTTAAATAGGGGTTTGGGGCCGGGAAATCGTCTGTCGCTCAGTAATTTTACTGCCTACAACACACTACATTTGATTTTCAAAATGGGGTCCTGACCCCTGTCCCCCCTACCCCCACCCCTCGGGATCCATAGCGTGTCAGCATGTAGTTTGAGGAAAGCCTAAAGTGATGCAGGTCCTTGGCGTTTACCATTTTGGTGAAACCATTGCATCGCAAGTCTTCTTATGCCAAATCGCCTCGTTTATCTACCAGTGTACGTTTCCTTACAGGGCTCAGATGTATGAGAGAGAAGATGAGCTCAGTCAAGACAGGATTTTTCTCGCTGCTGAACTCCGAGACGTGACGGAGTATGCCGAGATTTTGGAGCAGAAGAACCGAGATCTGAACACACATTTGAGACAAGTCACAGAGGAGAACAAGTCTCTCAGCTCCCATGTGGACCGCTTGGTGCGGGACATTAAGATGGTGGTGTCAGGGGAACTGCGTCTACAGAGGGGGGAGGGGGAAGGCCCCGGGGGGCTTGCTGAGAGGTTACAGGTCAATGAGGAGACTGGGATCGACCAGCCGGAGAGTTGGACAGACCTGTCTCCTTACGATAGTGTCGTAAGTGTTAATGAATCGACCCATGAAGATATCGATGGGCGGTTCCATTCACCGACTCGCCACGGTGTGGGTAGTGAAGTTCGGCTCATCAACGGAGATACTCCTCCTCTCGTGTCTTCAAAACGCAGGACAAAGAAGTCACAGATACCGAGATCTCTGTTTGGACGTCTCAGGGGTGCGTTCGGGAGAATCCGGGGTCAGATTTAATCTGGGAGAAGTGTATTTCAGGATGGAAATTAAAATTGTTAAAGTTATTTAAGTTATCTTTTTTTTGCGATCTATTAATGAAACTTGGATGAACGAAATACTTTGATGAGTGAGTGAGTATGGTTTTACGCCGCTTCTTCGGCGTGGCGAGCAAACGCTTTATCCACTTGGCTACCCCTCCGTCTCTGTGATTATGAAGTGAAATGGGAGTACAAGTACAAGTTCACAAAGTACTGCCATTTTGTAATCGGAGTAAACCTCCCCCCTTGCGGTTTATTGAACCTGGAACATAGCGGAGGTTTGTTTCTTTGTTTGTTGTTTTACGCCGCACTCATCAATATTCAAGCTTTATGTAAAATTGCTATATTCGAGTCTGGTGCAGACAATCCAGTGATGGATAAGTAGCAACGATCCACGCCATCCTGACCTGACCACATATAAGACCCCACTTCACGAGCATATGCTGGTGGAGACCCATTTTAACCCGGTATCCTTATGGGTAAATGGGGTAGCGTTAACTTGCCATCATTATCCCAGTAAACCTGCACGTGGGGAGGCTGTGCTAGGTATAAACGTACTCATCCTTTTGCATGCAGGGTACATGCGGTTTTATGCGTCCCTCGTTAGGTTTTATACCTCTCGCCTCCTGCTCGGGGTGCATGCAGAGCACATACGGTTTTATGCGTCCCTCGTTAGGTTTTATACCTCTCGCCTCCTGCTCGGGGTGCATGCAGAGCACATGCATGCGGTTTTCTGCGTCCCTCGTTAGGTTTTATACCTCTCGCCTCCTGCTCGGGGTGCATGCAGAGCACATGTATACGGTTTTATGCGTCCCTCGTTAGGTTTTATACCTCTCGCTTCCTGCTCGGGGTGCATGCAGAGCACATGCATGCGGTTTTATGCGTCCCTCGTTAGGTTTTATACCTCTCGCCTCCTGCTCGAGGTGCATGCAGAGCACATGCATACGGTTTTATGCGTCCCTCGTTAGGTTTTATACCTCTCGCCTCCTGCTCGGGGTGCATGCAGAGCACATGCATACGGTTTTATGCGTCCCTCGTTAGGTTTTATACCTCTCGCCTCCTGCTCGCGGTGCATGCAGAGCACATGCAGTTTTATGCGTCCCTTGTTAGGTTTTATACCTCTCGCCTCCTGCTCGGGGTGCATGCACAGCACATGCGGTTTTATGCGTCCCTCGTTAGGTTTTATACCACTCACCTCCTGCTCGGGGTGCATGCAGAGCACATGCATGCGGCTTTATGCGTCCCTTGTTAGGTTTTATACCTCTCGCCTCCTGCTCGGGGTGCATGCAGAGCACATACGGTTTTCTGCGTCCCTCGTTAGGTTTTATACCTCTCGCCTCCTGCTCGGGGTGCATGCAGAGCACATGCATGCGGTTTTATGCGTCCCTCGTTAGGTTTTATACCTCTCGCCTCCTGCTCGGGGTGCATGCAGAGCACATACGGTTTTATGCGTCCCTCGTTAGGTTTTATACCTCTCGCTTTCTGCTCGGGGTGCATGCAGAGCACATGCATGCGGTTTTATGCGTCCCTCGTTGGGTTTTATACCTCTCGCCTCCTGCTCGGGGTGCATGCAGAGCACATGCAGTTTTATGCGTCCCTCGTTAGGTTTTATACCTCTCACCTCCTGCTCGGGGTGCATGCAGAGCACATGCGGTTTTATGCGTCCCTCGTTAGGTTTTATACCTCTCGCCTCCTGCTCGGGGTGCATGCAGAGCACATGTATGCGGTTTTATGCGTCCCTCGTTAGGTTTTATACCTCTCGCCTCCTGCTCGGGATGCTACAGAGCACATGCGGTTTTATGCGTCCCTCGTTAGGTTTTATACCTCTCGCCTCCTGCTCGGGGTGCATGCAGAGCACATGCAGTTTTATGCGTCCCTCGTTAGGTTTTATACCTCTCGCCTCCTGCTCGGGGTGCATGCAGAGCACATGCGGTTTTCTGCGTCCCTCGTTAGGTTTTATACCACTCGCTTCCTGCTCGGGGTGCATGCAGAGCACATGCAGTTTTATGCGTCCCTCGTTAGGTTGTATACCTCTCGCCTCCTGCTCGGGGTGCATGCAGAGCACATGCATGCGGCTTTCTGCGTCCCTCGTTAGGTTTTATACCTCTCGCCTCCGTCTCGTGTATAAAACCTAACGAGGGACGCATAAAACCCAGGTACCCCTCGTGATCCTGCTACAACACATATTCCCGCTACAACGAAGTGAATATGCAATGTGAGTTGGCTGTGTAAACACTTCTGTCTGTCTGTCTGTCTGTCTGTCTGTCTGGACAGAGTACATGTTAGATGTTGTTATTGCAATGTTATCTCTTCCATGCTGTAAAGATTCCATATTGTTTAACCAATCTCATCAAATTATTTTACCTCTGTACTGACCAGAAATAAAGTAAATAATATGAAGTTTTATGCAAAAGAATCATTTTACTCAAATTTTGACCACCTTTTAAGTGATACGTATTATAAACAAGCCTTTGTACTTGAAAGTCTTACGTCATGTTGTCTAAAGTTCTGGTAAACCAAACTCTGTCCCTTTACTTCTTTATAATGAAGACGATGATCAACCAATCGTGTTCTCGGACACAGCGAAAGGTGAAATATTAAACGAATAGTTTTTCTCTGTTTGCAATACAAATCCAGAGAAAGAAACTGTCCCTTACTTTGAACCACGCACGTCTAGTTTCTCTTGTACAATTAGTGTTACGGAAACAGACATATCTGATGTAATTAAGAGTCTCCATGTAAACAAGGCTCGAGGGACAGACATAATTAGCCACAAATTATTATATAAACGCTTATCATGTAAACATTTCGGGAGAGGATATCTAAGTTGTTAAAACGTGTGCCCAATTCTTTTCCTTGTGAATAAAATGAAAAACATGAATATATTTTTATCCTAATGAAGTTCTATAACTAATGTTACTAGTATGTATTTGTATATATGTATATGCTCACATATACTATGTATAATTCTTATATATTTGTAGTAGTAGTAGTAGTAGTAATAGTAGTAGTAGTAGTAGTAGTAGTAATAGTAGTAGTAGTAGTAGTAGTAGTAGTAGTAGTAGTAGTAGTAGTAGTTAAGCATTCTCGCTGAACATATGTCTGTATGTGTGTACATATTTATAAGCATCTTTTTTTTAATTCTCTGTATCACACGTTCTTATTTATGAGACTTGACTTGACTTGATTAATGAGGAAATGAGGAAACTAAGGGGCCTCTGAGCAGGTCTAGATAAACCCCTGCAAGTGTAGTGTTTGTTTTATATACAAATTATGCGACACAACGATTGAGTTTTGTCGTCTATAAATTAAGGGCGGTCGGGTAGCCTAGTGGTTAAAGCGTTCGCTCGTCACGCCGAAGACCCGGGTTCGATTACCCACATGGGTACAATGTGTGAAGCCCATTTCTAATGTCCCCGTCGTGATATTGCTTGAATATTGCTAAAAGCGGCGTAAAACCATATATTTACGGCCACACGTAAAACTATAGAGTGAGTGAGTATACTCACTCTATAGTTTTACGCGTGGCCGTTTTGACTATTGTTTGGTGGTCGTTTTGACTATGGGTTTTGACTTTACACTTTTAAGGCCGTTCAGACATAGGCCATTTAGACCTGCTCCCGCTCCGACTCGATTATTTACAGTCCGCCGTCGAACACATACCTGGACCATTGCTGAATGTAGTGTAAAACAACTCACCCAACTAACTATTTGTAACCATAACCTATATAGACATTGGAATCACATTCAATTTGTACCTTTTATATACATTCATATTCATGTATGTATGAATCATTTCAAACTAAAAATAAATAAGCACGAGACTCGAACATGCCACTATAAAGATAGGATCGAAAAGAATGCGCTTCGACAACCTGCTGAATAATAAACGAGAGTTACTTCCCTTGCGCTGATGACTATCGAGCCAACAATCACATCTAAACGATAGAAGGCGTCCTTGACATGTAAATTTGAGGGTATTAAATACTTTGAGTGTATATTACAACTTTCATCGCACATACACTCGTAAGTCAAAAACACCTGTTGGTAAGTACCGATAATTAAAAGAGGTTATCGTGTCAGTCACTGGCCCAATCGTTATCAGTAATCAGCTGGTAATCAGCTGAGTGATCATTGAAATAACAACATTCCCCATCACACGATACTGTCTGTCATTGTACGTACGTATACAATGTACTATAAGGAGCCCAGGTCTGACGGATCTGGCATTAGTTTCTCTCCGATGCCTTTGTCAGTCGCCCACTATTTTCCAAATACTACAAATATATCCAGTAGCGCCTATAAACAGTCATTCAATTTATGGATTATAAATCATTTTCATTTTAGGTTTTCACGCTAATATGTTAAACAGTGAACATGTTTTGTTTGTTTGTTTTTTAACGCTGCTCTCAGCAATATTTCAGCTATATGATGTTTGTAAAGAAACAAGTCTGGACCAGACAATCCAGTAATTGACATCTACGCAATTGGGATACGATGACATGCATCAACCAAAGTCAGCGAGTCTGACCACCCGATCCCGTTAGTCGCCTCTTACGACAAGCATAGTTGCCTTTATACCAAGCATGGGTTGCTGAAGACGAAATCTACCCCGGATCTTCACAGATTCAGTGAACTTGTGAAAGTTCAGAATTACATTTGTTAGGCCTATATAGAAATCGTGTCCAAAGACATTGTTTTGCCACTACCAACTCTGCACTTGTCTTTTACAAAAGCCCTGTCTGATCTTGAAACGGAATGTTCAAAGCGTTGTGTATATCAAATGGTTGATGTTATTATCATGATACACGTACCAGTGTGCATTGCTGACATGTTGCAGGCCAGTTTATACATCGACATTTGCATAGTGTTTTAGGAGATATGTTGGAGAAATAACATAGATCAAGGCATCATCTGAAGTCTATAAGGTGATGGGCTTTGGTCCCACCTTGAACAATGATAGAATGCAGTTTGCATGTCATTAATAGTATGTATTTATGTAATGACCATTACATTAAATACATCATTCTTGTCACTGATGTTAAACACCTCTGACAGACGCAAACCACATCTGTTAATAGCATATGTAGTGTACACATCCTGTATGTGGATGTGCCTCCACCCTATACAGCGATTTCATCAACTGACACATGTACTACGGTAATTGGTCTGCATCTTAAATCCAATGTAGATCATGCCCACGACAAGACACCATGTCACTACAAAATTACAAAGCCATCCAAATAGCAACGGCAACCTGTGAAATAAATTACCTATGATTATCCAGGTTAGAATTGATTTTTAGCAACCCATGCTTGTCTGAGAGGCGACCAACAGAATCGGATGGTCAGGCTTGCTGACTTGGTTAATCTATGTCATGATATCCCAATTGCGTGGATTGATTCTCATGATGGTAATCACTTGACTGTCTGCTTCAAACTCAAATATTTAGATCTAGCTGGAATATTGGAGAGTTTGGCGTTATACAACAAACAAACTGTTCAATTCTGAACACCTGTTGTGACGATGTCTTTGTGTGTTGCAGGTGGAGCGGAGAGATCAACAACAATGATGCTGGCCAGGGTCATTGGAATCTCAACAGGGAAATATGGTAGATATCACTTGATTAAGTTTTAAAACACAGATGGGGAAGCTTATGTTAGAAGTGACAATTTTTTCTCAGACTATTCTCACACTAACCCACACCACACAGTGATAGAAACCAACAGCTGTAGTTCACTCGTCTTTATAATGACAACATATAGGGCAAATTTCTACTAGTCCTCATTGTACTTTAACTATTGGGCAGTCAGGCAAGGACTATAGGACGAGTGCCAATTTCTAATGCTGCTACACACAACCACTACAGTAATCACGGAACTAAACAGAAACTTTGTCCTCTTGTTGCTGTTCTGTTTCGAACATTCACCTTCAGCTAACTCAGTGAAACAGTTGCAGTTCATTTAGGATAGACTGGATTTTTTTAGGTATGAATAAAAAAAATGATGTGCAAACTGTATGAAACCTTGTAGTTTATTTTTAGACTGCCTTACAGTGGCGTGTAGGGGCGGTGGGGTAGCCTAGTGGTTAAAGCGTTCGCTCGTCACGCCGAAGACCCGGGTTATATTCCCCACATGAGTACAATGTGTGAAGCCCATTTCTGGTGTCCTCCGCCGTGATATTGCTGGAAAATTGCTAAAAGTGGTGAAAAAACCATACTCACTCACTCACTCAATACAGTGGCGTGTACAGAAACCACTGACGTCATGTTATAATGTCGCGGAAAGTGTATTCCGCCAAAGCTTAGCACTTGAACAATAACAAAACAAGCCTCCCTTTTTTCTTTAAAATGGACAACGAACTAATAAACAATAATAGGAAGGAGTGGAAATTTTGAAGATCAAATCTCTGTGGGGGTCACATCTGGGATAATGTGGTACAGCTGGCTGTGGATGGTGGGGAGGTTGGGGTGGACCATGTTGCTTGGCTTGGTTTGGTTTTTCCTCAGAGGGGCTGTGACATCGCGGTGTTTCCCAGGGATGACTCAGGAGTGGTGTACATAGCTAGCAGGCTCATATAGGTGGGGAACAGCACTTTCCTGTATCAGACTTGAATTGTCTCTTTGAGGGGAAATTTATGTCACTGACCTCAGCACTGATGAGGGGATCAATATGGACATGCATGTCACAACCACCAGAATCTACCATGTAGCTGACAGGACCAAGTCTTTCCATCACTATTCCCATGGTCCATCTGGCTGGACCTTTAAATCTTCTCATGGCAACATCGTCTCCATGATCAAAAGTTCTTAACTTCTTTGAGCCTTGAGACAGTTGTTGCTTCTGCTGTTTCTCAACAAAGTTGCACTGCATATTAGGTTGGAGCATGTTGAGTTTTATGTCACCCCTTCAAAACTGGTTGTATTTGTCAGGTGTTTAATGCTAAAATTTTGTAAGAAATTAGGTCCTCCTCTGTTTCAAATATTGTTCCACAATTATGTTAATCAACAGACGGTTGATAATGTAATTCTCAAGTCACAACTCGTGACGCAAGGCTTCATAGAGTATGACATAACGATCATATCTGTTGCCGCCATTTTGGGCAAATGGAATAAATCTCCAATCATCATTATTATTTCATATTTCAGGTGTGTCCTCAAATCAAACAAGAGACACATTCCCCAGTAAGGCCTAGATCATGTTAACCCTACTGTTTCATGTATGAGAACACTAGAAAGTATGTATTTGTCAGAAATTAAAATCTAGGTCTCATCATAAGTTAATCATTGTAATCTGTTTTTAGTATTAGTAGTTCAGAGTTTTGCGGTCAACGTGTCAGTTGTCAGTTTTAGGTGCTTACTATGCACTTTAATGAATCCTTAGAGTCTGTAAACTTGAGAAACTTATGGGATGTAATGTTACTAATGCAAAAATCAGAAGTAAAGCAGTGAAGCATATATTTTATTACCGGATGTTGCATGATCGAGGTCACTGTTCATTATGCATACTGTATGTGGCAAACCAGAAATAAGGTCAAGGTTAAACTTTGATTATGTTACTCAGTACAGCTTTACGAAAAGATCATGTATCTTTGAAGGCTTTATGTTTTTAGATTAATAATATTTTGGAACGTTATAGATTTGTATTTTTAGGTATGTATCAGTTCGAGATTTACAGTTTAATAATACTAAATAATCCAATCTCAAGAAAGGCATTATAAAAGGAACATTGTAAATATTCTAGAATTCATTATTATGTGATGTGAAATGGTTATTGTTTAAATTGTTCTGGTATTCTTTATTAGTTATATTGTTACACACAGTTCTTGTACAATTTGGTAGGTGTAACCAGTATCCTCTCAGAAGGTAGTTGAGGTCCCACATTACAGTATTGTGCAGTATAAGTACACACATGTATTAGGCATACTAACAAAGACTTATATGCTGTATGTGGGGAAAGTGAGACTCTGTTATCAAAGTATCGAGTAAAAGGAGATAACTCTGTAAAGCTCATGTGGACCATGTGATCTAAGGGAGATAATCCAGTTCATCCATCTCTTGTACATGTGTACTGTATGACAATGATTTCTGTTGCCAACATTTTGGGTAAATGGAAGTGGAACACTGGGGTTTCTTGTGAACCCTCGTTTGTTCAGGAGGGGTAGACGTGAGAGTAGATCAGCATTTGATGCTCTTCTGTATTCCTGAACTGGATGTCATATGAAAAGGCTGCCAAAATCAATGCCCATCTTTGCATTCTTGGACCTACAGGTATTGGCCAGGTGTCTGTGGTCCCAATATGGCCAACAATGGCTTGTGATCTGTGGCAAGTGTAAAATGTCTACCGAACAGGTACTTGTGAAATGTTTTTACACCAAAAATGAGGGAGAGTGCCTGCTTTTCAATCCGTAGTCCTGCTCGCTCTTATAAAGTGTTCTCAGGGCATATGCTGCAGGTTTTTCTGAACCATCTGGCAACACATGGGTTAGGACAGGTCCAAGGCCCATAACATGATATTGAGTCGTACTTTAGCATATCCAGAAATGACCTTAGGGGGTCAGAGGTTCAGTGTCAGCTTACACAATTACACTATTAACTAGGTTCACAAATCAATACAAATCACTGCACAGCAATAACAATGGCAGTATGCAATGAGTGGTAGTTCAATACTCAATGGCAGTATCAAATACAAAATATGATGGCAGTGGTGATATCAAAAAGTTAAGTGATAATAATATTCACCTGTTTGCAACAGTGGTCAAGATTCCGGGAAGGCCTAGGCTGGGAAAGTGATCTTCACACAAAATCTGGTCTTGATGTAATGTCAAATGAAATGTGAGATGAGAGAGTGATGCACCCGCTCAACTTATAAAGTCTAACCCGCTTTCAGCACTTTCCACACAGTGCTTGACAAGTCCAGTGTCACAAGAACAGCCCAGACTATTCCGGAAGTTTACAGATAATTTGAGCACTTTAATACGAGAACATCCTCACCACTGCTTACATTAAATAGTACTCCATTCCTGACTACTAATCATTGTCCAAATACAATGCAATGAATTTCTACTGAATCTCAACAGAAACAATGCAATACAGTTGCAATCATTGTTTAATACATGTAATAAAGTACACTGACATATAGCAATGTCAGTTAAAGGAAAATGTAGTGACTGTCACAAAACAGAAAAGGGGGAGAAATGTATAACTAGATACATGTAGTTTTCATTAATGGGGCATTAGAAGGACAGTATTAAATCGAAACAAAAGCAAAATTCCTTCAACGATTCAGGCTGAAAGTATGGGTTCTGTAAACATCTCCCTTATAACACCGGTACTTGCCTTAATGAAGTTACAATTCAAATACACTAGGTGCGCAGCGTTAGAAATTGATTACCACAGAAAAATGAATGGAAAGATTTTTCTTGAATCGTTTGAACATCAGCTTCTTCCCTGTCTGGACAGCCTACCGGTAAGCATGAGTGATAGATAACGCAGGTTACCATAACATCCGCCTACCCAAAACTATAACTAGAACTAGAGGCAGTTTGAAAGCCACAATACAAGAATACCTTCCAACTCGCAATGTTTATTTGAAACTGTCTAAGACAAACCTGCAACTCATGGAGAAAATCAGAGCAAGAAAAACTCCTATACAGTATAAGACAGACAGCCTTGCCGACCTTTGTGGTCATATTGTTGTACGACTGTCCAATACCGTTAACTCCATTTGATCTGATCCAACCAAACTGCAAGGATTTTGTGGCCTGACAGAGCACCACTTGTATGTTATACATTGTTAAATATTTTACGACCAAAGTTTGGGAAAATGCTGAAGATGTAGGAATAGCCGCATCAACCCTTTTATTGTTCACTTATTGTAGAGTTCTGAAATGAGTTTCGAGGAATGGAACTAAATTCTTTTGACACGACCCCTACCCTCATGCTATCAGCCACATGTGAAAGGGAGAAGATGTTACAGACTGTTTCAAATTTGTTGTCATTCAGATAAAGTTATCAGGACATATCATGTATTTCATAAAGCAAGCACCTTCAAATGTCATCACGTGTCCATCCACAATGTATAAGGAAGTCCAGACCCTGCAAATCCGCAGATAGACTCACCATGGTTCTAGCACCATACAATTCCAAGATGGGTAGGTACCTTGGCTACATGTCTGTAACTCGCTCACTCACTCGCTCACTCACTCACTCACTCACTCACTCACTCACTCACTCACTCGTTGGGAACGGCTGATCTGTTGCAAGGTATTGCATATAGTGTGCTGGCCAATGTCTGGGAAGCGAGTTGCGTTCTTCTTTTGATTTCCTTTTGAATGATACCATAATGTTGCAACATCATGTCAATCTACTGAATGTAGCTTCAGCCTGTGGCTGGTCTGGTCCTGGAGTCTTGCAGTCGCTGCACGTTCACCGTGTCCTGTACATGGTTTCCATTCTACATTGAATGTTACTGTTAACATTCTAACTGTTCTTGTACCAGGATTAAAGTTCACCAGTGCTGTTAATCTCATTGTGTTATATATATGAAATAGGTTTCAAAGTGGTGTCAAATGAAACTTACAAGTTACCCTAACAGAAGAGGTTTTTCCTCTGTTAAAATTGTATCAATGGCCAAACTTGTCAGAACCAAATTGTTCGTTTGGCGATTTTGACTTAGGCATAAAGCAAGTTTAGAGAACTTCACAAGGTCTAGCAGATGAAAAGCATGTCAACTAGAAGCTGAATTTATGTCAAACCAATTATTTACAGGAAAAAATAAATACATCATCTCTGCCTAGGCCAAAATTTGTGAAAATGATTGATACACATGTACACATCAAGCAAGTGCCTTTTAAATTTTTTATTTATATTTGTTGATTAAACTGCAATGTTGATAAGACTAGGCACATCTTGCTACATTTTGTACTTGATTTAAGGAATTGTTTAAATTTGCATTTTATTTTATGGATTTATCGAAAATATAATCAAATCTAGCATTGTCTCTTCTAAATGAAAAATAATGTTTATTTAAAGTAGCATTACTAATTCACTTAGGAAGGCTCAGATAGCTTTTTTAAAATCAGATATTGTCGTGTTATCATGGATAGTTGATCCTGCCACAGTTCATCATGATGTTAGTTGTACATAAACTTAAGAACGAACCACAGTTTCTATTGATACATTGAAAAATATGACATACATGGACTTGATTTTGTGATTTATGGACATTCAAAAAGGCTTAAGAAACTGAAGACTTTTTGTTCGACTTGATTCTTATTCTAGGTGTGTCCAGGTTTGTCCGAATGTCCACTATTCCTCAGGCCCCAAACCTGGATGACACCAGAGATATGCTGAAGAAGTTCCCAGGGGGCAGTGTTGACCTTGACCTTGACTCCACATCAGGCATAGCAGTGCTCTCTCTCAACCATGTGAACAAGATGAATGCTATGTCAGGTAGGTGCCCTCAAATCTTTTTTCCTTTGTAAAAGTGCTAAAATGAAAGGTTGAAAGACTTGAGTGGTCAAGATCGACTGAAGGTCACAAACAAATTATATACTGAATTTACTACGTTCTTTAAAGATGAGTATTGATTAGAAGGGTGTATTTTCTTCTGAATTAAAATGTTAATTCAAGAGAAGGGTTGAAATACGCATAAATCCAATCATAAAATATTTTTAGCAATTTCACCTTATTGCAAAGTCAAAAGTCATGCAAGAATCAGAAAATCCAGGGTTTTAATCCCAGATTCATCCTGACTTTACTCTTAGTTTTACTCACATGTAATCACATGTGGATTTAACCAAAATAAAGCTAGAATCTGCATCAGTTAGGGCTTTCATCTCATATTGAGCTGTACTGATGGGATATAATGGAATTACTTTTGAAAGTGGCATAAAACCTCACTCACTCACTCACTTTTGATGATTAGACACATCAAACATATTCAGGTTAAAAAAATAATAGTCTTGGTTCTCAGGCACTGCCCACATCATCATAAAGTTCTTTGCACGTTTCGTTTTTGTTTCCATTTTCAATTTTTTTTGTGCATAAGTATTAGGATTTTTATATTTTTTGAAAATGGAATTAAAAACAAAACGTGCGACAGACTTTATGATGATCGGATGGTGCCTGAGAACCAAGACTATTATTTTTTTTAGCCTAAGTTTGTATATTTGAAGTTAATGTACAAAACACCAATCGGCATCACTCACTCAAAGCTAATAATATAATTGGTAGTGCCTCACTGGGGGTCACATATGGTGAATCCTGCACCAACACACATACCAATAGAAATTGTACCGACCTGAACTATGAGGATTCCAAGGAAGACTGGAGCCTATCTACCCTAAACATGTCATAAAGGGTATATAAAATGAAGATTTGAGTGGCAATATGATTGAAGGCTGTAAATAGTTACCGGATGAGCGATCAGGTTGAAAGACTGACAGTTTCACTTGAGCTGGTAGTTGTGATGTGTTATTGTGAACTGTGAGGTACATTAATGCCCACCAGACCTGCAAGATGGTGTGCCCTCCACCACATCGCCTGAACACACATGGGTGTCACATGGCTGATGTGTTGCTACTGAACACACATGGATGTCATCTGGCTGTGTTGCTGGTGAACACACATGGGTGATGTGTTGCTGGTGAACACACATGGGTGATGTGTTGCTGGTGAACACACATGGGTGTCATGTGGCTGATGTGTTGCTGGTGAACACACATGGACGTCTTCTGGCTGATGTGTTGCTGGTGAACACACATGGGTGTCATCTGGCTGTGTTGCAGGTGAACACTAATGGGTGTCATGTGGCTGATGTGTTGCTGGTGAACACACATGGATGTCATCTGGCTGATGTGTTGCTGGTGAACACACATGGTGTCACCTGGCTGATGTGTTGCTGGTGAACACACATGGGCGTCACCTGGCTGATGTGTTGCTGGTGAACACACATGGACGTCTTCTGGCTGATGTGTTGCTGGTGAACACACATGGACGTCTTCTGGCTGATGTGCTGCTGGTGAACACACATAGACGTCTTCTGGCTGATGTGTTGCTGGTGAACACACATGGGCGTCACATGGCCGATGTGTTGCTGGTGAACACACATGGACGTCTTCTGGCTGATGTGTTGCTGGTGAACACACATTGATGTCTTCTGGCTGATGTGTTGCTGGTGAACACACATGGACGTCTTCAGGCTGATGTGTTGCTGGTGAACACACATGGACGTCTTCTGGCTGATGTGTTGCTGGTGAACACACATGGGCGTCACATGGCTGATGTGTTGCTGGTGAACACACATGGACGTCTTCTGGCTGATGTGTTGCTGGTGAACACACATGGGTGTCATCTGGCTGTGTTGCAGGTGAACACACATGGGTGTCACCTGGCTGATGTGTTGCTGGTGAACACACATGGACGTCTTCTGGCTGATGTGTTGCTGGTGAACACACATGGGTGTCACCTGGCTGATGTGTTGCTGGTGAACACACATGGACGTCTTCTGGCTGATGTGTTGCTGGTGAACACACATGGATGTCATCTGGCTGATGTGTTGCTGGTGAACACACATGGGTGTCACCTGGCTGATGTGTTGCTGGTGAACACACATGGACGTCTTCTGGCTGATGTGTTGCTGGTGAACACACATGGACGTCTTCTGGCTGATGTGTTGCTGGTGAACACGCATGGATGTCATCTGGCTGATGTGTTGCTGGTGAACACATATGGGCGTCACCTGGCTGATGTGTTGCTGGTGAACACACATGGACGTCTTCTGGCTGATGTGTTGCTGGTGAACACACATGGGCATCTTCTGGCTGATGTGTTGCTGGTGAACACACATGGACGTCTTCTGGCTGATGTGTTGCTGGTGAACACACATGGATGTCATCTGGCTGATGTGTTGCTGGTGAACACACATGGACGTCTTCTGGCTGATGTGTTGCTGGTGAACACACATGGACGTCTTCTGGCTGATGTGTTGCTGGTGAACACACATGGGCGTCACATGGCCGATGTGTTGCTGGTGAACACACATGGGCGTCACATGGCCGATGTGTTGCTGGTGAACACACATGGATGTCTTCTGGCTGATGTGTTGCTGGTGAACACACATGGACGTCTTCTGGCTGATGTGTTGCTGGTGAACACACATGGGCGTCTTCTGGCTGATGTGTTGCTGGTGAACACACATGGGCGTCTTCTGGCTGATGTGTTGCTGGTGAACACACATGGATGTCATCTGGCTGATGTGTTGCTGGTGAACACACATGGGCGTCTTCTGGCTGATGTGTTGCTGGTGAACACACATGGGTGTCACATGGCTGATGTGTTGCTGGTGAACACACATGGGCGTCTTCTGGCTGATGTGTTGCTGGTGAACACACATGGACGTCTTCTGGCTGATGTGTTGCTGGTGAACACACATGGACGTCTTCTGGCTGATGTGTTGCTGGTGAACACACATGGGCGTCTTCTGGCTGATGTGTTGCTGGTGAACACACATGGGCGTCTTCTGGCTGATGTGTTGCTGGTGAACACACATGGACGTCTTCTGGCTGATGTGTTGCTGGTGAACACACATGGACGTCTTCAGGCTGATGTGTTGCTGGTGAACACACATGGATGTCATCTGGCTGATGTGTTGCTGGTGAACACACATGGATGTCATCTGGCTGATGTGTTGCTGGTGAACACATATGGGCGTCACCTGGCTGATGTGTTGCTGGTGAACACACATGGACGTCTTCTGGCTGATGTGTTGCTGGTGAACACACATGGGCGTCTTCTGGCTGATGTGTTGCTGGTGAACACACATGGGCGTCTTCTGGCTGATGTGTTGCTGGTGAACACACATGGACGTCTTCTGGCTGATGTGTTGCTGGTGAACACACATGGACGTCTTCTGGCTGATGTGTTGCTGGTGAACACACATGGGCGTCACCTGGCTGATGTTTTGCTGCTGAACACACATGGACGTCTTCTGGCTGATGTGTTGCTGGTGAACACACATGGATGTCATCTGGCTGATGTGTTGCTGGTGAACACACATGGACGTCTTCTGGCTGATGTGTTGCTGGTGAACACACATGGACGTCTTCTGGCTGATGTGTTGCTGGTGAACACACATGGACGTCTTCTGGCTGATGTGTTGCTGGTGAACACACATGGACGTCTTCTGGCTGATGTGTTGCTGGTGAACACACATGGGCGTCACATGGCCGATGTGTTGCTGGTGAACACACATGGACGTCTTCTGGCTGATGTGTTGCTGGTGAACACACATGGACGTCTTCTGGCTGATGTGTTGCTGGTGAACACACATGGACGTCTTCTGGCTGATGTGTTGCTGGTGAACACACATGGGCGTCTTCTGGCTGATGTGTTGCTGGTGAACACACATGGGCGTCTTCTGGCTGATGTGTTGCTGGTGAACACACATGGACGTCTTCTGGCTGATGTGTTGCTGGTTAACACACATGGGCGTCACCTGGCTGATGTGTTGCTGGTGAACACACATGGACGTCTTCTGGCTGATGTGTTGCTGGTGAACACACATGGATGTCATCTGGCTGATGTGTTGCTGGTGAACACATATGGGCGTCACATGGCTGATGTGTTGCTGGTGAACACACATGGACGTCTTCTGGCTGATGTGTTGCTGGTGAACACACATGGACGTCTTCTGGCTGATGTGTTGCTGGTGAACACACATGGGCGTCACATGGCCGATGTGTTGCTGGTGAACACACCTGGACGTCTTCTGGCTGATGTGTTGCTGGTGAACACACATGGACGTCTTCTGGCTGATGTGTTGCTGGTGAACACACATGGGCGTCACATGGCTGATGTGTTGCTGGTGAACACACATGGACGTCTTCTGGCTGATGTGTTGCTGGTGAACACACATGGATGTCTTCTGGCTGATGTGTTGCTGGTGAACAAACCTGGACGTCTTCTGGCTGATGTGTTGCTGGTGAACACACATGGGCGTCACCTGGCTGATGTGTTGCTGGTGAACACACATGGGTGTCACATGGCTGATGTGTTGCTGGTGAACACACATGGATGTCATCTGGCTGATGTGTTGCTGGTGAACACACATGGGTGTCACATGGCTGATGTGTTGCTGGTGAACACACATGGGTGTCACCTGGCTGATGTGTTGCTGGTGAACACACATGGGTGTCACCTGGCTGATGTGTTGCTGGTGAACACACATGGGTGGCATGTGGCTGATGTGTTGCTGGTGAACACACATGGATGTCATCTGGCTGATGTGTTGCTGGTGAACACATATGGGCGTCACATGGCTGATGTGTTGCTGGTGAACACACATGGACGTCTTCTGGCTGATGTGTTGCTGGTGAACACACATGGACGTCTTCTGGCTGATGTGTTGCTGGTGAACACACATGGACGTCTTCTGGCTGATGTGTTGCTGGTGAACACACATGGGCGTCACATGGCCGATGTGTTGCTGGTGAACACACATGGACGTCTTCTGGCTGATGTGTTGCTGGTGAACACACATGGACGTCTTCTGGCTGATGTGTTGCTGGTGAACACACATGGACGTCTTCTGGCTGATGTGTTGCTGGTGAACACACATGGGCGTCTTCTGGCTGATGTGTTGCTGTTGAACACACATGGGCGTCACATGGCTGATGTGTTGCTGGTGAACACACATGGACGTCTTCTGGCTGATGTGTTGCTGGTGAACACACATGGATGTCTTCTGGCTGATGTGTTGCTGGTGAACAAACCTGGACGTCTTCTGGCTGATGTGTTGCTGGTGAACACACATGGGCGTCACCTGGCTGATGTGTTGCTGGTGAACACACATGGGTGTCACATGGCTGATGTGTTGCTGGTGAACACACATGGATGTCATCTGGCTGATGTGTTGCTGGTGAACACACATGGGTGTCACATGGCTGATGTGTTGCTGGTGAACACACATGGGTGTCACCTGGCTGATGTGTTGCTGGTGAACACACATGGGTGTCATGGGGCTGATGTGTTGCTGGTGAACACACATGGGTGGCATGTGGCTGATGTGTTGCTGGTGAACACACATGGGTGTCACATGGCTGATGTGTTGCTGGTGAACACACATGGGTGTCATCTGGCTGATGTGTTGCTGGTGAACACACATGGGTGTCATGTGGCTGATGTGTTGCTGGTGAACACACATGGATGTCATCTGGCTGATGTGTTGCTGGTGAACACACATGGGTGTCACATGGCTGATGTGTTGCTGGTGAACACACATGGGTGTCATGTGGCTGATGTGTTGCTGGTGAACACACATGGGTGTCACATGGCTGATGTGTTGCTGGTGAACACACATGGATGTCATCTTGCCGATGTGTTGCTGGTGAACACACATGGATGTCATCTGGCTGATGTGTTGCTGGTGAACACACATGGGCGTCTTCTGGCTGATGTGTTGCTGGTGAACACACATGGTGTCATGTGGCTAATGTGTTGCTGGTGTACACACATGGTGTCATGTGGCTGATGTGTTGCTGGTGAACACACATGGATGTCACATGGCTGATGTGTTGCTGGTGAACACACATGGAGGTCATCTGGCCGATGTGTTGCTGGTGAACACACATGGGTGTCATGTGGCTGATGTGTTGCTGGTGAACACACATGGGTGTCATGTGGCTAATGTGTTGCTGGTGTACACACATGGTGTCATGTGGCTGATGTGTTGCTGGTGTACACACATGGTGTCATGTGGCTGATGTGTTGCTGGTGAACACACATGGGCGTCACATGGCTGATGTGTTGCTGGTGAACACACATGGATGTCATCTGGCTGATGTGCTGCTGGTGAACACACATTGGTGTCACATGGCTAATGTGTTGCTGGTGAACACACATGGACGTCATCTTGGTCCAAGCCCAAACCTGTCCTCCTGCATCTTTTTCAGTAGATTTCACTCTGTCGTATAGGTTTAAGGTTTTTTAACACACTGAAGACATTATTTTTTATGGAGACTGTGGAAATTAAGTCACAATTTCTTTGATATGATGAAACCCTTAATCCACACTGGATCATACTTAAGTATCATATGATTTGTTGTTTCATCGGCACTATACCTTATTTATTAACCAAACTGTGATGATATCTTAAAACTTAAGTTACTTTTCTGGAGTTAAACTTCCTATTGTGCAAAGTGCCTTGGTTGTGTTTTATGTCAATATTATCTGTGCTGACGGATATACAGAATTGTTTTTTTGGTCCCGACCATTACTGTTTATATGTTGTATGTTACTACGGTAATAACAAACTAGGTTGTTTTACTGTATTGTTCTTTAAACTTATTGTGGCTGCCAATAGTTCAATGGTGTTTGTGATACTTTTGGCCCACTTCATAGCCAGTTATGCATGTACTATTGTCTGCCTGCACATGTGAGAATGTCTCTGGTTAGTGGTGATGTCTCTTCATTTTGCTTATCCTTTCTTGCCCTTGTTAACCTTTCTGATCTTATATAAAATTCCCGGAGAATTTCAAGTGAGCTACTTCTTGATGTTATTGCATACTTTATTGTATTTTTGTATTGCAGGGCAGATGATGGTAGAATTGACTGAAAGAGTTACTGAACTTGAGTCATGGTCAGAAGGTAAAGCTGTAATCTTCACAGGAGCTGGCAACACATTCTGTTCTGGAGGAGACCTTTCCACTGTGAGAGGGATTTTTGATCCTGAAAATGGTTACCAAATGTGCTACTACATGCAGAACGCAACGACCCGTTTCTGGAACTTGCCTTTGTTGACCTTTGCCCTTATTAAAGGGAGAGCACTTGGTGGTGGTGCAGAATTGGCTACAGCATGCGACTTTCGACTGATGTCTTCATCAGCCAAACTGGGCTTTGTCCAAGCCAAAATGGGAGTGACTACTGGATGGGGAGGGGGTACTAGGCTTGAGCAGCTGCTTGGCAGAACCAAATCTCTTAGTTTACTATGTAGTGGCCGAGTGCTAGATGCAAAGACAGCCCAAGAAATAGGCCTTGTGGACCATGTGTTGGAAGATGTGGAGTCTGAACTGACTGATGTCAAGAGTCTGATAGCTAGCCAGTATTGCAGTCCTGATAGAAGCATTGTTAGAGCGATGAAAAGTCTTGCTACTGCTGCAAGTGATAATAATGTTTGTGAAGCTTTGGAGATTGAAAGGAATATATTCCGAACTAAATGGGGAAGCCCATTACATGTTGCTGCTATAAACAACAATGTTAAACACAAATAGTTGAATGTTAGCAAGAATGTTTTTGGTGTGAGAGAGAATAGTGTGAGTGGAAAATATTAAATAAATTATCAAGCATTATTTCAGTGTTTGTTTTCTCTAAATTAAATGCTGAGAAAATAAAAGACTTTGCTTGGAAAATACATAAATACAACTCCAGCCCGAGTGAACAAGTTACAGCTCTGGGACAGCCATCAGTTGAATCAAGTTTGACCAGATAAACCTGTGGGAATAGTGTGAGCATCATTCTGTGCAGTTGTGTACAATGACAGGTAGCAGCTGTGATTCATCTTCCTCCATTATCCAGTGACCTGGGTTAGAATAGGTATCCAGTACTATTGATTTTCACAAGAGGCTACTAAATGGGTTGGTATGCCCAGTCCAGATTTACAGATCAATGTGTTTGTTTGTTGTTTAACACCACATTCAGCAATATTCCACCAATATGATGGCAGTCTGTAAATAATTAAGTCTTGACCAGAGAATCCAGTTACTAACAGGAGCATTCGTCTACGCAATTGGGATATGATGACATGCATCAACCAAGTTAGTGAGCCTGACCACCCGATCCTGCTAGTCCGATATTGTGACAAGCATGGCTTAAGTTCAAGACATTCTCGACCTGTATCCTCACAGGTATTTGATCAATGTGTACAGATAGAACACTGCTGACTGTAGCAGCAACAAACAACAGGTATGACCTGGGTTACAACCACTTGGAACAGTATTTCAGTAATATCACGGCCTGTCATCTTCTTGTAAAAGGAAAGTCCAAAGTGATGCAAATTAGGGCTGGCTAAAAAGATTGATAATTAGAATTATCGTTGATGTTAAGAAATATTAACTATGATCGATATGAAATTGTATCACTGATATTTTACATAATCTATTGTGATGAAATAAAGTTTTAATTTATCGTAGCAGACTTGTTATGTCCATTGCCAAAGATGGCAAGCAACTGATCTTGTTATATCATAAATGTCGACAAAGTAATCCATGCACATATGTGTCACCACTCAACAAAGATATTATTTGCTCAAAATTACTTCTCCAATATTTATCGATGAGGCTTAAAAAATAATAGTTTTGGTTCTCAGGCCAGCATCATCAAAACACTGCACGTTTTCCATTTTATAAAACAAACAAAAAAATCCGTAAAAATCCCAAGTCCAACAGTAGTCAAATACTGTATTCCAGTATTTTACTCATAAAGGAATACATTTATGTAGGGAGGCCCTTTCCCAAGTTGATTGTACACAATTGTTTATTTGGTAACATTAGTTACCCCCCCTCCCCCACAAAAACAAAAAAACAACCAACCAACCAACAAAAGAACAAACACTTCCCACCCACACAATAGTTTCAAAACAATTGCCTGCGAACTAATTCTTTTATTTTTTTAAGTCTAATTGATAGATATTTAGTTAACGATTATCAATTTCTAAGATCGATAGCCAGCCCCAACATGCCTAATGCAAAATGTACAGATTTGCAACTTTGACAAAACCCACACACATGGGTAAGGAAATTACAAATGGGGTAGTCCTAGGATTCGAACTGGTGTAGATCAGTGAATCGTCCCAACCAAGGCACCAACATAGACTTTGTCCGGTCCAAGCCCACGCAGCGACCAGTACCCTAAGGAACTGCACCAACATGGAATTTGGATGTCAAATAAACAAAGGAGATCCATATGTTACGACAACACTGTCAGGACATATTTATTAAGACACTCTATAGTTTGTAAATGTACCAACATTAGTTGAAGAGCTGGGATAATGAATACCCTTTACACCAAATACAGATTCTCGACAAGACTCTGATAAGGATTTTGGGTCAATTTGGATCAAATAACAAAACTTCAATAGAATAAATGTACAAAAACAAGTCACTGTTTCATACCCATTAAGTGACCTATAGATCAAGCATGGTAGTAGAATCTGTGCTAGGTAGTGTCGCAAGGAACGACTAAAACAAAAAATATTTTTTTCCGGTACAACAAGCGAAGTTCATGCTTTTAGGTTCATACTCTACGGATAACGCTTGATTACTTCACATCGACAGAGCGCCACAAAGGTGTCCTTATGTATAAAACCTATTTCCTTTCTGCAGTGAGCTTTGCCATACCCTGGGGGATGCTAAAGCAGAACGAAAGTACACATTTTTTTTAAAAACAAGTGTTCTCCATATGCAGGATTGGATATACATGTATTCGAGGGACTATGATATATCCTAGATGGTACAGTATGTAACATGTATTACGTTATTCTAGGTGACATCAAAGCATGTTATTACTTGCAATTTGAAAGGTTTCTGTGAGGTACTTGTGCAAGTATCCGGCTAGGAGTGTAATTACCACTGCTTCACTTTCTCATCTTTCACACATTCAGCTTCCTCGAAAAAGCCTTTCCTCTTCTCTTCCTCTCCATGCATTGGGAAACGTTCAATATTAATATTATCAATATATATAATCCATCTTCATAGCAAAAATGCCCCACTGCTTGCCTTCTTCCGAGAAGACGAAGCACTTTGCATAACGCTCGAACTGGGAGCAGTTGAAAGCCAAGATACACGTATGAAAAACTAAAACACTTTCCAGTTAAACACCAAATAGTTTCCTCTAGCACAATGAGAATAATAATTAATATGTAATGATTATTGAAAAAAAAATTGGCAAATTTCTATGGAAAACAAAAGTTCAACAGTCGAGGAAATTGGCAGCCATGAGTAGCTCAAGTGCTATTTCCGGTGCAATGGGGAACTCGGGGATCTCTGTCGAGCTGTTGGTGTACCGGACTTTGTAGGTGAAGTACATACACACTTTCTGTAGGACATGTGACCTGAAAGCAAAGTAACACGTCAATCAACACCTCATCTTCAGTTTAATTGTAACATCAATTAGATTTTGTCGGACCAAATTCGAAATTAACTTGACGTTTCTCAATATATGCTGAGTTAAAGATTAAAGAGTCTAAATGATCAGAAACAACGCTTTTGTGTCCATTCCTGCAAGGGAATTCCCAGGGACAGTGTTCCCATTTACCGGCAATTACCAGTCTTTCACCGGCACAGTAGGCTTGGACTGGAAATGGATGTGACTGCCAGTCCATGTGGACCGGCAAATAAAATACCTTAGAAATCTTTGTGGTTGAACAAAACATTGGCAATAGTCATATAAGAACGAAGTAAGCTTGTCTCTTACCATCTGGGTTTTCCCATGTTTATAAGGAAATAACATTTCGCTTTGCTTCAAGGTTAACAATATATTTGTGGCGAAATATTAAACAAGAGTTTGCCACTAACGTGGCTAAATCCCCCGCCCCTGTTGCAGAATTTATGACATAGTTGAATCTAAACAAACCCTAACCTTTTTTAACCGAGGTGGAACTTGTCATGGAAATTGTAAAAAAATGATGAGTTTGGAACCTAAATCCATCTTGTTGCCATGGAAACGTAAAAAATAAAAATTTCTAAAATTTCTCAATAGCAAAAGGCACCAGTTCAGCATGTACCTGACAGACCTTGATGAAAAAATATTGAACGGTTTATGAGTTATGCTCTGGAAACGAAACGTGATGGACGGACAGAGCCCGTTTCTATATCCCCCGCCAACTTCGTTGGGCGGGGGATAAAAAGAAGAAGAGAAAACTGTGACTGAACTTTGCGTGTATGACGTGTAGATATAACTATGTTACGTCAGAGATGACGCCATTGCATTTAACATGATGTTGAAAGAACTAAAACCAGGTAATTTTCATACATTGTTTTATTTCTTGAAAGTTGGAACTGACAAAAATTAGGGGGGACTGGTAATTTTTAGAGATGACAGTCCTTTCAAAAGCCAACAGGAACACTGCAGGGCCTTTCCCACGAATGTGGAAGTAGTCGTCAGTGTTAACGCCATTTCAAGAATAGTCTCATGCAACACTTATGAACGTCAAATTGTGTTGTCTATATGCTTATGAACATCAGTTTTGCTTTCACATGAACATGACCAGGAACATAACTACAATACTATATCATATTTAGAGCTGTGATTCATATACAAATGTCAATATTCCCAACTGTCCCTTCTACAGCATCATATCAAAATTGCTGGACAAAACTGAAGCAAGGGAGGTAACACAGCTCAACCTTTGAATGGGTAAGCCCTTAGAAATCAGGGACAAGGTGATCCTGTGTATGGTTGAATGGAGTGGCTGATAGTGTAAGCAGCAATCTATGTGCTTAGTTATACACTGCTTGAATTCTTCATAATATTACTATATATTTGGGCCACAAATCTGGTTTATTCGTTTCAGTTTCTTTTATTCTAAGATTTTTCGTTTCTTTAATTGTTTATGCTTGTCATTCATATTAAACATGACCATTTTGCGATGCCATTACAGCCAGTGAGATGTACGTAGTGATACCAGACACACGGAAAGTCAATACTTACGGTATTTCTCTACAATTAATCTCATTATTACTCCCTTTTTGGTGAAGATACTACAGGACTCGGAAACGACAGGATGTATGAAATATCCAGAACAATATAAAGGTGTGGCAATAATTTCTAATCCTGATACTTGTCTTAATTGTTTTTGAGATACAGAAATCTGATATGCAGGTTCAAATGCTCACTCGTTCTTAGAATTTAGAGGGATTAGAAAGTTCACTTGATAAGACATTCAATGGAGGTATCCTCCGACCTCAACATGCTTAATGCCGAGAAGTGATGGTAGACACAAGGAAAGTCAATACTTACGGTATTTCTCTAAAATTAATCTCATTCGTCTCATTTTCTGAAAACTGACCTGAAAGAAAATGAAATCATTATTAGCAGAGTTATAAAACAGAAGAGTGATAAAAATCTAATAAACAAGAGACAAAACATGATTTACAAGTAAAGCGATTTTAATAATGAAGCCAGGGAAAAACCACCATGTCATGTGTCCTCACCTTTAAGCGTCCTACTGAGTATCTTTGTGTAATAAAAATTTCACTTTACACTAACAATGTTGGCAATGCAAGGGTAGATATCTTAAGTCATATCCAAAGAGTCTGTAGCTCAGTTCACCTTGTGGCTTATGCAAAACTAAATTTTGGGGAGAAAGCAACATGTCCCTCCATGTGTGTATCCTCGTTTTGTGTTTCAAATTTTCAAGTCAGACACTAAATATCTACAACGTCCATAAATTTCAGCAGATGCAGTGACGTTGACATTGTAAAACCATGGCTGACAATCAATCTGAACAAAAGTTCTGAAATATTATTTTGGACAATAAAATTAAAGGCTCCATAGTACATAGATATTATTGCTGAGTGCCGTAATCTCTTCCCATGTGACTGAGGAAACTATTTGTACATGGCATATGTTATGTTTGAACTTAAATCTAACAGATAAGCAACTAAATTAAAATCACATATTGACACTGATATGATACCTATCTCCATGGAGATCTGAGGACACCTCAATAGAAGATCTTAAACAATTCAGCTTAATTTTTGTAAAACATTGATTCAGATATTTTGATTTGAACAAATGAAATCCCACAGAGAACATAAATATTCCTTTGGTGGTAGTCCCTTTTTGGTGTAGATACCACATAACTCAGAAACGACAGGATGTATGAAATATCCACAACAATATAAAGGTGCGGCAATAATTTCTAATCCTGTTACTTGTCTGAATTGTTTTTGAGATACAGAAATCTGATATGCACTCACTCGTCCCAAGAATTTAGAGGGATTAGAAAGTTCACCTGATAAGACAATCAATGGAGGTGTCCTCCGATCTCAACATGCTTAACGCAGAGAAGTATCATATTGGGGTAAAAGAAATTAGGTCATTGTCAAAACACAAAGGTTATAAAATAATTATTAAAGGGGTCCTTAATTTTAAACAGTTCAGCAGTAAACCTTAACCCTCTGGATGCCGAGTTTTTTTTCTGACGCACATTTTTTTAAGATCGGAAAAGAGAAGGTTGTGCGAGAATTGCGCTCACGCGGCACTGGATCTACCTATGGCTATAAAATTACGCAGAGGTGGAGAATATTAAATTTCTTATTTGATAGTGTAAATTTAACTGTAAATATCAAACCGGTTTTTAAGTAAGACACTCCTAAGTCTTGTCCGAGAATTTTTTCTGCGTTGAAAAACAGTAAATTTCTCCGCTTTTTATCGTACACCGATAAAAGTACTGCGCGACAATTATTTTTATTAAGAAGCTTTACGGAAACTGTGAGCGAACAAAATACTGCCTAATATCTGAACAACATAACTACATATCAAATGGAGTTATATGCGTATGTATAACGACATACATTCAATTCCAAAAATAGCATGCCGTAAATGACGAAAACAGATTTTTCTCAATGACGTCAAAAGGTGACAGAGAGATTACACACGTACAAAGAAAAGGGGGCATAACTCTGATATGCTTAGCTCTAATTTGTTGTAACTCAAGTCACTTGGTGAGAATTAGCTGTTGGTAAGGACAATATATTTTCGTGGTGTTTTGTTCAGGAGGAACCAAACTATTCCAACACAAATATCGATATTGAAACTGTACACGTTTAGTTATAAAACATACCCATAAGAAATGATGAAATCGTACTTCATAAAAAGGAGGTAATAGAGAAATGGATGGTCTTATCTAACCTATAACTTAGTCCTTAGATTCCAACATTCTCCTGATTGTGTAAGTGTAATTTGACTAATGTTGCATCATTATTAATGGAATACTAGCCTTATCATCAAATGTAATGAAATACCCTAAAAATAACACGATTCCTTTTGACGTCATGGCTGGTTTTATGTCTTTGATAACGTCGGAAAAAGACGACACTGGTATTTTGATTAATATATATCTCCCCTAATTTTCGTTCATGGTATGGAAAATCTCGATGTGTGGAACGGAATTTGACGCTTTTTCGACACAACATAAAATGACTGCTCTCACCAAGTAAATAATGTCTTGAATAGGTAAACAATGAGATAGTTTATCGTGTATCTTAATTGGACAAGACACGCACCTGTCTGGCATCAATTTACGTAATGAAATTCCCAAAAGAATATTTCAAAACAACCAAAATTATATTCAATATTGGACATATATTTGTTCATTATCATGTTATTATTTCTGTCACAATAAAAGATGCAAAGAAAGCTCTATTGGTATAGAATTATCAGGATAATCGTATACGTTTGAACCAACGGGGTACCTGGCATGGGTTTTATTTTTATACATTTTACAATTCCAGGACAAATAAAGTAGACTGTTTACTATCCTGTGATCAAAATATTAAAAAAATAATGTAACCATTGATTATAACATGCAAAACGAGAGCAATAATTCGTAAATTGTTTGTGACTAACGCGCACCTGGCGAATCGTTGGATATCACTGTTCTCTGTATCCAACGACATAAAAGACAAATCCAAGACCAAGACATTTCAGAAATGTGTGCATATATTTTACCGAAAAATATCCATTTTGTTAAAGTAATTTATTCAGTTTTAGTTATAAAATAAAATGAAACAGCTATTCATGGACATTGGTTATATGAACTTATAATATTGACTTATTACACATTCCAAGAAATATGTAGATGCTGCAGTTACATTTACACTTTATCTTGTAACACTTGAAATATCGTAGTCGACACTTTAAACTTTTCATATTGTTATGTAAACAATGTTCAAACAAACAGGAGATTAGCAAAGGTTCGTTCATACATGTTGTGGCCTATATGTACGTATGATTTCATTTTGAACATTGACAAATATCCAAAGTGAAATTAATTGTGTGAAAAAATGTATAAAAGACATGCAAAATATACACCATAACTGAAACTGTAAACAGCATGATACAATGATCGTGTGCACTCTCATTCAAGGACCTTCACCTCATAGAAATTACCAAATATGTACAACAATGTTGACGTATGACATCACTACCTATGACCCACTTTTACAAAATGGCGTGTTCACTGTTAACAGTACGCGGGATTGTATGATGGGACTTTCGTTGATTCAGGGATCGTATAAACATAAATGTGACATGTAAGTAATCAGAAACATTCTGACAATCTATGTACTGTTATTTGTTGTCATAATTTTCATTGAAACAAACGGAAATAGTCAGAAATTCCGATAAATACCGTTGTCGTTGTGCGTGATTTTGCGTCAGTCATGGCGTCAACCAGAACGGTAACTTTGACAACTTCTGTTGAAAATATCAAATTATTGCAATGTATCTATTTGAAATTCCCTAATTCTTCCTACGATTCTCTTCCCATGCATATTCTGAAAATGTTGAGCCAATATCTTGAACGAATAGACGAATGGATAGCTCAAAATAGGAGAAAATGCTACACTGTGTAAAATCTGAATTTTGCTTTGTTTACTTTACATTTCAACCATGTGCAGTTTTTCGAGCACAGCGTTCGTTTTCACACCTAACTTATTTTGCTTGATTTCATCTAGCCACTTTGTATTGGTGACAAAGACCACTGGTCATTTGATTCTAAAATGTATGAGGAATTCAATGATGTAGGTATCGCAGATAAATTTGAAATATACGTGATGTTACAGGCGTCTCATAACCGGTGTACCTGGAACGTGATTTTGTAAACACTATCCAATATGGCGGAAAGTTCACTTCGGCGTGCGTGTTTTCGTTTTTTCCAAAACATTCTAAACGATTCTAGGGTTATCGGAGACGTTTTGGAATGATCATTGGTGATTTCATAAAAGACAGATACCCGTGATCACTAATATGCTATTTTTGAAATTCATTTCTCCGAGTAAATATCCGAAATTTAGATTTCACAACATGCTGTAAATAACGCCGTGAGTGGTGATTTAGTAATGTGTAAAAAATGGCGACATTTACGATGTACCCAAATTTCAGAGGTCGTGTTCAGTACTTTTGCTTGGCCTAAAATGCCAATGGATGATATCACAGAACAGGGAATTTCCCACCTTATTCAAAACTGTACAGTGTAGTTGTGTGGGTGATGTATTTTGAATTTTATTCGACTTCAAAGTGAGGGTTGTAGAGGAGGGACATATATGTCCCTGTGGCATCCAGGGGGTTAAGGCTCTCAGGACCCCAATTATTTTTCCAACGATGAGATGCCAGGGTGTGAAGAGGAGCAAAGAAGATTTGGGGTTTCAAATCCCCTTAATAGCATTGCTTAACCATGTATTTACAATATGAATTCTGCTGAATTAATACAAGGAATATCCTTACAATTAGCATATTAAGAAACAATATTACAAAACTGACCCATAGTCAAATCATGTGTAACTTACCAGGTCCGCTTAACATAGCCTTGATCGTTCCGGATGTGAGGGCGTGATCCCTCTTGACGATGAATTCATGCCCATCCGATGAGATTAACTTGACATACATGGCATCGGGCCCCTCGCATCCCCCATACACCTTCTCATCATCCCCCTTGTCTTCCTTTGTGTCAGACATGGCTGTCAGCTACTGGGGGAGGGGACGACGACGCCCACCTACGGAATCCTAGAACAGATATATGTGAATAAAAATCATATGATCACAGCAAGCACACATCACTTCAGCTGTCTGTTTGAGCGTGTGTGTATTGATAGACATCGCACTCAGCAATATTCCAGCTTTATGGCGACAGCCTGTATATAATCTTGAGTTTGGACCAGACAACCCAGTGACTGATATTTTGAGCAACGATCCACACCACCAGGGTATGATGACACATCATTTACTTAAACATACGATTTGTCTCAAAGTACAGTATCAACAAAACAACCACCAATTGGTACTATCAATACAAATATAACCATAATTCCTTGCACTGCATTGGTCATAGTTGTATTTTGTTGTTGTTTTACACCGCACTCAGCAATATTCCAGCTATATGACAGCAGTCTGTAAATAATCGAGTCTGGACCAGATAATCCAGTGATTGACATCATGAACATCGATCCTCGCAATTGGGATATGATGACATGAATCAACCAAGTCAGCAAGCCTGACCACCCGATCCCGTTAGTCGCATCTTACTACAAGCATAGGCGCCTTTAACAACAAGCATGGGTTGCCGAAGACATATTCTACCTCGGATCTTCACGGGTGACAGTTGTATTTTAACAATACCAGTTTTAATGATGGACTAAAATGTATATTGTGTGATTATGATTACATCAGCATGATTAGTTGATAATATATGATAATCATCAACAATGAATATAATCACCTGTGTACAAGCATAGATCTTATCCTGCTTATCATTGACTTGGAACCTATGTTTTGTGAGGGATTATAAGGCTGGAAATTACTTGGGTTTGTGTATTTCTTAGTCTTGGGGACTCTCATTAATAGTTTTAGGATGTGCTAGGCATGAAAATGGAGGTGACCATTGAAATTCTTGATTCCCTGCTTTAAGGGTTTAATAATGGTGACATCAGAGGTCTTGAAGCCTTACACTAGTCATAGATGGAGATTTCATAGTTTAATGGGCAAATTTGTGATTGAATAAAGAAATTCAGACGTGGGAGTCAGATCTTATGAATGTATTTCTTATCAGAATAGAACTGTCACCAGTAAAATTGAATGTGAAAGCTCGAAAATGGGTAACATCATGTTTTTTTATGATTCAAACAAATACTTTTTCTCATCATATGGTGCTCAAAGTCACACTGTGCCGACAGGCACAGGCATAAAATTTGCATCCGTTCATTTTTATTCATATACAATACAAAAATTTAGTCACAATTACTTGAATCAAAGATATGCTTATTGCAAATTTTGGTTTCTTTGTTTTCAGTGACATAATCTTCCTTTCATCTTTAAACTTAATTGAACAAATATTATAGGAAAGGATGCCCGATTTTGAAGGAATATTGCCCATGATTTGTGTACATACAACATAACCATTGCCTCAGTTACTTTTTAGTATTTTCTGCTGCATATAATTTTACTTTGAGTCTGTGAGTGAGCGAGTGAGTATTGTTTTACGCCGCTTTTAGCAATATTCCAGCAATTTCATGGCAGGGACACCAGAAATGGGCTTCACACATTGTACCCATGTCGGGAATCAAACCCGGGTCTTCGAAGTGACGAGCGAACGCTTTAACCACAAGGCTACCCGACACCCCCCTTTGAGTCTGTGCCATATAACATTTGAGTCTACACTAGCCCAAACTAGTCACTTTACTAATATAATATAGGGATGTTTGTTATCTAAGCATACCAAAGAAATGCTTCCAGATCAGGTTCTGCTAGCACACGATATTTTAATTCATCTTGCCCCTCAACATGCTCAATGCAGTGTTCAAACAGAATATATCAAACAAGTCTAAAATGCCAAGAACTACTTTTGACAATGATAAAGTAAGTGATTGAGTTGTATTTTACACCGCTTTTAGCAATATTCCAGCAATATCACGACAGGGGACACAAGAAATGGGATCCACACACTGTACCCATGTGGGGAATCAAACCGGGTCTTAGGCGCAAAAAGCTAACACTTTAACCATTAGGCTACCCCACCATCACAACAATGATAAAGGAAACAAGAACACAAAATTAATACGATGTAGGTATACACTTTCATCTTTATTTGCAGGGAAAACAATTGTTATGTTTTCCACTAAGAACACATATTAATATGCTGTAATACATGTCTACACTAAATCAGTTTCTTTATTATTTTTTTTTTTTTGCAGGGAACATAATTTTGCAATGAGATTTGTTTGTTGTTTAGAGCAATAATCCAGCTATATGACAGCGGTTTGGAAATACTCCAGTCTGGACCAGATAATCCTGTGATGAGCATCGATAGACGCACTTGGGATACGATGAAATGCATCAACCAAGTCAGCCCGTCTGACCACCTGTCCTGTTAGTCGCCTCTTATGACAAGCATAGTCACTTTTAGCAGCAAGCATGAGTTGCTGAAAATCTATTATATCCATGATCTTTGTAATGAGAATACATAATTTATGACAAATAATCATGTGATCTTGACAAAGCCCTAATTAAACACTGGTTGAGAGACAACTCCTACTTGATATTACGAATTAGCATATACATAATGAAGAGTCTGAGTATGACTGTCTAAGGGAATGACACACAGTTTTTCCATGAATTTACTTCTTTCATACAATGAAAAACAGTCGAAATAACCGCCAGTCCCTGCAGTAACTCTGACACAAATATACCTAAATTCATTAGCCTAACCAAAATGTATCAAATTCCAATATACTGTGTTATATAACTAATGACAAGTCTGAAATAGGATGAGTTGCATAAACCTTGATTGTCATAGTCACAGACACTATGCATTTCCAAAGGAATTTTCAAAATCGTAAATCAACCAAACATTAATTTACGGTGGAGAGTGAAAGGGTTGTCTGGGTAGGCTGTGCAACACATGATATTGTTGATAAAACGCACTCCCAACATGGAAGATTTGCTTTATATGTCTCTCAAACACCACGCCTATTAACCAGATGAGATTATGGTTTCACATATTAGTAACAATCGAAAGCCTTTATTTCAAAGCTCGTCACAGGTATAGTTTGTGTAAAAGAGTCATTCCCGATTCATTGACTGTTCTACTAAATATAACTGCCTACACGCGTGGGTTGGTCTGGATTCGATCGACTGTACAGTTTCGTAAACATCCCATCATACTTGAAAACAAGCTTTTTATACGATCAATTCAAAATCGGAATGTGAAATAACTAATGACAAACGATAACATGGTACTTTTGAGTGCCCCCATTACGGTATACGCATTGTTTTAAATTCGAAGCGGTCACCTATTTTCGTCATAAAAATGGCTGAAAACACGTTTCCTTGTTCAAAATTACACGCAATTTGCCAATACATGGTGCATAATCAAACAGAACAATTGGTTGTATATTGGTGCTAAAGTAATCACTTCGGCATATTATTGTTCATGAATGTTCATAATTCATACTCACCGAAATAAAGGTAAAAGTCTCAGGGTTAACCCCTGATATTGACAAAGCAAAACAAGTATTCACAACTCGACTGTCCTTACCAACAAGTGACCCGGATGTAGATCACATGACCAACGGGTCACTACGTCACATCCGCTTTTCATAGGCGCGCGAATATTCGAGGATTATTAATATCACTAGCCGGATTATTCAACGAAGTCAATCAAGAATTCCGTACATTCAAATCCATCTCTTCTAGGATTCATTATACTGAATACAACATAATTAATTACTTTTGACAAAAAAGCTTAAATAACAGCTTATTCAAACTTGTTATTGCTAAATGATAAAAATATAAATGGTAGATCTAATAGAAAAGCAAACCGTATAGTTTACGAAGTCACTTGAAAAAAAATAAGCTAACATCAACGTTTTATTTCAACTTCATCTAATCAGATACAGATCATAACATAGATAATAACAAAGAAAAGTGTGTACTTAAAAAGAAACCCTAAGTAAATATCCATAATATTACTCAAAAATAATTATTTTAAAAAACCCATTAAATCTCCAATATTAAGCAAAATAGCCCAACTGCATTGCGTTGGTATAACAACCCCGTTACCATGGTCACCCTTAACAAGCCGTGACAGGTGTGACATATCGCAGTATAGCTTGAAGGTTAGGTGTGCATAGAAACATAATCTGGCCGCGCTGTTCTTCAACAAATCAACGGATATCTTTAGTACACAGTGTGTTACCGAACGAGTTAAATAAAACCACTTAGCAATGTTCAAACACAATACAACGATCCCCCACCCACCACAGCGAACTCGACAATTGCCAAGCCTAACCGGCAATATTTACCTCGTACATATTCAGTTATCTTTACCGCTAACTGCAACACTGGTGTGGCCCGAGATTGTGCAAATCTGTACTGATTGGTATTTATAAAAGAAAATATCAGCTTTGCATTATATTTTCTAATAATTTGAAAGCGTCAAATAACAGAGGGAAAAATTGAACACTGAATTTATACATTAAAAAATAGAAGGCAAACTTCAAAATAGCAAGAAAAGTTAATATTGTTGTTGATTCTTGTAATGAGTGAATCCGCTTACCTGTTCATTACATTCATAGGCATTAACTCTCTTTCATTCATTCATTTGTCTATCGCTATGGTTTGTTTTGTTACGCGTTTGTTTATATATCGCAATTTAATATATCCTTAATGATCGTGTATTGTACGCGGTGGCTAATCCCTTGAGCACTCCGCTACGGTAACCCCATTATCATTGTAATATTTTTTAATATATAGCAACGTTATTTTACGGTCATATTGACATATATGATGAATTTATGTACAAGAGTTACACTAACGTCTATAAATTATTCAACATATTTCATGCACGTATTCAGCTTTCTATAGCTGTGTAACCATAGCAAGGACAGTTGTTACAATTGACTATTAACCTACCTGTGCGCATGCGCAATAGACAACACCGTTTTAATTGTAGAGACAGTAAATTAAAAAGTATTGTCCCAGCTTCATGGGAAAACCTGATATATGTATGTGTGTGTGTGTGTGTGTGTGTGTGTAACTAAAAAAACAAGTTCAAGAACACCCACAATTGGAAGGGTGCAGCCTTGATAAATACAATGGTCTTATTTATGAAAAATCAGCTTCTCTTGGGTAATATATAATACTTAGATATTAAGGCTGGGACGAGTCCAAATTTACTACCCGGGTACCCAGCCCCCTATTACACGACCCAACCCGGTTACCCACTGTAGGTCTCAGGAGATGTCTTAAAATGTCCAATTGGGAACATTTTTAGCATAGCCCTGGCAAAACGTATTTTGATACATGTATTAAACAATCTGGTCATTCATACACTGAAGTTGAATTAAGTTATATCTTTATTCAACCATATGAAAAATCAAAAGGAATGGGTGCATAGTCAGAAAGAAATGCGAACATTAGTGACTTGTAGTGTAACCGTAGGGTTCTAGATAATGTTTTGACTGAGGCGTTATCTTTACTCAAACATACACAAGTCAAAAGGAAAAGAAATGCGAACATTAGCGACTTGTAGTCTAACCACTAAGATATAGTGAGTCCTACTCAGGACCAACACGACCCGGGTACCCGAGTTACCTGTCCCAGCCCTATTAGATATGAAAGTGAACTTTAAGACAACTTTTTATCTTAATAAGATACTACTTACATAATCCGCCCAGCAGAATCTGCGGTGAATACTGATATTCTGCATTGATTTCAGCAATTAGAGAACACGTGGTCTCTACATGTGTCGGGGAACGCTACAGCTACATATTCCCATCAAGATCATTAAAAGGGGTAAAAAGAGTGTCGCACGTTGATGGTCGCTGGCATGAGAAATTATGATAATGATCATGACGACCATTTTTTGTTAATTTGTCTTTTTTATAAAAATAGTAGGGGACATTTAATTCCAAAATGTTACCATGTACAACCATCTGTCCCAAAATTTATCAGTATTCTATCTACCAGAAATGATTGTGTTATTAAAAACCTGTCCATATATTTAAAAAGACATTTACCTTTGTAAATAAAAATGTCAAAAAAGATGAACGTTTGTCGTAAGAAAATTTGTGCATGGGCATAGTATATATTATTCCTGTAAGTGAACTCTGGGCCATGTGGCCTTCATTCATGAATAAATTTCTAATAATTATAATAATAATAATAATAATAATAATAATAACAACAACAACGACGATTATTAGCATAGTAATAATGCCATTAATATTGCACTATATTTCCAAAGAGAGTCATGCTCAAAGCGCTACATTATTATGACCCAGGTCAATGGATCAGTGTGCACTCGAATTTTTTTCTCAGCTTCCTAGGGAGTATACAACCCAGGCTGCCTGAGAGGTGCTAGAAGGTTAACAGTCACATTACCATCTCACCCTACCCGGTACCCATTCGCTGCTGAGCGACCAGCAGGCAGGGCATGTCGTCCATGCAGTAGGTCACCTAACATTCACAGGCTGCTCGATTCAGCGCCATCAAACAGTAGGTCACGTTGCATCCGCAGGCTGCTCGGTAGAGCATTATCACACAGTAGGGCGGGCCTCCGCACTCTGCATGTAAATGTTGCTATGAATAGAGCGGTGACTGTTGATCTCTATTTCACTTACAGAGGGCGTGTCCGATAGAACTCAAACAACCTCTTTGAATGTACTCGAGAAGCTACCGACTGTTTCAGTGTTTATTGCGATTCTAAGGTTCTACTGACTACACTTTTAATATTTGTTTTATATAATTCAACTTCACGAAAAACTTATTTTTTTGTTTGTACATTTTGTGTGTAATCCTGCTAAGAAACTTCACAACTAAGTACCGCTGAAAACATACACAATGTGTTGAGAGGTATTTCATGTTATGTGTCAACTATTTCCTGGAGTGAGTGAATAGGTGAGTATTGGTTTACGCCGCTTTTAGCAACATTCCAGCAATATCACGGCGGCGGACACCATAAATGTATTTCCTTGAAATAAAATACGAAATAAGACGTACGTTTAGTATTTGATTTACGAAAATAGAAAGAAGATCGTTTTCAAAATTATTATTTTGAAGTTAAAAAAAATAAATCTTTTGTGTTATTCCACTTAGTTTGTTGACACATTTCATTAATGAAAAAGCAAGCACATATCTTGTAACATGTCATTTCCTTTCACTTGTATTTTTACCTTCATTTTATTTATACGTATTTAATCAAAAAATCAAAGTCAAACGGAGTGGCTATTTACTCGGCCCTCATCGCACTTACACATGCGTGAGGTTACAAGTTGATACACATTTCATGTTAATAACATACTATTTCATACAAGTAAAAAGTGCCCATGTACAAGACAGCTCGAAATGTGCATTGCCTTCTTATATACCTTGGTACAACCATGTTAACTTTCTTCATGAATTCAACCTCTGTACAAAATATTACTTTTAAATGAATGCTTACAATGCTATTTTTGTAAAATTCCGACCACTTTTAAATAAAATCCTTAAACAAAGGAATATAATAGGTGATGGCGATTAAATAGTGTGATATAACTTAACATTATTTTCCCTATCACAAGTATACTACTAATATACAGAAAGATAGGGTTGTCCTTAACTTGTTTTGAGTGGTATAGACGGCAGAGGTTTCTGGAGTTAGCTGCTATTGGGAAGAATATAGGACGAGTCTACATAAGTATTCTATATAAAAAACCTGCTCTATAACAAGCATATCGCCATTGTTGTTTTTGTATATGTTAGAAGGATATACTGAATGTGTATTGACACTTGTGGGTAAGTAAATCAACATGCCCTCCGGCCAATTGAGAAACGTGTACAGTGACATGTCTTCCTATGTACACAGCGTTGTGACGGACATTGTATAGTCAACAAGTGCCAGGAAAGTGACAATAATTCAAGCGTGTATGTTTGTACAGGCTTCTTGACAGGCGGAGACCGCCTCCGTGGTCTAGAGGTAGAGCGTCCGCCCGGAGAGCGGAAGGTCCGGGGGTTCGATCCCCTGCCGCGTCATACCAAAATCATGTTAAACTGCGGCATGGTATCTCAGTGGGCTAGCACTATAAATCGGCATCAGCCCGGACTAGTACACACACACACACACACACACACACACTTCTTGACAAGCGGGTTTAACACTTAATATCAACAATTTTGATAACAACAGAATTATACCAACAACACTTATTGTTATTGCTAATGTTGATGAGGGTGACAGTGAACGTGATTTTTTATCATCATGACCAGAATAACTGTTTTTATTGTCTTATACTGTCTGAAAAACACAACACGCAATCAACCCAGGAGAGGGGTTTCCCCGTGCCTGGCACTTGTTCTAAATATAGCAATTAAAGGAATTCCGCCGCCGAGCTCACAGCGCCTTGTACAAGGAGCGAATAGCGACAACGTGGGTTCATCGGAGTCGGCAAACAGGCATCTCCCTCCGAACCATGTGGCAGAGACTAGTCAGCCAGCAGTTCAGGAAACAATTACAGGTAAATCGGGGCATTTAGTAAGTTTGAGACGTTTTAGTACACCGACGATGGGCCAGGTATCACAATTGCGTTATGTGATTGTACTGACAGTACGAATCTCACCATTACACACTTTGAACTTCCGGGTTACTTGTTGAGTGCTGTGTGACGTATACTTGTCGTATTGGGTACACTGTTTCATGTGTCGGTGAATATGTACATGGTCTTTGAAGTTGGACGTTTGATTTAGAAATGGTTATAAATTAACGCCCAATTTTCTAAGGTAAAATATGCTATTTCTGTTACTATCCACAACTCTTAACCCTACAATTGATGAAACGTGGCTTTATTTTGTTTCTATTTATTTAACCCATGCAGTTAATTTACATGAGAAGTTGAACATAGTCTGATGGTAACCCACTGGGCGTTGAATATGCAAAGGGACCTGTGAAGATCCGGGGTAGCATACTTAGCTCTTCAGCAACCCATGCTTGTCGTAAAAGGTGACTATATGCTTGTCGTACGTAAGAGGCGATTAACGAGATCGGGTTGTCAGGCTCGCTGGCTTGGTTGATCCATGTCATCGTATCCTAACTGCGTGGATCGATGCTCATGATGTCAATCACTGGATTGTCTAGTCAAGACTCGATCATTTACAGACCGTCGTCATGTTGCTGGAATATTGGTGAGTGCGGCATTAAACAACAACAACCAAGATTGCGCCATTTTCATACAATACAGGATAGTTAAACGGTATAGGATATATAGAAAGTGATGGTTGTTTATCGTGGCTATGTGTTATCCTGTTCGTTCTAAATTGTCCATAATGTAAGAAACAAAACCAAAGAAAACGGTATAAGGTGAATTCTTCAATCTAAACACATAATACATTGTTGAACTATATATCAAGAGCACTCGGGCTTTTGGGAAATATAGATATATTTCAAACCATTAATCAGCAAATTGATACTCGAAACCTGTTAAAACACTTCGCAACTGACTCAGCTCAAATCACTGTCCGTCGGATTTGCTCGGGAATGCGATGTGTGCATGGCCCGAATACACCTGTATCTGATATTATACGTGCGCATTCAGGGACCGTATACACTTTGTGGTATACTGAATATGTAAACAAATATGCGCGAGTATTCCGTATGGTCGAGAGAATGGCACTGTAGCCCCGCGTTAAACCCTACAGTGTGAGACAGCGGACACCTTCAGCTGTTCAAACATTGATACGTGACTTGTTCTGCCACGCACCTGTTCCGTGTGGCCTTGACCTACTTTTATGTCAACTGGGCCACGACAATTTTAAGATTTCACACCTGTGAAAATCAATATCTTATATCGCGAACATACTCAAATTTCATTATATATGCATAATTGATATTTACATGCTTAGGGTCGCCGTAAAATAAGCCGTAGGCTCGGAAAGATTTGCAGAAATGGCAGTGCAAGAAATTTTGATTCTAATCATTCAAAAGATAGTTTCATGGACCCTAAATATATATCGTATTAAGTGGCCATGATTGTATGCCGACTCAAACTGTATGGTGTAGATCAGTCTAACAGTAAACGGCTATTCTAACCACACAAAGACAATGTCTATTTAAGACAGTGTCCTGGGGGCACGGGTAGTTCAGTTGTTTAAGGCACAGCAATTGTTATGCAGAGTTGCGTCCCTTTGGCGTTTCAGAAACCTATATTCGTTGGTTCAAATCCCAGGGTCGTCCTTATTATGTTTCAAGGCTTTATCAGCACCAAAGTGGTAAACGTCTAAGACATGCGCGCGCATCACTTCAGGCATTTCCCCTACACAAAGCAAACACGTGGTGATGTTACTGTAATACTGTTCAATGTAGCGAGACCCGTGAAGATCCGGGGCAGAATAGGTCTTCAGCAACCCATGCTTGCCGTAAACGGCGACCATGCTTGTCGTAAGAGGCGACTAACGGGGTCGGGTTGTCAGGCTCGCTGACTTGTTTGATGCATGTCATCGTATCCCAGTTGCGTTGATCGATGTTCATGATATCAATCACTGGATTGTCTGGTCCAGACTCGATTTTGTACAGACCGCGTCATATTGCTGGAATATTGGTGAGTGCGGCGTTAAACAACAAACAAACAAAATTAATCAGTGTGGCGTAAACCTCACTCACTCTCTCAGCATGGGCGCTATAATTACAAGAAAACTTTGATGCGACTCAACTCGGCGGCAAACTCTTTGTTCGTCTGATCATATTTACAATAAGATAATAGTCCCAAACTGTTTAATCAACACAGGCATGTTGAAAACAATATGGACAATAATGGTTTCAGTTCATTTCCTGCTTTAGTTCATACACTATATTTTGACTACTATTCGATTACCTCCCTTGTATACTGAATTTGGTAAATGAGCGCAGCCTATTCAGGCCGAAACTAGGTCACATGCATTCGGCTCGTGATAAACTAGCAATTCTCTTTCTCGTTGTTGCGGTAAACTATCAAACAAATGACATGCATTTCAGGGTTAAAATTTTATAATATACCGACGGCATATCGAGAATTTTAAGAACTATAGTACAGTAAAGTACGGTTATGACGAACACGCTTATAACGAACTGACAGATATAACGAACTTACTTTTTTGGTCCCGACTATTTGCTGTAGTTATGCTGTATATATGCTTATAACGAACTACGGTTATAACGAACTATAATTAGTTGCCCCCTTGAGTTCGTTATAACCGTACTTTACTGTAGACCAAATGTGACATGTATATACACTTGTTTAAGACAACATGCATGTATTTTCTCTTCAATTACCCATTAGTCCTATATTCAGGACTTAAACCATGTAAACGATGTCAAGTAGATGGATTGAATCTTAATACATTTTTGTAAGAACTTTAATAACACTTCTGGTTTCATAAGTAAACAAGAAAACAGCGTTATCAATATCCCCCACCGTAGGGCACACTAGGATTGTGTTTGTTCATGTAGTAGTGAATATAGGCTACAAAATAGAGTTTTATAATTTTATAAAGCGTTGAGAAGAGATAGGCACTAGAGTCACTTTATGTCATCATAAAAAAATTATGAAATGTGAAAATTATACACACACAAGGCCCTTTCTCTCAAAAAATAATTTATGGCACCAATTCTCGAACTCCCTCTTTATAAGTATCTCTTAGATAAGCTAACTTCAGTAGTCTCTGAGAACAATTGTCCTTTTTGCAGACACTATGTATTTGTAAAATAACATGGATCAAGGCCCATAACTGTGTATGCTCAAAATCTAAAAAAACATGCAAAAGGGAAGTAACTCTGGAAAAATATAATTTACGAGACCAATTTTCGAATTCAGTCTTGACAAGTATCTCCCTGATAACGTCATAGTAACGACTATGTAACGTCATGGTCATAACGTCCTCATTGCTCACAATGCACTTAGTTGAAAAGCACGGAGCAAGGGCCATAACTCTGTAAAATGATCAGTAATATCAGTGTGTCAAATCTCATTTCTCCAACTAAAATAGACCCGTGAAGGTCCGGGGTAGAATAGGTCTTCAGCAACGGTACCTCAGCAACCCATGCTTGCCGTAAAAAGGTGATTATGCTTGTCGTAAGTGCCGACTAACGGGATCGGGTGGTCAGACTCGCTGACTTGGTTGATGCATGTCATCGATCCCAATTGTGTGGATCGATGCTCGTAATGTCAATTTCTAGATTGTCTGGTCCAGACTCGATTATTTACAGACCGCTGTCATATAGGTGGAATATTGCTGAGTGCGGCGTTAAACAATAAACCAACCAACCAACCTCGTGCGGCGTTAAACAACAAACCAACCAACCAACTAACTTAAATAGTTTTTGAGAAAGCGGACCTACGGTAGGACGGACAGACGGACGGACGTATCCGTTCCTATACCTCCCGCCCCACTTTGTGGCGGCGGATAATACACTAGCTACCTCCTCATGTGAATTTGTGTAACGTAGGCTTAATAAGGAAGCCTTTTAGGGCCAATTGTTTATCAAGATACTAAGTTGAAATTTCAAGAAACTAACTTGAAATTTCAAGATACATACTGAGTTGAAATTTCAAGATAATGATCTTGAAATCTCAACTTATGTAATATCTTGAAACTTCAACTTAGCATCTTGAAATTTCAATAAATAAATAAATAAACAAATGGCCCTAAAAGGCTTCCGTAGCTTAATGTACCAATCTATGAATATCGGATGACACGTCAGTTAATTCAGCTTTGTTCCTCACGCATGAGAGGTTGGCATCGACTGCACTTAGCACTGACCGTTCATGGTCATTGAGGGCGGTCGGGTAGCCTAGTGGTTTAAGCGTTCGCTCGTCACGCCGAAGACCCGGGTTCGATTCCCGACATTGGTACTATGTGTGAAGCCCATTTCAGGTGTGCCCCGCCGTGATAATGCTTGAATATTGCTAAAGGCGGCGTAAAACCATACTCACTCACTCATGGTCATTGAAAAGGTCAGTGTTGAATTTTACGACATTTCATCCAGTTTGCGCTACTAGTACCATATGTTAAAATGATATTGACGCATACTTTACATCGACTATTGTTTTTTAGGATTTGGTACAAGTCTTAGACACGTGTAAGTTATCAATATCATTAAAATCAGATTTGAATAAGATTGGTATATTATTAGACTAAATGGATCGGGTGACTTGGTTGATAGCGTGTCATTGTACTCGTAGATAGGATAGTCTTTAGTTAGGGCTCACCTTTGGAAAAAATACCATATATGCGCCATATTTTGCGTATGGTGTGTGTTTTACTGGAGTGCAAATACCGATGCGGTACATCCTATTCTATGGACCAACATCTAGTCTCTGAAATGAGAATTTTTGACTGAAAATGTGATTTGTTACCTTCAGCAACCGTGCTTGGTGGTTTCGCTGAACTGATACACATCTAAAACCACATAACTTTGAGACCCGTGAAGATCCGGGGACGAATAGGTCTTCAGCAACCCATGCTTGCCTTAAAGGGAGACTATGCTTGTCGTAAGAGGCCACTAACGGGATCGGGTGGTCAGGCTCGCTGACTTGTTTGATGCATGTCATCAAATCCCAAAAGCGTAGATCGATGCTCATGATATCAATCATTGGATTGCCAGGTCCAGACTCGATTATTTACAGACCGCGGTCATATAGCTGGAGCTGCAGTAAGGCGTTGAATAACTTTTCTTACTTTCTTCATCGCCAAGTAGACGTGGCGGTCAACAATAGTGCCCCTTGAGCTCTTCTGACAAGTACAGTAGCCAATTGGCAACAAAGCGTCATAACTATTACCTGATGTTACAGTATCCTACACAAACGATGCATTTTCTTGTTCCTCAATGACTATTATTAATAATACACCGGATTATATCGCGAATGTATCCAACTGTCCCCCTGTCATTAAAGCATCACCTTCACCGGAGGATATCAGTTCAGTGTCGACACGGTTTTGTAATCAATAAATGTTTGGCTTGTTTTATAGCTCCGAGTAGCGGTCCTTGAGCAAAACCGCTGACACTTTTCCCGCGTTGTTTTTGTGTTTACTGAGTCTTAATACCAGGTACGTTGCCCTATTAGGTTACCTGCAAACTTTTCAGTGCGCATAAGAAATTTCGGTTTTTCATCCTGTACAAATTTTCATTGAAAGCCGCCTCTGTTTGAAGACAAACAATGGGAGTAGGATGCAAAGCCGCTTGCACACTCAAGACTTCCGATATGCCTCTACAGTACCAAGCAAAAATAAGTTACCTTGTCACACTAAACCACCAAGACCAAACTCAGTTAAACCCAGTGATATAATGAGAGTGAATCGTCTACGATTTGCGTCCGACTGGACTGACATGCCTTTATATCACTAAACTACAGTCAAACATGTGGTGGGGCGGTCTGGTAGCGTTCGCTCGTCACGCCGAAGACCCGGGTTCGATTCCCCACATGGGTACAATGTGTGAAGCCCATTTCTGGTGTCCCCCGTCGTGATATTGCTTGAATATTGCTAAAAGCGGCGTAAAACCATACTCACTCACTCACTCAAACATGTGGTTAAACTCTGTATCCGAGACCGCCTCTGTGGTCTGGTGGATAGAGCGTCTGCCCGGAGAGCGGAAGGTCGGTGGTTCGATCCCCGGCCGCGTCATACCAAAAGGCGTTTAAAGATGGTACTTGCTGTTACCCTGTCTGGCACTCGGCATTTGGGGGCAAAAACAAGAACTGGTTGTCCTGGAGTCAGTATACTCTATCTGAGTGGGGCATTCATGTTAAACTGCTGCATGGTCACGACAAGTATGCAGTAACTAGATTACATATACACATTTCTATGTTATTGAGTGAGTGAGTATGGTTTTACGCCGCTTTCTTTAAGCAACTTTCCAGCAATATCACGGCGGGGGACACCATGTCGGGAATCGAAACCGGGTCTTTGGCTTGACGAGCGAACGCTTTAACCACTAGGCTACCAGACCGCCCCTCTATGTTATTGAACACACGTTAGTTTTCGTAGGCATATCTTCACTGTATTCGGCTGTTACGACTAGAAAGGAGTAGAGGAGACTTACTCGGCCCCAGATATGTATTAACGCATGAAGTATACGAAAGCCAAATGATGCAAGTTTGGTAGCATTAATGTATTTATTAAATCGAAATTTCTGTTATTTCAATTATTTGTTTAGTTTTTCAAAATCTTGATTAATCTCGTTATTTCAATTTCATTTAGAAAACTCGAAATTTCGAGAAAATAATTGAAACAACGAGAAAATAATGGAGAAATAATTCCAAATTTCGAGAAAATAATTGAAATAACGAGAAAAAACCTCGATATTTCGACAAACTTAACAAATACTTAAACTAACGAAAAAAATCCGATAATAACATCAATGTATGCTTCCAAAATGGCACCATTACGTTTTCGTAATGAAGCGGAATTCAGTGATATCCACACTTGCCCGGTACTGTAGAACGGAATAAAAATACCGTTCTAGGTCAGGTCGCTCGGAGTCGCTCGGGTGGAAGTGAATAGGGCAAGTGGAAGTATATATACCTCAGCACCATAATGACAACAAGTGACGTGTTAAAGGTACGTTCAGTCCCCGACGAGTGTTTCCGACAGTTCGTACGAAATACCCAGGCAAAAGAATATTTCGGGTTGTTTTATGTTATAGTGAATTGCAGCTTAGTAAACAACCATATAGGACGTATGCTGTGTGATTGTGAAACAGCAGTGTCAATGGGCACGTTACCTACATACAGTTAGACATAATCTTCATACTCGTACAATGTCAGTTATTGATTGTTGTATTCTTGTAACACTCTGATGTATATGCAGTTTACTTTATCATTCAGCCGTGACGACTCACACCATGGCGCTAGACATAATATATCCAACCTATATAGGTCAAGTACATACAGTTCGTGATACGAATACAGTGGTGTACATGGTAAGGTTGACACTGAATGAAAGATGTCGCTTCAGATTTTATAGGAATAAAGCTGCACTGTGTGTAATAAAGAGATGATTATTATTTTTGTCTCCCCGAATATAACAAATTATGCACCCGTTGGTGTGACGATGTTTAGCTGTTTGGTTTTTATGTTCTTACATAAAATACCACATACAACGTTGTAAGCCAACAGCAGATGTTTTAGGATATCTCTAGCCAAACTTGATTATCTGATAGTTGTTTTTATTTATTGGGATAAAAGTATATATACACGACCATGGCGATGCGGATATTTCTAATTGCATCTAAAGTAGAATATGCTTCAAATTGATGGTGCATATTCATAAATCTATTTAAATCAATATGATTAGCTTGTGATACAGGATGAACGCGGTAGAGAATGCTGTATTTTGCCGGAGCCCTGGAGCTCGGTTGCTTTGGTATTGAGTGAGTGAGTCTTGTTTAACGCCGCAGTCAGCAATAATCCCGCCCAGGCAAGTACGAAAGCCTAATGGTGCCACTTTGGTAGCACAAGCGTATTTGTTCTATCGAAATTTCTCGTTGTTTCAATGATTTGTTCAGTTTTTCGCAGTTTTGAATTTTTTCTCGTTGCTTCGATTATTTCTCGTTATTTCAAGTGTATTTAAAAAACTCGGAACTTTCGAGAAAATAACCGAAATAACGTGAGATAATCGAGAAAAAATTCAAAATTTCGATATAATACTTGAAAAAACGAGAAAAAAAATCGATATTTCGAAAAACTTAAGGCATATTTTAAATAACGAGATATTTCGATTTAGAAAATCATTTTATGCTACCACAGTGGCACCATTAAGTTTTCTTAATGAAGCGGAATTCAGTGATATCCACTCTTGCCCGGTACTGTAGAACGGAATAGGTCGCTCGGAGTCGCTCGGGTGGAAGTGAATAGGGCAAGTGGAAGTGCATGTATCTCTGTTCGCACTGTGTGACAGATGAGTAATAATCCCGCCCCGGCATGTAATAACAGAGTCCTGACCAGAAGGCAAGTCGTGAGCAATGATGGACGCCTTCGGGACCACGATGACACACAAACTGATTAAACCATCCAATTTATTTCCTTTTGAAACACGCAATATATAGAGTGCTGCACGCGGAGTTATTAATACATTTGTTAAAACACACCTTTCGCTGGACGGTGACTTCCACAAAACCTTCTTTGGGCTACGACATTGACTTACGAATGATCTTTTTGTTGAACAGGACTCACACGTATTAACCACCTGTTCCCATATAGTCGGATCGTACGATAATCAAGGAATGCAACGAAGTATTGCCTCATGAATAGTCGAACACGTTCGCTTATGGCGCCGAAGACCTGGGTTCGGGGGCGGTCGGGTAGCCTGGTGGTTAAAGCGTTCGCTCGTCACGCCGAAGACCCGAGTTCGATTCCCGACATGGGTACAATGTGTGAAGCCCATTTCTGGTGTCCCCCGTCGTGATATTGCTTGAATATTGCTAAAAGCGGCGTAAAACCATACTCACCTGGGTTCGATTCCCCTCATTGAAAGACTCGCAAAGCCTAATTTACGTATCGCCTTCGTGATCTAGCGGAGAGAGAGTGTGCTCAGAGAGCGGACGGGTTCTGAGGACGTTAGAAATGGTACTTATTGTTACCCTGCCAGGTGCTCGGCATGAGGGACCGAGGAGTCAGTGTATAATTGGATATCCAGCTGCGTTATGGTATCTCAGTGGGCCAGCACTGTAAAAGAGTCCGAACTAGTACAAGCAGCCACACATAGCACGCACGCACGCACGCATGTGCATGCATGCACATCGCGATATATTGCAATAATTTTGAACGCGACGTAAGCAATTGGCAACTCTGCCAGGAGCGTGGATCGATGCACGTGATATCAATATAGCTGGAATATTGCTAAGTGCTGCGGTAAAGAACAACAAACAAACAACAAGCGACGTTTAACCCCATTTTACCCCCACCTTACCCAATGTACGTCTGTCCGCCCTTATGTGATGTTATGGAAAGCAAAGTGTTGGTAGTTATCAACTGTCTCGTTTCACTCATCTTTACATTCGTTTTGCAGAATGTGTCCGTTCCGACGATTGGCCGGCGGTCAGTCAGCGGTTTCAAGATTGAACGTCTTGACCACTTCGTAATCACCGTCGCTGACATCAACACATCCGTCGATTTCTACACGCAAGTACTTGGCATGGAGGTCGCTACATTTAAAGTAAGAGCAGCATATTGATCCGCTAACTGATAACATGCTACCCAGCAACTGGTGACATGCCACTCAAAAACTGACGACATCCTACTCAACAACTGATGCCATGCTACTCAACAACTGATGACATGCTACTCAACAACTGATGACATCCTACTCAACAACTGGTGACATATTACTCAACAACTGGTGACATCTACTCAACAACTGATGACATACTACTCATCAACTGGTTACATACTACTCAACAACTGGTGACATATTACTCAACAACTGGTGACATGCTACTCAACAACTGATGACTTGCTACTCAACAACTGATTACATACTACTAAACAACTGATGACATGCCACTGAACAACTGATGACATGCTACTCAACAACTGATGACATGCTACTCAACAACTGGTGGCATGCCACTCAACAACTGGTGACATGTCACTCAAAAACTGTTAACATGCTACTCAACAACTGTTGACATGCCACTCAACAACTGGTGACATGTCACACAAAAACTGTTAACATGCTACTCAACAACTGTTGACATGCCACTCAACAACTGTTGACATGTCACTCAAAAACTGTTGGAAGGCTAATCAACAACTGATGACATGCTACTCAACAACTGTTGACATGCCACTCAACAACTGGTGACATGTCACTCAAAAACTGTTAACATGCTACTCAACAACTGTTGACATGCCACTCAACAACTGTTGACATGTCACTCAAAAACTGTTGGAAGGCTAATCAACAACTGATGACATGCTACTCAACTGATGACATGCTACTCAACAACTGATGACATTCTATTCAACAACTGATGACATGCTACTCAACAACTGATGGCAGGCTAATCAACAACTGATGACATACTGTTCAACAACTGATGACATGCTACTCGTCAACTCATGAGACGCGTAACAAATGATGAAAACAACTCAGGTGTACTCGTGCACCGTCTCTGTTGTGTAGTATATACAGCGTCTGTCCGGAGAGCAGAGGGTCGATGTTTCGATCCCTTGGCCGCGTCATACCAAACGGCATACATTCAAAGGTGGTACTTGTTGTCACCCTGCCTGGCGCTTGGCATTTACGAATAAAACAAGGACTGACGGTTTAGAGTCAGCATAATTTGTCTTAGTGGGGTATCATGTTAAACTGCGGCATGGTATCTCAATGGGCCAGGACCAACCGGAATAAGTCCGGACTTGTACAAGCAGTCACACACACACGTCCACGCAGCTCGCTGTCTGAGTGAAATAATCTTCAACCTGACCCGAGGCCTTAATTCTGTAATGCTGTGAGATATTTTTATAATAATTGTCATGTGTTTTGCATATAAATCGAAGAACTCAAATTTGAAATACCGTTTGAATATGAAAACAATAGCCCCGGTCGCCAGTAATAGATAAACGTTTTGTTCCAGGGTCGCAAGGCGCTCAATTTCGGCCTCTCTAAGATTAATCTCCACGAGCGTGGCAAGGAGTTTGAACCCAAGGCCAGTTCCCCGACCCCAGGGTCTGCTGATGTCTGTTTCATCACCCACACGAAGCTGAGCGAGGTCATAGAGCATCTCAAGGTACTGAACCACTATGGCATCCTGAACACACAGACACACGGGGGGCTCGTGTGGCCCAGTCGTTTAGGGCGCCGCGATTCGTTGTGCAGAGTTGCGTCCCTTGGGCGCGCCAGAAACCTATGATTGTGGGTTCGAATCCCGGTTCGCCCCGATTATGTTTCAATGTTTGTCAGCACCATACCCGTGCTCACGGGTTTCACCGAAGTGGTAAACGTCTGAGACCTGCATCACTTCGGGCTTTCCTCGTACATTAAGCTGACACGCCGTGATATAACTGAAATAATGTTAAAAGCGGCGTTAAACCCAACTCACTCACAGACACACATCATGTTGACAATCCAACAGTAAACGGAACGACTAAAATATAAAGGACAAAACAGAGAAAAATAATTCTGCTCAAGTATGATTAATAATTAAGAAGGAGCAGCATTCCCAGTTGATGTACTTTGCAATGTATACTTAGGCTTATTAAACCTTACGAGTGTTACCCTTGAATAGATACGTAGTGTTTAAATATTGGGGTCTGTTTTGTTGACCCTTTTTTCTCCTAGAGTTTGTTTTGTAACTGGAGGCGCCCATCTTAAAACACAATCGGTTTTTATGTAGATGGCATAGACTATTTGCCCAGTGACTGATTGTCCAATCACACTTTAGCTCAGTGACTGCTTAATCATCTATCGTATGCTACTCAATGTTTCATAGAGAAATTGAAAATAACCGGAAGCCTTTCTGTGCCATTGACTCCCAGAATATTAGTAATGTGGTGTTTGGTGTAGCCTTCTGGTTAACGCTTGGCTCCTCATGACGAAGACGTAAATTCGTTTCCCGACATGGGAACAATATGAAGATCATTCTGACACTACACGCTCGTGTTACTGCCAATACTGACATTGTTTTTAATATTTATGTACAGAGTTGCGTCCCTTGGGCACGCCAGAAACCTATGATTGTGGGTTCGAATCCCGGTTCGCCCCGATTATGTTTCTAGGTTTGTCAGTACCATACCCCGAAGTGGTAAACGTCTGAAACCTGCATCACTTCGGGCTTTCCTCCCACATTAATCTGACACGCCGCGATATAACTGGAATACTGTTAAAAGCGGCGTAAAACCCAACTCACTCACTCACTAATTTTAATATTTATGATCACCTCCTGAGGTTACATGTACATTGACTAAATATCACGACATGAAAATCAAGTTGAAAAATATTTTCCTTTCAGCTAAAACATATTTTCCCTATGTGGCACTGATTTGAAACAGTTTGAATTTGAATTTCCATGAGCGTGAATATCTTTAGGACCCCACATGACAATTCATTACGAACTCAGGGTATGATATATAGTCAATTAACGTTTTATGATTCAATAGTCCAAAGGGCCGCTTCGCAGAGTTGCGTCCCTTAACAATGCCAGGATCCACTGGCTATTGGTTCAGATTCTTCACTTGTGCCGAATAGGATCCTTGGTTTGTCCGCACCAGACATGCGCCGCTTGGGTTTTCCTCCCACATTAAACCATGACCGTCGTGGTATTAGGGAACTGTTCACCTTACATCGCAACTCACTCAATCACTTTTTTTTATTTTAGAGCTGCAACGTCACTATCATGGAGGGACCAGTAGAACGGACTGGAGCTATTGGACCAATCAGCTCCGTCTACTTCCGAGACCCGGATGACAACCTGATCGAAGTGTCCAACTATCCCGACAACATCAAATCATGAAAACAGCTGTCAGTAACACATGACGCTCTTATTGCTGTTACCGTGGTATCATGCTTCCGATTTGTTAAAGGTGTTTTCCGAATGAAAAGAATATATCCAAGTAATTCCTGGCTGAAATATCCGTTGATCTACTTTGATGACAGGTAACATTCCAATGGTCAAGTGGCACTGAACAATATTAGCAGGCAAAATGTTTGACTCTTAAAGATTCAGCTGCCTTGCTTCGAGGAAGCCATGTCATCATGGCGCACCGTTGTTTGCTTGGCATCATGGTTGCACTGCTTGCTACGACAATGTTTGAACTGTCCACTTACCGGGTTTAATTAGCAGTCAAAGTTTAATTATGATTATTGCATGCGTCACTTGTTTTTCGTCAGTTGTTTACATATAATTATTGTGTATATCTCATTTAACCAGGTGGGGGCGGTGGTTAAGCTTTCGCTCGTCACGCCGAAATACCGGGTTCGATTCCCACATGGGTATATTGTGTAAAGCCCAGTTCTGGTGCCCCCCCCCCCCCCCCCCCCCCCCCGTGATATTGCTGGAATATTGCTAAAAGCGGCGTAAAGCCATACTCACTCACTCACCAGGCATGGTGAAGTTTAACCAGGAGTTGGTGCTCTGGATGTAGATGTTGTGTGTCATTATAAACAGAATAAATGCATCGCCATATCAAACATGACATGTGTTTTCTATTGTTTAGACTATAGACTATAGTTTAGAACTTTATAGACAAACTAATTAAACATACAATCTCATTAATCAGATCATTTACTCCGATACGATACCTCTCTACCTTCAAGAGTCTGATTTGAATGAGATTGTTAAACATCGACACACATGAATCGTCCGATCATCGATTCGGACGGCCATGATTATCGCGATTTCTCACGATATCACAGGCGCCGTAGATATATAATAATATTTAATATATTATGATACACTATGCCCCAGGGGAGAACATTATTTTGCGATCTCCTCACAGAGTTATTCCTCTAAACTCTTCACCCTGATGTCCTGATTGGTGGGGTAGTAGTGTAGACCTGCTGTCGGTTCATTATCACTGCGTACCCGGATGTAATGCTAACAAGACATATGTCGGAACAAGACCGCCTCTGTGGCCTAGTGGTTGAGTGTCCGCCCGGAGAGCGGAATATCCGGTGTTCGATCCCCTCTCGCGTCATACCAAAATACAAAATACAAAATATGATATTTGTTGTTACCCTGTCTAGCGCTCGGCATTAAGGGGCTAAAACAAGGACATGAAAGTGGGGAATATGTAACTATATCATTTTGTTTATGATCAGATATATCAAACACCCCCCTACACTTGACAGTGAGGGTTGTGTTGTATCGTTAAGGCGATAAATCGAATGACCCGATACATATGACAATGGGGATTATCATAATAAAGTATCATTTTAATTATTATTCAAAATAGTTAATGTAACGATACTCGCTGTATCACCGAAAACTTGCCAACCAGCGTTACGTATACAGCATGATAGCAAGAGTGAGTTCAGTTTACAGTCGCTTTGAACAGTATTCCAGTTACATGACGGCGTGTCAGCTTAATTTTTCAAGGAAAGCCCGAAGCGATGCAGGAAGTGATTTTGATGAAACCAACAAGGACGGGTATGGTGGTAACAAACATGGACACATAATCCGGGCGAACCGGGATTCGAACCAACAATCATAGGTTTCTGGCATGCCCAAGGGGCGCAACTCTGCATAGATGACTGGGCAACCCCTGCCCCCTAATAGCAAGACTGTGATGGGGATCAGTTGCTGATGCGACATTAATTTCAACTGATCTCATCCTCATCATAATACTTTAACGTGATGAACTGAATGCTGTTGAAAGCGACATTAAACTCAACTCTCACTTACATTGTCTCGCTTTACATGGACTGTATATGGAAATGACGATCGTAACTTACGAAATGGGAAGTGTGCATAATCACCGAAGTACTGAATTCAAATAGTAAAGCGTTAATACGTGTACATGCGTTCATTTTACGTGAGATGTTCCCGCCTACGACGCTAGGCACGCACTTAAACATCCACAAGACTTCTTACTGCTACGGGGCAGTGGGGTAGCCTTGTGGTTAAAGCGTGCGCTCGTCACGCCGAAGACCAGGGTTCGATTCCCCACATGAATACAATGTGTCAAGCCCATTTCCGGTGTCCCCAGCCTGATATTGCTGGAATATTGCTAAAAGCGGCATGAAACAATACTCACTCACTCTTACCTGCCGCCATCACACACGCTCAACATACGGCGAGGCTGGATTCGTTCCAGATTTGAATGCGGCCCGCTCACGCAACAGCTGTATATGTGTACGTTCACTACACATACTTGCTAAGAATGTATACATTTGTTATTTAAGGATACCGAAGAGCCCTAAATGCTGTCAGGACATCCATTAAACTATACTTGCTTGTTCATATCAGTCTTCAGTGAGGATAAAGACAGAACATTCGCACAGGAAATCTTATATCGTTTCTGTTTATTCATCAATTAAATGAATACCAATTCGGCAAGCCTTTCTTAAGAAATACCATGTCAGTCCAAAGAACTCCCCTTTCGCGTCGTCACTTTTGAGGAAATCTACTGATTACTTAATCAGCTGTGGTCTCAAGAAATCAGCTGACGGGATGACATCCTGTTCATACCAATGTCTCAATAGTTGCTTCGAGTTTTAGTGAGTATCTTTATAGTCCGCCTTTTGCAATAACCCAGCCACAATAACGGAGTGGACAACAGAAATGGGCTCCACACATAATAGAAATCAAACCCTGGAGTTTAGGTCGTGACGAGCTAACGTTAACGAGTAGGCCAATTAGTTGCCCATTTTCAGTTGATAGCAAAGACACCGTTGCCTAGAGAGTTAACGAATAATAATGTTAACGCTGTTGATAGGGTTAAATACTAGGGAGTTCGAAACATTTATCTTAATTCATTCTTCTTACTGGATTACTTATTGAAACTACATACATGCATTCAAACGCTGTTAACATCATTTGCTGACAGACTTTCGTTAAATTATACACAAAACGCCGATATGCTATCCATACTGATGATATAAACTGCCGGACAAAAAAAGTATACACTCACATGCTTGATGGTGGCTTTATAATGAAACAAGAAATGGTTATTCGATGGTGATGTATTTGAAACGGATATCATATGCATAGTTATGTTTTTGGAATTTTTAAGTTTGGAGTGTTTCGGCGACTGTTTTCAGCCTGGTAACGTTTTGATAAAGTTTGATTTGTTTTTGTCGAATTCAATTTTCAAGTGTATACTTCCTTTTGCCAGACAGTTTATGTAAAAAAATTTATATAGACGTAATATTTCTCCAAAGCCTGACCTCCATTGAAAATCGTTACTGATGTGATCTCCAGTGAAGGTCTCCGCTAACATACTCCAACTACGTCGTTAGCTCAGTCACCTGCATCAATAGCTTTAAGGTAATACTCACTGATTTGCGACGATCACTGTCGCGTCGGTCTTGATGAACAGTGTGGCCCAGAAACAAACAAGATCACTTCCTTGTTCGTCTGTGTATTGTCGGCAGACTTGCTTTTGTTATATTATGCATCCTTCAACACTGTCTTTCTCAAATGAGTCCAGAAAACAGGCCAAAAACGTGACTTTTAAAATACTTTTAACCGATTAAGATACACGAGGGGGATACCTCATCTAGATACGTATGAGCGTCCTTTGCCCCCAGTGATGACATCACGGGTATACTCTTTTGGTCTCACGTGTATTGCTTATGCGTGTTATGCACTCTACGTTTGGTTATATTACCGTTACAATTTATGTATACTACGTCACGTTCAATACGTTTTCGAATGGTGTCTGTTAATGTCAATCACGGTGGCTGTTGTCAGCGATGTTGCTGTCATTGAGTCACGTGTCCCATGAACCCAGTCATTGCAACGATGATGCAAGTTTGAAGTAGAGGAAGCCTTAAAAGTAGATATGACAATGTTTCGGGTTGAAATGTCGTATAATGTTGCGTTTCTACATTTTGTTACGATAGATGGCTAAAGCAATCCGGTGACAGAAGCCTTGACTGTAGGTGTTACATTGAAGACCCAGGTCCTATTGCCCTCAAGCTGTGTCCAGGTTTTCACATCTTAACACGGTTTCAGGTGCTCAACACCCCCTCACACATTTCAAACTGAAATAAAGCTCTCTCTCTCTCTCTCTCTCTCTCTCTCTCTCTCTCTCTCTCTCTCTCTCTCTCTCTCTCTCTCTCTCTCTCTCTCTCTCTCTCTCTCTCTCTCTCTCTATTTGTTATTTTCTTTCTCTGAAGGCTGAGGAAAAGTATTTCCCCCATGGAAGCCATTATGAAACGAGACACGTTTTTTCGGCCTTCTGACAAAATCTTCTTTTGCGATTCTTGATATTTGTTTCATGGCCTCAATGCAGGTTTTGTAATAAAGAACAACACGCGATAATAATCACAAGCATGATGATCATATGGGGCGGTTGGTTAGCATTGTGGTTAAAGCGCCGGCATAGTGTTTATCACGCCGGGTTCGATTCCCCACATGGGTACAAAGTGTGAAGCCCATTTCTGATGTCCCCCCATCCAGACTTTGCTGGAATAGTGCTTAAGGCGGCGTAAAACCATACTCACTCTCACAACCATGATGTTGAAAACATCACTCATAAAAAGACTGTAAAAAATATAAATGATATTCCTATTACCTCAACTGCAGGTTAAACTTAAAATGATAATGATAATAATAATGAAAAACAGGAATCATTATCAGGATGAATCTTGGACTCGAAACGCGACCATCGTGTCCTGGCACGACTAAGGGACGTAACCCACACTCCCATTGATACGGTTCAGTGTGAACCTGGGACTCAAACCAATATCATCGTGTCCTGGCACGACTAAGGGACGTAACCCACACTCACATTGAAATGGTTCATGGTGAACCTGGGACTCACACCACTATTATCGTGTCCTGACACGACCAAGGGACGTAACCCACACGCACATTGATACGGTTCAATGAATAATCATATGTCTACTGTCATAGAAAGGAATAAAAAACATCAATGCCAGAAAATAATCAGTCTCGATTATCCGCCGAAACCGATTCCAATGGCCGTAAAAGGCAAAATAGCGTTGAAAATTATATGAATGGATCACTGAAGCTCACTGATGACACGACGTGTTCGGAAACCCATGTTGAGATTCCGGGATACCCAAATACCCAACTTAAACGGGGATCTGGTAGTCAGGCTCAATGACTTGTCTGATAGAGTCACCCTACCCCTAAAGAACGTGTGCCATGCTTTCACTCACTTGTTACGCGGGACAGCTGCAGTATTGCTAACTGCGGCGTTAGACAACATTCACCCAATCACTCATATACCGTTATAATATATCTTTTGTATGAATGTTTCAAACATACTACAGTTCCGCCTCCAAGATGTTATTCTGCAATTTCCTTCATCGTAGTCGTATGCGAACAATGCATCTGTTAAAGGAAAAATATACGATTATTGGAAAAACGTTTCTAGTAGAAGAGGTACAGTGTTTTCCGCAAATATTTTTGTCTATCAGCATTTTTTTTTGGTGAGGTTTCGTGTAAAACTATGGAGAGTTTTATCATCCGACACGACTGTGAAACGGAAACGCCCTGTCTTGTCATGGAGAGATTTAGGTAGACAACAGTGTTCAACACGTGTGTTTTAAATCGTTACGTCACCAGCCCATGTTACAATACACCGGATTTTACAATACGTGACAGGCCACCTTTTCCTCGTGTTCGATGTATTTGACGAAAGTGAAAAACACAAAAGGGGACTAAACACTGGTTGTTACAATTTAAAAAAAAAACTATTCTAAAATATAAAAGGTGTTGCCCTCCGTTTAACTTGAACATGTGCATATTGACATGTAGAGTTTTTCTTTGAAGTTAGAAATACATAGATACATATATTTGACATGTTTGAACGATATCCCTTACAAAAAGGGCGTTGTATAATTTTATCATTATAAAAACATCATCCTGAATGCAATTATAATATATCTGAATGTTTAAAAAAACGAAAACAAAAGTGTAGATGTTGTCCAAGCATTGTCCCCTTGTTTCTTTTCGTTCTCTATCAAAATATTAAAATATTAGGGATTATGAATATTTTGAGGTAGGGGCGGGGGTGTGGGGATGTGGGGGCAGGGGTTGTTTTGGTAGTGAAGACTGAAGAGTCAATTTCATAACAATATCCCTAAAACTATTTATGATTTCTAAAGTTTTTGTTTCAGTACATATTGTGACATATTTATCAAATTGCGTTTTTGATCACTTAGAATATAAAGAAACGGACGCATCTATGAATGAAAATAGAGCTTGATTGAAGTGGTCATTTTGATCGGTTAACCTAGTGGTCAACTGACCTTGTGCACTGGTCAGTTCGGACACGCGTCAATACTTTAAAGGGTCGCGTGCGACTCTAACGTTAAAGAAAGCACTAGCCACGGAAGCAAGCTTTAAAAAGGTTACGCCCGGGGCGGGGAAGCCAGCGAACGGACATTAACAACGTAGGCAATATGCTTGGATGACGTTTTTCTAGAAACCTGAACGAGCTGAAACAAGGTTTAGAAAACACCACACCCCATCTTGTCCAATGTCACTCGTGACATATTTGTGTTTTCAACCCCCAAGTCCGGAGTTCCGTTTAAATGTTTCGAGGGATTAAACTTTTTTTTGATTGCATGTTTTTCGATTTTGCGGTTTTCTAAACGCTAATGAATTAAGCAGCACACAATGACACACCCTCACGCTTAACTGTGTGGGGATTAAGTATGTAGAACTAACCTGTTATCTTGTAATGATGGATTTTTGTGGTTAACACTGACGGCTGACATGCATCCGTTAACAAGGCGTGAAATTCATAAAAATATGACAGCGCTTAATATAGCGTTAACCAGTTGTTGGTTTTGCTTTGAAGTTCACATCAAATAGATATTAAATCCTAATTATGGATATATCCGAATTAAACCACATGATATATTTATGGTTTTGTGTTATATTAAGAATAAATATATGATACAGAAATAGACCAAATGACCGGTGATTTTTTTAATTTTTGAAATCATGAATCAACTTGGATTAATGTGTTATTCTGTACAACCCTATCCTGTATTGTTTCATCAGTTGAATCCACGCACGAGTAGAACTATTATTGCTATTATTATCATCATTATTATACCTGTCATAATTATTGAAATTCCCCATGAAATAGACTATTTTAAAAGATGCATAGGTCAATAACCTTTAGGTCACAATATTTATACATATATGATATATCTGTACGTTTATGATGAATATGAAAATGCAAGTATGTTTTACCTATGTATTTGAAGTTGTACGTATATCAATATGTACATAATATGAATAAATATTGATAATATTTACACCAGTTGACACCTATTACGTGTCATAATTTCAAAATTGGATAAATATTTCGACCTTTTGCCCGGACCCCCTAAAGTAATAAACGAAAAAAATACACCCAATAATAACAAGCTAGGTACCCCCCGCGGTGCTTTGTTGAGCCAACACAGCGATCAGCTGCTGAGATATTGACTGAAATTGACTCGTGTCTCTACATCTTCACAGTTTCTCTCTATGACCATTTCCTCAATGTCAACGCACGCCACGTGACATCAGCTTCTCCGTACCGCGTCTGCAAAACGCAGCATGCGTCAATAGACAGCCAACTGTTATTGAATATATATTCCACGATCCACGGGGTAGCTAGAGCTGTTACTAAAAATGAAACCTACACATGCCGAGATCAAAGATGGCCGCCAATGTTGTCCCTCCTTAAGTCCAAATGTGGTGTTTGAAACAAGTAGCCACGCCTCCTTGTCAATGACGAATCGGCTGACCGCACTCACAAGCCGGGACCACTGTTGAGTATATATATATTCGACCGATGGCCGTTAGTGTTATCAGAGCTCTCTTTGAGATCGGAGGAGACGAGTTGGAATTGAAAGATAGCGTTTTACAAACGATTTTCTTTATATTTCCAACGTCGTTAAAAAGCTTGTGCACATACGGGATTTGAGAACTAAGCACTGGAATTCTTGGAGTTTGGAGATAGCGTTTTCAACGAGTTTTCTTCCATTTTCCAAGTGTGTTTACATTTCTCGTTACCCTCTGAGGCCTCAGTTTCGACTTTCGGTACCTACCCGTGAACCTGGATATAACATCAACTGTTGTTAGCTAAGGATTTACACGACCAGCGTTATCTATTCACTTTGGTCATTTTGAAAGAGTTCAAGAACACATCGTTGCGAACACCAGACATAATGTATGTATATTTTTATAATCTTGTATCTATCTCTGTTCATCTCATTCTGACGTTGTTACTCATTTCTTTAAGTGATATAACTAAGTGGTATTATATTTAATGAACAAATTGCAAAATCGGAAAATGAATAAATATCATAATAGTGCTTTCATTAAAATTATTAGAGACAGTTGTTTACAAAATGATAGTCGTTGGAGAAAGTAATGTTTGAATATCAGTATAAAATCGCGAATGTTTGCATGACATTCGTGCACAATGCGGCCATAAACCCAAACCTAGTGTCAGAAAACATAATCTCCCACAACCATTTCAGTTGAACAAAGAGTGAGTGAGTATGGTTTTACGCCGCTTTAAGCAATATTCCAGCAATAACACGGCGGGGTATACCAGAAATGGGCTTCAAACATTGTAATCATGTTGGGAATCGAAGCCGGGTCTTCGGCGTGACGAGCGAACGTTTAAACCACTAGGCTACCCAACAGTCCCGTTGAACAAAGATCGATTGATAAAGTAAATTATATTTCGTTTCAGAAATCACCATGGTTATTGGGATAATTCGACGCCCTCCGGTGGTTACCCCCAGTGACATCAGGAGGAACACAAAGGTATTTCTTGCTTTGAAACTTTCTTCTGTAATGACTTACAAGGTATTCAGTATAAAAATAATACCTTGTCAATGCTGTGTGAACACAATTATTGATCTGAAAACAGGTGACAAACCCCTTTTAACAATCATAAGAAATATATGTATGTTAAAAGCTCAGCAACCGTAATATTTCATTCTAGCATTCCCAACCGAAGGACAGATTGACAATCCCATGTCAACTATTCAACTCTCGAAAAGCATCCGCCTTACGAAAGGTCGGTCGAATCTTGGCACAAGGTGGAATAATAGGAACTCCCACAGACACCGTGTATGCCATAGGAGCCTCCTGCAAACATCCCGAGTCCATCCGAAGACTCTACACAGTCAAGGAACGTCCTGCAACAAAACCCATCTGTCTGTGTCTGTCCAATCTGGATCAGTTGAAAGCAGCCAAGCCCGACTTCAGTCCTCTCCTTTGGAACTTCATGGAAAGATGCTACCCAGGTGGTATCAGCTGTGTTGTACCCAAAGGAGAATGGATGTACAATCTTGGTGTCGGTGATGCCTACGATATCGTTGGAACAAAGGACAACATATGCATCCGTGTTCCCGACAGTTCCGTCTTGGCCTACCTCGTGTCTGTGTCTGGTCCAATTGCCATCACATCGGGCAATCCCAGTGGAGGAGCTGACAGCATTCACCATGACATGCTTATCAATTCACTAGGTAGGTTCACGTTGTCAAATCAGGCTACTACATGGTGCAGCATTCTACACCTTAGATGATCGCTTCAATAAAAAGCCAGCTTAAATAGGAATAATGTTAACAGCATCAAAAGTCACGGTGACTCTTGAAGCACTTATCTGGCTACAATATCTTGAAAGCGCAAGGAAATAGAATTTACTGAAGTGGATATGATCCCAATGATGTTATTACTTAAGATGAGAAGCATGTGCAATTTCACTTTCTTTTGATACAATACGGGATTTCTTTTGCAGGCCATAAGCTTGATGGCATGATCTGTGATGGCGATTCAAGAGAGCTGAGCGCATCAACAGTTGTCAACTGTATGAACATCGACCAAGGTATGTGTGACTCATGAGAAAGACTTCTTTGCCACTCTGAATACATGAGGATGTCATTTGGAGTCCCAACCAAACTATTCGAGTGTTGTCATTATGAGTACATTTTGTCAAATTGTAGCATATCCTGGATGTGTAATGAAGAATGTAAGCGTTTTGCCAAGATATTTGTCAGCTAAGGCAAAGTCCAGTCGTTTATAATACTGAATCACTCTTTCTGTAAAACGAAAGCCACCCTGCTTGCATTTTCTCTTCACATCAAATCCCCCCGTTTTTTTGCAGGTGAGATCACCTATTTTCGAGTTGGGTGCACACCACAGGAAATTGTGGACAAGCATTTGGAGGACGCCAAAGCAGAAATTGAAGGCAAAACAAGCTACCCTCCATGCACACTGTACGAGTCAAATAAATCCTCCGATCTAAGAGCTGCAGCTGCTATCCTGAGTGATGGTGGTGTGGTTGGAACTCCCACAGACACCGTGTATGCCATAGGAGCCTCCTGCAAACATCCCGAGTCCATCCGAAGACTCTACACAGTCAAGGAACGTCCTGCAACAAAACCCATCTGTCTTTGTCTGTCCAATCTGGATCAGTTGAAAGCAGCCAAGCCCGACTTCAGTCCTCTCCTTTGGAACTTCATGGAAAGATGTTACCCAGGTGGTATCAGCTGTGTTGTACCCAAAGGAGAATGGATGTACAATCTTGGGGTCGGTGATGCCTACGATATCGTTGGAACAAAGGACAACATCTGCATCCGTGTTCCCGACAGTTCCGTCTTGGCCTACCTCGTGTCTGTGTCTGGTCCAATTGCCATCACATCGGGCAATCCCAGTGGAGGAGCTGACAGCATTCACCATGACATGCTAATCAATTCACTAGGTAGGTTCACGTTGTCAAATCAGGCTACTACATGGTGCAGCATTCTACACCTTAGATGATCGCTTCAATAAAAAGCCAGCTTAAATAGGAATAATGTTAACAGCATCAAAAGTCACGGTGACTCTTGAAGCACTTATCTGGCTACAATATCTTGAAAGCGCAAGGAAATAGAATTTACTGAAGTGGATATGATCCCAATGATGTTATTACTTAAGATGAGAAGCATGTGCAATTTCACTTTCTTTTGATACAATACGGGATTTCTTTTGCAGGCCATAAGCTTGATGGCATGATCTGTGATGGCGATTCAAGAGAGCTGAGCGCATCAACAGTTGTCAACTGTATGAACATCGACCAAGGTATGTGTGACTCATGAGAAAGACTTCTTTGCCACTCTGAATACATGAGGATGTCATTTGGAGTCCCAACCAAACTATTCGAGTGTTGTCATTATGAGTACATTTTGTCAAATTGTAGCATATCCTGGATGTGTAATGAAGAATGTAAGCGTTTTGCCAAGATATTTGTCAGCTAAGGCAAAGTCCAGTCGTTTATAATACTGAATCACTCTTTCTGTAAAACGAAAGCCACCCTGCTTGCATTTTCTCTTCACATCAAATCCCCCCGTTTTTTGGCAGGTGAGATCACCTATTTTCGAGTTGGGTGCACACCACAGGAAATTGTGGACAAGCATTTGGAGGACGCCAAAGCAGAAATTGAAGGCAAAACAAGCTACCCTCCATGCACACTGTACGAGTCAAATAAATCCTCCGATCTAAGAGCTGCAGCTGCTATCCTGAGTGATGGTGGTGTGGTAGGAACTCCCACAGACACCGTGTATGCCATAGGAGCCTCCTGCAAACATCCCGAGTCCATCCGAAGACTCTACACAGTCAAGGAACGTCCTGCAACAAAACCCATCTGTCTGTGTCTGTCCAATCTGGATCAGTTGAAAGCAGCCAAGCCCGACTTCAGTCCTCTCCTTTGGAACTTCATGGAAAGATGCTACCCAGGTGGTATCAGCTGTGTTGTACCCAAAGGAGAATGGATGTACAATCTTGGTGTCGGTGATGCCTACGATATCGTTGGAACAAAGGACAACATATGCATCCGTGTTCCCGACAGTTCCGTCTTGGCCTACCTCGTGTCTGTGTCTGGTCCAATTGCCATCACATCGGGCAATCCCAGTGGAGGAGCTGACAGCATTCACCATGACATGCTTATCAATTCACTAGGTAGGTTCACGTTGTCAAATCAGGCTACTACATGGTGCAGCATTCTACACCTTAGATGATCGCTTCAATAAAAAGCCAGCTTAAATAGGAATAATGTTAACAGCATCAAAAGTCACGGTGACTCTTGAAGCACTTATCTGGCTACAATATCTTGAAAGCGCAAGGAAATAGAATTTACTGAAGTGGATATGATCCCAATGATGTTATTACTTAAGATGAGAAGCATGTGCAATTTCACTTTCTTTTGATACAATACGGGATTTCTTTTGCAGGCCATAAGCTTGATGGCATGATCTGTGATGGCGATTCAAGAGAGCTGAGCGCATCAACAGTTGTCAACTGTATGAACATCGACCAAGGTATGTGTGACTCATGAGAAAGACTTCTTTGCCACTCTGAATACATGAGGATGTCATTTGGAGTCCCAACCAAACTATTCGAGTGTTGTCATTATGAGTACATTTTGTCAAATTGTAGCATATCCTGGATGTGTAATGAAGAATGTAAGCGTTTTGCCAAGATATTTGTCAGCTAAGGCAAAGTCCAGTCGTTTATAATACTGAATCACTCTTTCTGTAAAACGAAAGCCACCCTGCTTGCATTTTCTCTTCACATCAAATCCCCCCGTTTTTTTGCAGGTGAGATCACCTATTTTCGAGTTGGGTGCACACCACAGGAAATTGTGGACAAGCATTTGGAGGACGCCAAAGCAGAAATTGAAGGCAAAACAAGCTACCCTCCATGCACACTGTACGAGTCAAATAAATCCTCCGATCTAAGAGCTGCAGCTGCTATCCTGAGTGATGGTGGTGTGGTTGGAACTCCCACAGACACCGTGTATGCCATAGGAGCCTCCTGCAAACATCCCGAGTCCATCCGAAGACTCTACACAGTCAAGGAACGTCCTGCAACAAAACCCATCTGTCTTTGTCTGTCCAATCTGGATCAGTTGAAAGCAGCCAAGCCCGACTTCAGTCCTCTCCTTTGGAACTTCATGGAAAGATGTTACCCAGGTGGTATCAGCTGTGTTGTACCCAAAGGAGAATGGATGTACAATCTTGGGGTCGGTGATGCCTACGATATCGTTGGAACAAAGGACAACATCTGCATCCGTGTTCCCGACAGTTCCGTCTTGGCCTACCTCGTGTCTGTGTCTGGTCCAATTGCCATCACATCGGGCAATCCCAGTGGAGGAGCTGACAGCATTCACCATGACATGCTAATCAATTCACTAGGTAGGTTCACGTTGTCAAATCAGGCTACTACATGGTGCAGCATTCTACACCTTAGATGATCGCTTCAATAAAAAGCCAGCTTAAATAGGAATAATGTTAACAGCATCAAAAGTCACGGTGACTCTTGAAGCACTTATCTGGCTACAATATCTTGAAAGCGCAAGGAAATAGAATTTACTGAAGTGGATATGATCCCAATGATGTTATTACTTAAGATGAGAAGCATGTGCAATTTCACTTTCTTTTGATACAATACGGGATTTCTTTTGCAGGCCATAAGCTTGATGGCATGATCTGTGATGGCGATTCAAGAGAGCTGAGCGCATCAACAGTTGTCAACTGTATGAACATCGACCAAGGTATGTGTGACTCATGAGAAAGACTTCTTTGCCACTCTGAATACATGAGGATGTCATTTGGAGTCCCAACCAAACTATTCGAGTGTTGTCATTATGAGTACATTTTGTCAAATTGTAGCATATCCTGGATGTGTAATGAAGAATGTAAGCGTTTTGCCAAGATATTTGTCAGCTAAGGCAAAGTCCAGTCGTTTATAATACTGAATCACTCTTTCTGTAAAACGAAAGCCACCCTGCTTGCATTTTCTCTTCACATCAAATCCCCCCGTTTTTTGGCAGGTGAGATCACCTATTTTCGAGTTGGGTGCACACCACAGGAAATTGTGGACAAGCATTTGGAGGACGCCAAAGCAGAAATTGAAGGCAAAACAAGCTACCCTCCATGCACACTGTACGAGTCAAATAAATCCTCCGATCTAAGAGCTGCAGCTGCTATCCTGAGTGATGGTGGTGTGGTAGGAACTCCCACAGACACCGTGTATGCCATAGGAGCCTCCTGCAAACATCCCGAGTCCATCCGAAGACTCTACACAGTCAAGGAACGTCCTGCAACAAAACCCATCTGTCTTTGTCTGTCCAATCTGGATCAGTTGAAAGCAGCCAAGCCCGACTTCAGTCCTCTCCTTTGGAACTTCATGGAAAGATGTTACCCAGGTGGTATCAGCTGTGTTGTACCCAAAGGAGAATGGATGTACAATCTTGGGGTCGGTGATGCCTACGATATCGTTGGAACAAAGGACAACATCTGCATCCGTGTTCCCGACAGTTCCGTCTTGGCCTACCTCGTGTCTGTGTCTGGTCCAATTGCCATCACATCGGGCAATCCCAGTGGAGGAGCTGACAGCATTCACCATGACATGCTTATCAATTCACTAGGTAGGTTCACGTTGTCAAATCAGGCTACTACATGGTGCAGCATTCTACACCTTAGATGATCGCTTCAATAAATAGCCAACAAAAATGGGAATAATGTTAACAGCATCAAAAGTCACGGTGACTCTTGAAGCACTTATCTGGCTACAATATCTTGAAAGCGCAAGGAAATAGAATTTACTGAAATGGATATGATCCCAATGATGTTATTGCTTAAGATGAGAAGCATGTGCAATTTCACTTTCTTTTGATACAATACGGGATTTCTTTTGCAGGCCATAAGCTTGATGGCATGATCTGTGATGGCGATTCAAGAGAGCTGAGCGCATCAACAGTTGTCAACTGTATGAACATCGACCAAGGTATGTGTGACTCATGAGAAAGACTTCTTTGCCACTCTGAATACATGAGGATGTCATTTGGAGTCCCAACCAAACTATTCGAGTGTTGTCATTATGAGTACATTTTGTCAAATTGTAGCATATCCTGGATGTGTAATGAAGAATGTAAGCGTTTTGCCAAGATATTTCTCAGCTAAGGCAAAGTCCAGTCGTTTGTAATACTGAATCACTCTTTCTGTAAAACGAAAGCCACCCTGCTTGCATTTTCTCTTCACATCAAATCCCCCCGTTTTTTTGCAGGTGAGATCACCTATTTTCGAGTTGGGTGCACACCACAGGAAATTGTGGACAAGCATTTGGAGGACGCCAAAGCAGAAATTGAAGGCAAAACAAGCTACCCTCCATGCACACTGTACGAGTCAAATAAATCCTCCGATCTGAGAGCCGCAGCTGCTATCCTGAGTGATGGTGGTGTGGTAGGAACTCCCACAGACACCGTGTATGCCATAGGAGCCTCCTGCAAACATCCCGAGTCCATCCGAAGACTCTACACAGTCAAGGAACGTCCTGCAACAAAACCCATCTGTCTGTGTCTGTCCAATCTGGATCAGTTGAAAGCAGCCAAGCCCGACTTCAGTCCTCTCCTTTGGAACTTCATGGAAAGATGTTACCCAGGTGGTATCAGCTGTGTTGTACCCAAAGGAGAATGGATGTACAATCTTGGGGTCGGTGATGCCTACGATATCGTTGGAACAAAGGACAACATCTGCATCCGTGTTCCCGACAGTTCCGTCTTGGCCTACCTCGTGTCTGTGTCTGGTCCAATTGCCATCACATCGGGCAATCCCAGTGGAGGAGCTGACAGCATTCACCATGACATGCTTATCAATTCACTAGGTAGGTTCACGTTGTCAAATCAGGCTACTACATGGTGCAGCATTCTACACCTTAGATGATCGCTTCAATAAATAGCCAACAAAAATGGGAATAATGTTAACAGCATCAAAAGTCACGGTGACTCTTGAAGCACTTATCTGGCTACAATATCTTGAAAGCGCAAGGAAATAGAATTTACTGAAATGGATATGATCCCAATGATGTTATTGCTTAAGATGAGAAGCATGTGCAATTTCACTTTCTTTTGATACAATACGGGATTTCTTTTGCAGGCCATAAGCTTGATGGCATGATCTGTGATGGCGATTCAAGAGAGCTGAGCGCATCAACAGTTGTCAACTGTATGAACATCGACCAAGGTATGTGTGACTCATGAGAAAGACTTCTTTGCCACTCTGAATACATGAGGATGTCATTTGGAGTCCCAACCAAACTATTCGAGTGTTGTCATTATGAGTACATTTTGTCAAATTGTAGCATATCCTGGATGTGTAATGAAGAATGTAAGCGTTTTGCCAAGATATTTCTCAGCTAAGGCAAAGTCCAGTCGTTTGTAATACTGAATCACTCTTTCTGTAAAACGAAAGCCACCCTGCTTGCATTTTCTCTTCACATCAAATCCCCCCGTTTTTTTGCAGGTGAGATCACCTATTTTCGAGTTGGGTGCACACCACAGGAAATTGTGGACAAGCATTTGGAGGACGCCAAAGCAGAAATTGAAGGCAAAACAAGCTACCCTCCATGCACACTGTACGAGTCAAATAAATCCTCCGATCTGAGAGCCGCAGCTGCTATCCTGAGTGATGGTGGTGTGGTAGGAACTCCCACAGACACCGTGTATGCCATAGGAGCCTCCTGCAAACATCCCGAGTCCATCCGAAGACTCTACACAGTCAAGGAACGTCCTGCAACAAAACCCATCTGTCTGTGTCTGTCCAATCTGGATCAGTTGAAAGCAGCCAAGCCCGACTTCAGTCCTCTCCTTTGGAACTTCATGGAAAGATGCTACCCAGGTGGTATCAGCTGTGTTGTACCCAAAGGAGAATGGATGTACAATCTTGGTGTCGGTGATGCCTACGATATCGTTGGAACAAAGGACAACATCTGCATCCGTGTTCCCGACAGTTCCGTCTTGGCCTACCTCGTGTCTGTGTCTGGTCCAATTGCCATCACATCGGGCAATCCCAGTGGAGGAGCTGACAGCATTCACCATGACATGCTTATCAATTCACTAGGTAGGTTCACGTTGTCAAATCAGGCTACTACATGGTGCAGCATTCTACACCTTAGATGATCGCTTCAATAAAAGGCCAACTTAAATGGGAATAATGTTAACAGCATCAAAAGTCACGGTGACTCTTGAAGCACTTAACTGGCTACAATATCTTGAAAGCGCAAGGAAATAGAATTTACTGAAGTGGATATGATCCCAATGATGTTATTACTTAAGATGAGAAGCATGTGCAATTTCACTTTCTTTTGATACAATACGGGATTTCTTTTGCAGGCCATAAGCTTGATGGCATGATCTGTGATGGCGATTCAAGAGAGCTGAGCGCATCAACAGTTGTCAACTGTATGAACATCGACCAAGGTATGTGTGACTCATGAGAAAGACTTCTTTGCCACTCTGAATACATGAGGATGTCATTTGGAGTCCCAACCAAACTATTCGAGTGTTGTCATTATGAGTACATTTTGTCAAATTGTAGCATTTCCTGGATGTGTAATGAAGAATGTAAGCGTTTTGCCAAGATATTTCTCAGCTGAGGCAAAGTCCAGTCGTTTGTAATACTGAATCACTCTTTCTGTAAAACGAAAGCCACCCTGCTTGCATTTTCTCTTCACATCAAATCCCCCCGTTTTTTGGCAGGTGAGATCACCTATTTTCGAGTTGGGTGCACACCACAGGAAATTGTGGACAAGCATTTGGAGGACGCCAAAGCAGAAATTGAAGGCAAAACAAGCTACCCTCCATGCACACTGTACGAGTCAAATAAATCCTCCGATCTGAGAGCCGCAGCTGCTATCCTGAGTAATGGTGGTGTGGTAGGAACTCCCACAGACACCGTGTATGCCATAGGAGCCTCCTGCAAACATCCCGAGTCCATCCGAAGACTCTACACAGTCAAGGAACGTCCTGCAACAAAACCCATCTGTCTGTGTCTGTCCAATCTGGATCAGTTGAAAGCAGCCAAGCCCGACTTCAGTCCTCTCCTTTGGAACTTCATGGAAAGATGCTACCCAGGTGGTATCAGCTGTGTTGTACCCAAAGGAGAATGGATGTACAATCTTGGTGTCGGTGATGCCTACGATATCGTTGGAACAAAGGACAACATCTGCATCCGTGTTCCCGACAGTTCCGTCTTGGCCTACCTCGTGTCTGTGTCTGGTCCAATTGCCATCACATCGGGCAATCCCAGTGGAGGAGCTGACAGCATTCACCATGACATGCTTATCAATTCACTAGGTAGGTTCACGTTGTCAAATCAGGTTACTACATGGTGCAGCATTCTACACCTTAGATGATCGCTTCAATAAAAGGCCAACTTAAATGGGAATAATGTTAACAGCATCAAAAGTCACGGTGACTCTTGAAGCACTTAACTGGCTACAATATCTTGAAAGCGCAAGGAAATAGAATTTACTGAAGTGGATATGATCCCAATGATGTTATTACTTAAGATGAGAAGCATGTGCAATTTCACTTTCTTTTGATACAATACGGGATTTCTTTTGCAGGCCATAAGCTTGATGGCATGATCTGTGATGGCGATTCAAGAGAGCTGAGCGCATCAACAGTTGTCAACTGTATGAACATCGACCAAGGTATGTGTGACTCATGAGAAAGACTTCTTTGCCACTCTGAATACATGAGGATGTCATTTGGAGTCCCAACCAAACTATTCGAGTGTTGTCATTATGAGTACATTTTGTCAAATTGTAGCATTTCCTGGATGTGTAATGAAGAATGTAAGCGTTTTGCCAAGATATTTCTCAGCTGAGGCAAAGTCCAGTCGTTTGTAATACTGAATCACTCTTTCTGTAAAACGAAAGCCACCCTGCTTGCATTTTCTCTTCACATCAAATCCCCCCGTTTTTTTGCAGGTGAGATCACCTATTTTCGAGTTGGGTGCACACCACAGGAAATTGTGGACAAGCATTTGGAGGACGCCAAAGCAGAAATTGAAGGCAAAACAAGCTACCCTCCATGCACACTGTACGAGTCAAATAAATCCTCCGATCTGAGAGCCGCAGCTGCTATCCTGAGTAATGGTGGTGTGGTAGGAACTCCCACAGACACCGTGTATGCCATAGGAGCCTCCTGCAAACATCCCGAGTCCATCCGAAGACTCTACACAGTCAAGGAACGTCCTGCAACAAAACCCATCTGTCTTTGTCTGTCCAATCTGGATCAGTTGAAAGCAGCCAAGCCCGACTTCAGTCCTCTCCTTTGGAACTTCATGGAAAGATGTTACCCAGGTGGTATCAGCTGTGTTGTACCCAAAGGAGAATGGATGTACAATCTTGGGGTCGGTGATGCCTACGATATCGTTGGAACAAAGGACAACATCTGCATCCGTGTTCCCGACAGTTCCGTCTTGGCCTACCTCGTGTCTGTGTCTGGTCCAATTGCCATCACATCGGGCAATCCCAGTGGAGGAGCTGACAGCATTCACCATGACATGCTTATCAATTCACTAGGTAGGTTCACGTTGTCAAATCAGGCTACTACATGGTGCAGCATTCTACACCTTAGATGATCGCTTCAATAAATAGCCAACTAAAATGGGAATAATGTTAACAGCATCAAAAGTCACGGTGACTCTTGAAGCACTTATCTGGCTACAATATCTTGAAAGCGCAAGGAAATAGAATTTACTGAAATGGATATGATCCCAATGATGTTATTGCTTAAGATGAGAAGCATGTGCAATTTCACTTTCTTTTGATACAATACGGGATTTCTTTTGCAGGCCATAAGCTTGATGGCATGATCTGTGATGGCGATTCAAGAGAGCTGAGCGCATCAACAGTTGTCAACTGTATGAACATCGACCAAGGTATGTGTGACTCATGAGAAAGACTTCTTTGCCACTCTGAATACATGAGGATGTCATTTGGAGTCCCAACCAAACTATTCGAGTGTTGTCATTATGAGTACATTTTGTCAAATTGTAGCATATCCTGGATGTGTAATGAAGAATGTAAGCGTTTTGCCAAGATATTTCTCAGCTAAGGCAAAGTCCAGTCGTTTGTAATACTGAATCACTCTTTCTGTAAAACGAAAGCCACCCTGCTTGCATTTTCTCTTCACATCAAATCCCCCCGTTTTTTGCAGGTGAGATCACCTATTTTCGAGTTGGGTGCACACCACAGGAAATTGTGGACAAGCATTTGGAGGACGCCAAAGCAGAAATTGAAGGCAAAACAAGCTACCCTCCATGCACACTGTACGAGTCAAATAAATCCTCCGATCTGAGAGCCGCAGCTGCTATCCTGAGTGATGGTGGTGTGGTAGGAACTCCCACAGACACCGTGTATGCCATAGGAGCCTCCTGCAAACATCCCGAGTCCATCCGAAGACTCTACACAGTCAAGGAACGTCCTGCAACAAAACCCATCTGTCTGTGTCTGTCCAATCTGGATCAGTTGAAAGCAGCCAAGCCCGACTTCAGTCCTCTCCTTTGGAACTTCATGGAAAGATGCTACCCAGGTGGTATCAGCTGTGTTGTACCCAAAGGAGAATGGATGTACAATCTTGGTGTCGGTGATGCCTACGATATCGTTGGAACAAAGGACAACATCTGCATCCGTGTTCCCGACAGTTCCGTCTTGGCCTACCTCGTGTCTGTGTCTGGTCCAATTGCCATCACATCGGGCAATCCCAGTGGAGGAGCTGACAGCATTCACCATGACATGCTTATCAATTCACTAGGTAGGTTCACGTTGTCAAATCAGGCTACTACATGGTGCAGCATTCTACACCTTAGATGATCGCTTCAATAAAAGGCCAACTTAAATGGGAATAATGTTAACAGCATCAAAAGTCACGGTGACTCTTGAAGCACTTAACTGGCTACAATATCTTGAAAGCGCAAGGAAATAGAATTTACTGAAGTGGATATGATCCCAATGATGTTATTACTTAAGATGAGAAGCATGTGCAATTTCACTTTCTTTTGATACAATACGGGATTTCTTTTGCAGGCCATAAGCTTGATGGCATGATCTGTGATGGCGATTCAAGAGAGCTGAGCGCATCAACAGTTGTCAACTGTATGAACATCGACCAAGGTATGTGTGACTCATGAGAAAGACTTCTTTGCCACTCTGAATACATGAGGATGTCATTTGGAGTCCCAACCAAACTATTCGAGTGTTGTCATTATGAGTACATTTTGTCAAATTGTAGCATTTCCTGGATGTGTAATGAAGAATGTAAGCGTTTTGCCAAGATATTTCTCAGCTGAGGCAAAGTCCAGTCGTTTGTAATACTGAATCACTCTTTCTGTAAAACGAAAGCCACCCTGCTTGCATTTTCTCTTCACATCAAATCCCCCCGTTTTTTGGCAGGTGAGATCACCTATTTTCGAGTTGGGTGCACACCACAGGAAATTGTGGACAAGCATTTGGAGGACGCCAAAGCAGAAATTGAAGGCAAAACAAGCTACCCTCCATGCACACTGTACGAGTCAAATAAATCCTCCGATCTGAGAGCCGCAGCTGCTATCCTGAGTAATGGTGGTGTGGTAGGAACTCCCACAGACACCGTGTATGCCATAGGAGCCTCCTGCAAACATCCCGAGTCCATCCGAAGACTCTACACAGTCAAGGAACGTCCTGCAACAAAACCCATCTGTCTGTGTCTGTCCAATCTGGATCAGTTGAAAGCAGCCAAGCCCGACTTCAGTCCTCTCCTTTGGAACTTCATGGAAAGATGCTACCCAGGTGGTATCAGCTGTGTTGTACCCAAAGGAGAATGGATGTACAATCTTGGTGTCGGTGATGCCTACGATATCGTTGGAACAAAGGACAACATATGCATCCGTGTTCCCGACAGTTCCGTCTTGGCCTACCTCGTGTCTGTGTCTGGTCCAATTGCCATCACATCGGGCAATCCCAGTGGAGGAGCTGACAGCATTCACCATGACATGCTTATCAATTCACTAGGTAGGTTCACGTTGTCAAATCAGGCTACTACATGGTGCAGCATTCTACACCTTAGATGATCGCTTCAATAAAAGGCCAACTTAAATGGGAATAATGTTAACAGCATCAAAAGTCACGGTGACTCTTGAAGCACTTAACTGGCTACAATATCTTGAAAGCGCAAGGAAATAGAATTTACTGAAGTGGATATGATCCCAATGATGTTATTACTTAAGATGAGAAGCATGTGCAATTTCACTTTCTTTTGATACAATACGGGATTTCTTTTGCAGGCCATAAGCTTGATGGCATGATCTGTGATGGCGATTCAAGAGAGCTGAGCGCATCAACAGTTGTCAACTGTATGAACATCGACCAAGGTATGTGTGACTCATGAGAAAGACTTCTTTGCCACTCTGAATACATGAGGATGTCATTTGGAGTCCCAACCAAACTATTCGAGTGTTGTCATTATGAGTACATTTTGTCAAATTGTAGCATTTCCTGGATGTGTAATGAAGAATGTAAGCGTTTTGCCAAGATATTTCTCAGCTGAGGCAAAGTCCAGTCGTTTGTAATACTGAATCACTCTTTCTGTAAAACGAAAGCCACCCTGCTTGCATTTTCTCTTCAAATCAAATCCCCCCGTTTTTTGGCAGGTGAGATCACCTATTTTCGAGTTGGGTGCACACCACAGGAAATTGTGGACAAGCATTTGGAGGACGCCAAAGCAGAAATTGAAGGCAAAACAAGCTACCCTCCATGCACACTGTACGAGTCAAATAAATCCTCCGATCTGAGAGCCGCAGCTGCTATCCTGAGTAATGGTGGTGTGGTAGGAACTCCCACAGACACCGTGTATGCCATAGGAGCCTCCTGCAAACATCCCGAGTCCATCCGAAGACTCTACACAGTCAAGGAACGTCCTGCAACAAAACCCATCTGTCTGTGTCTGTCCAATCTGGATCAGTTGAAAGCAGCCAAGCCCGACTTCAGTCCTCTCCTTTGGAACTTCATGGAAAGATGCTACCCAGGTGGTATCAGCTGTGTTGTACCCAAAGGAGAATGGATGTACAATCTTGGTGTCGGTGATGCCTACGATATCGTTGGAACAAAGGACAACATCTGCATCCGTGTTCCCGACAGTTCCGTCTTGGCCTACCTCGTGTCTGTGTCTGGTCCAATTGCCATCACATCGGGCAATCCCAGTGGAGGAGCTGACAGCATTCACCATGACATGCTTATCAATTCACTAGGTAGGTTCACGTTGTCAAATCAGGCTACTACATGGTGCAGCATTCTACACCTTAGATGATCGCTTCAATAAAAGGCCAACTTAAATGGGAATAATGTTAACAGCATCAAAAGTCACGGTGACTCTTGAAGCACTTAACTGGCTACAATATCTTGAAAGCGCAAGGAAATAGAATTTACTGAAGTGGATATGATCCCAATGATGTTATTACTTAAGATGAGAAGCATGTGCAATTTCACTTTCTTTTGATACAATACGGGATTTCTTTTGCAGGCCATAAGCTTGATGGCATGATCTGTGATGGCGATTCAAGAGAGCTGAGCGCATCAACAGTTGTCAACTGTATGAACATCGACCAAGGTATGTGTGACTCATGAGAAAGACTTCTTTGCCACTCTGAATACATGAGGATGTCATTTGGAGTCCCAACCAAACTATTCGAGTGTTGTCATTATGAGTACATTTTGTCAAATTGTAGCATTTCCTGGATGTGTAATGAAGAATGTAAGCGTTTTGCCAAGATATTTCTCAGCTGAGGCAAAGTCCAGTCGTTTGTAATACTGAATCACTCTTTCTGTAAAACGAAAGCCACCCTGCTTGCATTTTCTCTTCACATCAAATCCCCCCGTTTTTTGGCAGGTGAGATCACCTATTTTCGAGTTGGGTGCACACCACAGGAAATTGTGGACAAGCATTTGGAGGACGCCAAAGCAGAAATTGAAGGCAAAACAAGCTACCCTCCATGCACACTGTACGAGTCAAATAAATCCTCCGATCTGAGAGCCGCAGCTGCTATCCTGAGTGATGGTGGTGTGGTAGGAACTCCCACAGACACCGTGTATGCCATAGGAGCCTCCTGCAAACATCCCGAGTCCATCCGAAGACTCTACACAGTCAAGGAACGTCCTGCAACAAAACCCATCTGTCTGTGTCTGTCCAATCTGGATCAGTTGAAAGCAGCCAAGCCCGACTTCAGTCCTCTCCTTTGGAACTTCATGGAAAGATGCTACCCAGGTGGTATCAGCTGTGTTGTACCCAAAGGAGAATGGATGTACAATCTTGGTGTCGGTGATGCCTACGATATCGTTGGAACAAAGGACAACATCTGCATCCGTGTTCCCGACAGTTCCGTCTTGGCCTACCTCGTGTCTGTGTCTGGTCCAATTGCCATCACATCGGGCAATCCCAGTGGAGGAGCTGACAGCATTCACCATGACATGCTTATCAATTCACTAGGTAGGTTCACGTTGTCAAATCAGGCTACTACATGGTGCAGCATTCTACACCTTAGATGATCGCTTCAATAAAAAGCCAACTTAAATGGGAATAATGTTAACAGCATCAAAAGTCACGGTGACTCTTGAAGCACTTATCTGGCTACAATATCTTGAAAGCGCAAGGAAATAGAATTTACTGAAGTGGATATGATCCCAATGATGTTATTGCTTAAGATGAGAAGCATGTGCAATTTCACTTTCTTTTGATACAATACGGGATTTCTTTTGCAGGCCATAAGCTTGATGGCATGATCTGTGATGGCGATTCAAGAGAGCTGAGCGCATCAACAGTTGTCAACTGTATGAACATCGACCAAGGTATGTGTGACTCATGAGAAAGACTTCTTTGCCACTCTGAATACATGAGGATGTCATTTGGAGTTCCAACCAAACTATTCGAGTGTTGTCATTATGAGTACATTTTGTCAAATTGTAGCATATCCTGGATGTGTAATGAAGAATGTAAGCGTTTTGCCAAGATATTTCTCAGCTAAGGCAAAGTCCAGTCGTTTGTAATACTGAATCACTCTTTCTGTAAAACGAAAGCCACCCTGCTTGCATTTTCTCTTCAAATGAAATCCCCCCGTTTTTTGGCAGGTGAGATCACCTATTTTCGAGTTGGGTGCACACCACAGGAAATTGTGGACAAGCATTTGGAGGACGCCAAAGCAGAAATTGAAGGCAAAACAAGCTACCCTCCATGCACACTGTACGAGTCAAATAAATCCTCCGATCTGAGAGCCGCAGCTGCTATCCTGAGTGATGGTGGTGTGGTAGGAACTCCCACAGACACCGTGTATGCCATAGGAGCCTCCTGCAAACATCCCGAGTCCATCCGAAGACTCTACACAGTCAAGGAACGTCCTGCAACAAAACCCATCTGTCTGTGTCTGTCCAATCTGGATCAGTTGAAAGCAGCCAAGCCCGACTTCAGTCCTCTCCTTTGGAACTTCATGGAAAGATGCTACCCAGGTGGTATCAGCTGTGTTGTACCCAAAGGAGAATGGATGTACAATCTTGGGGTCGGTAATGCCTACGATATCGTTGGAACAAAGGACAACATCTGCATCCGTGTTCCCGACAGTTCCGTCTTGGCCTACCTCGTGTCTGTGTCTGGTCCAATTGCCATCACATCGGGCAATCCCAGTGGAGGAGCTGACAGCATTCACCATGACATGCTTATCAATTCACTAGGTAGGTTCACGTTGTCAAATCAGGCTACTACATGGTGCAGCATTCTACACCTTAGATGATCGCTTCAATAAAAAGCCAACTTAAATGGGAATAATGTTAACAGCATCAAAAGTCACGGTGAATCTTGAAGCACTTATCTGGCTACAATATCTTGAAAGCGCAAGGAAATAGAATTTACTGAAGTGGATATGATCCCAATGATGTTATTACTTAAGATGAGAAGCATGTGCAATTTCACTTTCTTTTGATACAATACGGGATTTCTTTTGCAGGCCATAAGCTTGATGGCATGATCTGTGATGGCGATTCAAGAGAGCTGAGCGCATCAACAGTTGTCAACTGTATGAACATCGACCAAGGTATGTGTGACTCATGAGAAAGACTTCTTTGCCACTCTGAATACATGAGGATGTCATTTGGAGTTCCAACCAAACTATTCGAGTGTTGTCATTATGAGTACATTTTGTCAAATTGTAGCATATCCTGGATGTGTAATGAAGAATGTAAGCGTTTTGCCAAGATATTTCTCAGCTAAGGCAAAGTCCAGTCGTTTGTAATACTGAATCACTCTTTCTGTAAAACGAAAGCCACCCTGCTTGCATTTTCTCTTCAAATGAAATCCCCCCGTTTTTTGGCAGGTGAGATCACCTATTTTCGAGTTGGGTGCACACCACAGGAAATTGTGGACAAGCATTTGGAGGACGCCAAAGCAGAAATTGAAGGCAAAACAAGCTACCCTCCATGCACACTGTACGAGTCAAATAAATCCTCCGATCTGAGAGCCGCAGCTGCTATCCTGAGTGATGGTGGTGTGGTAGGAACTCCCACAGACACCGTGTATGCCATAGGAGCCTCCTGCAAACATCCCGAGTCCATCCGAAGACTCTACACAGTCAAGGAACGTCCTGCAACAAAACCCATCTGTCTGTGTCTGTCCAATCTGGATCAGTTGAAAGCAGCCAAGCCCGACTTCAGTCCTCTCCTTTGGAACTTCATGGAAAGATGCTACCCAGGTGGTATCAGCTGTGTTGTACCCAAAGGAGAATGGATGTACAATCTTGGGGTCGGTAATGCCTACGATATCGTTGGAACAAAGGACAACATCTGCATCCGTGTTCCCGACAGTTCCGTCTTGGCCTACCTCGTGTCTGTGTCTGGTCCAATTGCCATCACATCGGGCAATCCCAGTGGAGGAGCTGACAGCATTCACCATGACATGCTTATCAATTCACTAGGTAGGTTCACGTTGTCAAATCAGGCTACTACATGGTGCAGCATTCTACACCTTAGATGATCGCTTCAATAAAAAGCCAGCTTAAATAGGAATAATGTTAACAGCATCAAAAGTCACGGTGACTCTTGAAGCACTTATCTGGCTACAATATCTTGAAAGCGCAAGGAAATAGAATTTACTGAAGTGGATATGATCCCAATGATGTTATTACTTAAGATGAGAAGCATGTGCAATTTCACTTTCTTTTGATACAATACGGGATTTCTTTTGCAGGCCATAAGCTTGATGGCATGATCTGTGATGGCGATTCAAGAGAGCTGAGCGCATCAACAGTTGTCAACTGTATGAACATCGACCAAGGTATGTGTGACTCATGAGAAAGACTTCTTTGCCACTCTGAATACATGAGGATGTCATTTGGAGTTCCAACCAAACTATTCGAGTGTTGTCATTATGAGTACATTTTGTCAAATTGTAGCATATCCTGGATGTGTAATGAAGAATGTAAGCCTTTTGCCAAGATATTTCTCAGCTAAGGCAAAGTCCAGTCGTTTGTAATACTGAATCACTCTTTCTGTAAAACGAAAGCCACCCTGCTTGCATTTTCTCTTCAAATGAAATCCCCCCGTTTTTTGGCAGGTGAGATCACCTATTTTCGAGTTGGGTGCACACCACAGGAAATTGTGGACAAGCATTTGGAGGACGCCAAAGCAGAAATTGAAGGCAAAACAAGCTACCCTCCATGCACACTGTACGAGTCAAATAAATCCTCCGATCTGAGAGCCGCAGCTGCTATCCTGAGTGATGGTGGTGTGGTAGGAACTCCCACAGACACCGTGTATGCCATAGGAGCCTCCTGCAAACATCCCGAGTCCATCCGAAGACTCTACACAGTCAAGGAACGTCCTGCAACAAAACCCATCTGTCTGTGTCTGTCCAATCTGGATCAGTTGAAAGCAGCCAAGCCCGACTTCAGTCCTCTCCTTTGGAACTTCATGGAAAGATGCTACCCAGGTGGTATCAGCTGTGTTGTACCCAAAGGAGAATGGATGTACAATCTTGGGGTCGGTGATGCCTACGATATCGTTGGAACAAAGGACAACATCTGCATCCGTGTTCCCGACAGTTCCGTCTTGGCCTACCTCGTGTCTGTGTCTGGTCCAATTGCCATCACATCGGGCAATCCCAGTGGAGGAGCTGACAGCATTCACCATGACATGCTTATCAATTCACTAGGTAGGTTCACGTTGTCAAATCAGGCTACCACATGGTGCAGCATTCTACACCTTAGATGATCGCTTCAATAAAAAGCCAACTTAAATGGGAATAATGTTAACAGCATCAAAAGTCACGGTGACTCTTGAAGCACTTATCTGGCTACAATATCTTGAAAGCGCAAGGAAATAGAATTTACTGAAGTGGATATGATCCCAATGATGTTATTACTTAAGATGAGAAGCATGTGCAATTTCACTTTCTTTTGATACAATACGGGATTTCTTTTGCAGGCCATAAGCTTGATGGCATGATCTGTGATGGCGATTCAAGAGAGCTGAGCGCATCAACAGTTGTCAACTGTATGAACATCGACCAAGGTATGTGTGACTCATGAGAAAGACTTCTTTGCCACTCTGAATACATGAGGATGTCATTTGGAGTTCCAACCAAACTATTCGAGTGTTGTCATTATGAGTACATTTTGTCAAATTGTAGCATATCCTGGATGTGTAATGAAGAATGTAAGCGTTTTGCCAAGATATTTCTCAGCTAAGGCAAAGTCCAGTCGTTTGTAATACTGAATCACTCTTTCTGTAAAACGAAAGCCACCCTGCTTGCATTTTCTCTTCAAATGAAATCCCCCCGTTTTTTGGCAGGTGAGATCACCTATTTTCGAGTTGGGTGCACACCACAGGAAATTGTGGACAAGCATTTGGAGGACGCCAAAGCAGAAATTGAAGGCAAAACAAGCTACCCTCCATGCACACTGTACGAGTCAAATAAATCCTCCGATCTGAGAGCCGCAGCTGCTATCCTGAGTGATGGTGGTGTGGTAGGAACTCCCACAGACACCGTGTATGCCATAGGAGCCTCCTGCAAACATCCCGAGTCCATCCGAAGACTCTACACAGTCAAGGAACGTCCTGCAACAAAACCCATCTGTCTGTGTCTGTCCAATCTGGATCAGTTGAAAGCAGCCAAGCCCGACTTCAGTCCTCTCCTTTGGAACTTCATGGAAAGATGCTACCCAGGTGGTATCAGCTGTGTTGTACCCAAAGGAGAATGGATGTACAATCTTGGTGTCGGTGATGCCTACGATATCGTTGGAACAAAGGACAACATCTGCATCCGTGTTCCCGACAGTTCCGTCTTGGCCTACCTCGTGTCTGTGTCTGGTCCAATTGCCATCACATCGGGCAATCCCAGTGGAGGAGCTGACAGCATTCACCATGACATGCTTATCAATTCACTAGGTAGGTTCACGTTGTCAAATCAGGCTACCACATGGTGCAGCATTCTACACCTTAGATGATCGCTTCAATAAAAAGCCAACTTAAATGGGAATAATGTTAACAGCATCAAAAGTCACGGTGAATCTTGAAGCACTTATCTGGCTACAATATCTTGAAAGCGCAAGGAAATAGAATTTACTGAAGTGGATATGATCCCAATGATGTTATTACTTAAGATGAGAAGCATGTGCAATTTCACTTTCTTTTGATACAATACGGGATTTCTTTTGCAGGCCATAAGCTTGATGGCATGATCTGTGATGGCGATTCAAGAGAGCTGAGCGCATCAACAGTTGTCAACTGTATGAACATCGACCAAGGTATGTGTGACTCATGAGAAAGACTTCTTTGCCACTCTGAATACATGAGGATGTCATTTGGAGTCCCAACCAAACTATTCGAGTGTTGTCATTATGAGTACATTTTCGTCAAATTGTAGCATATCCTGGATGTGTAATGAAGAATGTAAGCGTTTTGCCACGATATTTCTCAGCTAAGGCAAAGTCCAGTCGTTTGTAATGCTGAATCACTCTTTCTGTAAAACGAAAGCCACCCTGCTTGCATTTTCTCTTCAAATGAAATCCCCCCGTTTTTTGGCAGGTGAGATCACCTATTTTCGAGTTGGGTGCACACCACAGGAAATTGTGGACAAGCATTTGGAGGACGCCAAAGCAGAAATTGAAGGCAAAACAAGCTACCCTCCATGCACACTGTACGAGTCAAATAAATCCTCCGATCTGAGAGCCGCAGCTGCTATCCTGAGTGATGGTGGTGTGGTAGGAACTCCCACAGACACCGTGTATGCCATAGGAGCCTCCTGCAAACATCCCGAGTCCATCCGAAGACTCTACACAGTCAAGGAACGTCCTGCAACAAAACCCATCTGTCTGTGTCTGTCCAATCTGGATCAGTTGAAAGCAGCCAAGCCCGACTTCAGTCCTCTCCTTTGGAACTTCATGGAAAGATGCTACCCAGGTGGTATCAGCTGTGTTGTACCCAAAGGAGAATGGATGTATAATCTTGGTGTCGGTGATGCCTACGATATCGTTGGAACAAAGGACAACATCTGCATCCGTGTTCCCGACAGTTCCGTCTTGGCCTACCTCGTGTCTGTGTCTGGTCCAATTGCCATCACATCGGGCAATCCCAGTGGAGGAGCTGACAGCATTCACCATGACATGCTTATCAATTCACTAGGTAGGTTCACGTTGTCAAATCAGGCTACTACATGGTGCAGCATTCTACACCTTAGATGATCGCTTCAATAAAAAGCCAGCTTAAATAGGAATAATGTTAACAGCATCAAAAGTCACGGTGACTCTTGAAGCACTTATCTGGCTACAATATCTTGAAAGCGCAAGGAAATAGAATTTACTGAAGTGGATATGATCCCAATGATGTTATTACTTAAGATGAGAAGCATGTGCAATTTCACTTTCTTTTGATACAATACGGGATGTCTTTTGCAGGCCATAAGCTTGATGGCATGATCTGTGATGGCGATTCAAGAGAGCTGAGCGCATCAACAGTTGTCAACTGTATGAACATCGACCAAGGTATGTGTGACTCATGAGAAAGACTTCTTTGCCACTCTGAATAAATGAGGATGTCATTTGGAGTCCCAACCAAACTATTCGAGTGTTGTCATTATGAGTACATTTTGTCAAACTGTGTTATTTCCTAGATGTGTAATGTGTGCGTGAGGAGTTTGGTGTTACTCCGCTTTTAGCAATATTCCAGCAAGATCACGGCGGTGGACACCAGAAATGGGCTTCACACATTGTACTTATTTCGGGGATCGAACCTGGGTCTTTGGCCTGACGAGCGAACGCCTTAATCACTAGGCTACCCGACCGCCCCTGGGATATGTAATGAAGAATGTAAATGTTTCGCCAAGATATTTCTCAGCTAAGGCAAAGTCCAGTCGTTTGTAATACTGAATCACTCTTTCTGTAAAACAAAAGCCACCCTGCTTGCATATTCTCTTCGCATCATATCTGCCCGTCTTTTTGCAGGTGAGATCACCTATTTTCGAGTTGGCTGCACACCACAGGAAATTGTGGACAAGCATTTGGAGGACGCCAAAGCAGAAATTGAAGGCAAAACAAGCTACCCTCCATGCACACTGTACGAGTCACGTAAATCCTCCGATCTAAGAGCCGCAGCTGCTATCCTGAGTAATGGTGGTGTGGTTGGAACTCCCACAGACACCGTGTATGCCATAGGAGCCTCCTGCAAACATCCCGAGTCCATCCGAAGACTCTACACAGTCAAGGAACGTCCTGCAACAAAACCCATCTGTCTGTGTCTGTCCAATCTGGATCAGTTGAAAGCAGCCAAGCCCGACTTCAGTCCTCTCCTTTGGAACTTCATGGAAAGATGCTACCCAGGTGGTATCAGCTGTGTTGTACCCAAAGGAGAATGGATGTACAATCTTGGGGTCGGTGATGCCTACGATATCGTTGGAACAAAGGACAACATCTGCATCCGCATTCCTGACAGTTCCGTCTTGGCCTACCTCGTGTCTGTGTCTGGTCCAATTGCCATCACATCGGGCAATCCCAGTGGAGGAGCTGACAGCACTCATCACGACATGCTTATCAACTCCCTTGGTTCGTCCCAGTTGTGTCTTTTCCAATTGCTCTTGATTTGTGTGTGTTGTATCATTTGTTATGGACCCACTGGTGTTATTTTTATTTAAAACATTTTGTAAACAAAATAACCACTTCATATTTAAGATGTTAATACTGCTTGTCTTTCTGCAGGTCATAAACTTGATGCTGTCCTTTGTGATGGGGAATCGGATGAAAAATCAGCATCTACAGTAGTTAACTGTATGAACATCGACCAAGGTAATCGATCTTTGTGTATGTAAAATATGTAAGAATAAATATATAATCCCTTTTGTGATTTAGAATCTTACTTTTATAGTTCTTTGGAACTTGCATATCTACTCTCCCTGCATTTGTTACCGTTTTTCCTCAAAACTCTAGACTTTATATTGTTTTATTCACAGGTGACATCAGTTTCTTCCGGGTAGGATGTACCCCGCGCAATGTCGTCCGCCGGCATCTGAGAGACGCAAAGGCTGATATTTTCGGAAAGAAATATGTTTTAGAGAAAATGGTCCCTTTGTTTATGATGCAAGGAGGGGCATAGCATCTAACACATAAAATTGAGATGCGTGTCTCTGTGTGTATGCGTGTGAGTGTGAGTATGCGTGTGCTTGTGTACGTCTCTGTGACTGTGTGTGTGTTTCCTTGTGTGTGTGCACATTGTGGTCATTTAGTGTCCTTCACAACAGATTAAAAACAAGTTTCATTTGAGACCCTAGAAGCCTACGTCACTAGGCTGAAGGAACTTTATTAGTCGTTAAATTTCGAAATTGAAGAAGATTTTCATGTGTATGGGGTTAGATTAGAATGTTAATCGCAATAACGCCAGGGAGGAAACACAATTATGGGCACTAGGATATGTTTCATTAATGGATATTCTTGACCTCATAAATGTTCTGAAGGATATCAGGTGATCGCTTTACAAGTTCGGGTATGGATTTTGTACTCAACTCATTGATTTTATACTTCATTTGTTTGTTATTTTGTTCTTGTTCATAACTGGTTCATGGTTGACATGTGATGTGTTGTTATCGAGTTAATGCACTGAAAACCAGGAAAAATAGAAATACATTGATACATCGAATCGGTATATCACTTTAATTACAAACCGTCTACACCGAACATAAAGTGATAGTCACAGTCTTATAAAAACATTCGTTCATTGACAACAAGTAGTGTATCGTTTTTTAATTTTTAATTAAAATTGCCTTCTCATGCTGGGACGTTTTTATGTGAATGATGAAAATGTGTACCTTCTAGTGATTTACTTCATTGTTATGCATATTTGTTTATCAACATTGTGTTAGACGTTATAGACCTTTTTCATTGGTCTAATTCATTTATTTTTTCTCTCTAATATTCAACATATTAATTCGGCATCCGGTATGCATTGTTGTATTCGTGTTCATTGTCTTGTACCTATCGTCCTTAGTGTGCATAACCACTTCATTCCGTGTAACACAGATGCACCACGTCGCAATCTGATTCATGTATATATCATCGATCGCTACATTAGAGGTTGCTATAGCAGTGAATACCTGCCATAATGTCTTGTACATAAAGAATTACAGTATTATTGTTCATCTTTTGTTTCTTGCATATGATGTATTGAATTTGAATAAAGGTATTGTACATAATAACAGTTCTGTAATTTGTCCAGTTACTCCTATATACCATTTTATAAAAGCGAGAAACCCCTTTCCATGGCCATAATGAGTCCATTGTACGATTCCGACTGTATCATGAGCGTGTGTTAACGAATCACTCTCAAATAGCCCCGATACCAGGTGTTTGCGAAAAGGTGAGCCACACCGGGGGCACTCATAATAAACCCAGACAAAGGCAAGTGTCAACTGTTTCCCTGAAAAAAAAACACAGGAACATATTTTACAAGTCAAAATAGGGAATTGCATCGGACATCCTGTTTTTCATTGATGCGTCAAATTTGGAAATGTCCTCCACATGTCTACCATAAGAAAAAATGAAAGCTTTTCTGAGACCTTGAATGTTGTAACCTTGATCAAACAATTTTTCAGCAACAAACGTATGACCCTCTTTGAAATCTACTTAAAAAAAGGTGTGCTCGATTGTACCTCAAAGGTGAAATGTAGACACCAAAGGCTTGAGCTGATGGAGCTGATGGAGCTGCTGAAATATTGCACCACATAAAGGGAAAATTGACTTCTGGAAAATTGAAGTCATCCTTCTTGTCTTACAGTCTTGTTGGGAGTGTTTTGTCACTCTGAACCTTTGTGAATAGATCTAAATGTGAAACAGAAGAGGTGGTCCCACTGTCTCCTTTATTTCTAGTTCACGTGAGTAAATCAGGGAAGGGACTTGATACTTGGTAGTTATTGAACGATTTCAGATCAGAAATTAGCTCTATGAAACTAAACGCAACAAAACCCTTTTCATAATCATAACAAATCTCCATAGTCCGTTGTACGATTCTCACTTTATTGTAAGCATGTGTTTATGAATCACTATCAAATTAAGATGGTACCAAGTTTTCGCGAAAAGGGGAACGTATCCTGTCCCACAGATAGCCCCGTCACAAACACAAGTCATGCAAAAGCAAGTCAACTGTTCACCTGTCAAAAGGTACAGGTCAAAATAAGGAATTTCATCGGACATCATTTTTGTCACTGATCCGTCAAATTTGGTCCCCATGTCCGGACAAAGTAACTATGTCTATTATAAAAACGTTTGGAAAGCTAAACATGAAGTTCGACCTCTTATTCATATGCTTTGTGTTACTTGTTAGTTTGGGTTTCACTTACTTCTTTTAATTTAAGAAAAGGTCAGTCGTGCCTTGATATGTCAGACGTGATATGAATACACCATTGCTTTTCAACCCATTCCATAACTAAGAACATATGTGTGTGACTTCGCGGTGCAGAGTTGCGTCCCTTTGGTGTGTCAGAAACCTATGATCGTGGGCTCAAATCCCAGATTCTCCCTGTTTATGTTTTTAGGTTTGTCAGCACCATTACCCACTGGTTTCACCGAAGTGGTATACGTCTCAGACCTGCATCACTTCGGGCTTTCCTGCCACTTCAAGCCCCCACGCCGTGATATAATAGAAATGTAGCTGGAATATTGCTGAGTGTGGCGTTAAACCAAAACTCACTCACTCACTCCGTTTTCATCAAAGAATGTCGGCCCATGACAATTGATTCCGCTAACAGAACAAAGTGTGACTGAGAAAGGGAGTTTGTTTGTTTGTTTGCTTGCTTGTTTGTTTGTGTGATGTTTAACGCCACACTTAGCAAAAGTCAAGCCATATGACGGCGCTATGTAAATAATCGATCTGGTGAGTGATATCATGAGCATCGATCAACGATACGCAGCATTTTGTCTCATCCGGATTCCCCAGGGGGGAAGTTAGATATATGACCTTAGCTATGCAGAGTTTATATAAACATGCTTCTTATTATCAAGCTGGTTGTTGAAAGTATTCCGTGTGAACGCTGAGTCTTCAGGACGAGCAATAGTTATTGGTTTTGGTCTAGTCGTGCCGCCATAGATGTTCTGTACCGTTCTAACTACTCACACCAAACCAAGACACTGGTCAGTTAAATACCGGTCAGTAGATTTTATGTATATCATCGCGACCTTCAAATTACATATCAAGAGTCAGAAATTTCATATTGACGTCCAAGCTGTCGGGGTACGATGATACGCAATCAACCAAGTCACAGAGCCTGATCACCCGATCCCATTAAGTATCGCCAAGCGAGTGTAAGAAGCTTAATATTATTCTTAGCCTTGTCCCCAAGGGTCGGCCGAGACCAAAAATGTAACCAGCTACCCTCTCGATCGAAAAATCTACAAATCATCATTTGTCCAAATAAATTGTCCGGTGGTAAATGTCTGGTTAGCAGTTGTCCTACTCCCATATAAACACAAGAGATTTAGGACGTAAGCCATGGAACAAGTTTTTATATCATGGGGACACGAGGGGCCAAAATCGCTATGCATAGTTGCGTCCCTTGGGCACGTCAGAAACCTAATTGAACCAATGATTGAACCTTATTTCTCCTGAATTTAAACAATCCTGCTAAATATTACTGCAGAAAAAAAATCTGCCAGAAATTTCTGCAGTAATGCATTTTCTGAGCCAATTTTTGAGCTTGTAAACATGTGTACACACCGGGACACACATTATTTGGATTCTTCTCCTCGAGATCTTTCCAATGATATAAAACATGTTTTTGTAGCTCGCTTCCTTCTGTGTGGTCAAGTTCGGACTCCTGGCCATTCCTAAATCCAGGTTCGCCCCAATTATGTTTCTAGGTTTGTCAGCACCATACTCATACTCGTGGAGACCTGCATCACTTCGGGCTTTCCTCCCACATTAAGCTGACACGCCGCGATATAACTGGAATACTGTTAAAAGCGGCATTAAACCAACTCACTCACTCTTAAATCACGGCTAACTGCACTATATATTGTACTCAACTTAGTAGGGATATTTTTCTTTCTCAATGATTCACAAAACTGCCTCTCATAATATGTCAAGTGTATAAATAAATTAAATGGCATGTCTGATTATTCCTATCAAAAGTTGACAAGGACATATGAGATCACAGCGGTGAATATTAAATGACAATAAATAAAACAGTCAACCTTCATAGGATCTATGCTGCGCGTGCATTCCATGTGAAGTGTGATATTTTGTTCTTCTTACACTAAATAAGAATTCGTCTACTGACGGGATATAAAGCATCGTTATCGTCGTGGGTGTCCTTGGTCATGCAGTCTCGCGTCCTCTGTCCAGGATAAATTCTGTATTGAGTCAGTAATGAATTATCTGTTGTTATCTACCTCACTCACTCGCCCGATGTGATGCAGACCTAAATTACAAAACTGACGGCAATCTCCATATGGTTGTTCAGACTTTACATCATCACTTTACAACTGATTTACAACTGATTTACAACTGATTTACAACTGATTTGCCTGGCGCAGACCCAGCGAAAATAGCGCTGACAGTCGACAACATTCTCTCAATCACACATGTGAACCCATAAGGCGGAACCAATCAAAGCACATTTACATTTCACTGTCTTGCACCAGGTTTAGTGCTAAGTTCTGGTTGTGCGGTCCGGCCTGGGTTCAAAGACTCAACAAAGCTATGCATGCACTCAACAGGTAGGGTGTTATGAACGTATTGTCCGCCGTCACTAGTTCTATATAGGTTTGAATGAACTTCCCTCTGAGGTCACACGTCCTTTGATGTCCGTGTAGTGTCCACGGCGATTTTACAGGAGTGGTCGACAATACGATACTGACCACTGTGTGGCCGACCTACAAGCACTGGGCACTTCGTTTTCTGCTTAGAGCTATATATGTTATGCTGTGTAGAAAGATACGTTCTTTCGTTTTTCTAACATATGCCCGTAGGACATGCAAGTGAAGTTAGGTTTCCCGGTTTGAAAACGAGCATCTAACAATAATACCTTACATAGATCTTCTGGTAATTGGAGCATGTATTTCAAGACATTTTCGAAAAATGAAAATATAATTTATGTAAGGATCTTAAATAATAGTTTTGACATTTATCAGAAATGTTCAAATGGTTAGTGAGCAGCTAGATTTATTTATTTTCAAGACTTGCATCTCTTGACCTCATAACAACACTAAAGTATAGCTGAACAATTGTCTAAAAAGATAATTAGAAGGTTTTGGGGAGAGTTTTTTTATACTTATATGTCCGATTACATTCATGACAATATTTCAAAATTTCCCGTGCATTTTACACTTACAAAGGTGGAAAAGCCATTACCACCCCTTATCCTTTCGATAAGAACTGGAACATTAACGCTTAAGAAGTGTCCAACTGAGATATGATAAGGTAAGTACATTATGGTTGAAGATGTCAAGATGACGCTTACTGCCCTCGAGCGAGTGAATGTTGTTTTACGCGACAGTCAGAATTATTTCTCTTACACCACGAAAATCTGGATATTTTCAATTACGGTTCTACTGGAAGGGCTGAGATCCGGGACACGCACACGCACACGCACAAGCACGCGCACACACACACGTATGTGGCTGAATGCAACGTTAAACTGATTTCACCATGCCTTCCCCTCTTCACTGCACTGGCGAAACGGTCTCAAAACTGTATATACTATTGAGGTTGCATTGTCAGTTAGACACATCAGGAGTTGCTTCCCTTTGACCAGTAGCCGTGAAACGTAAACTGGCTATTCTGGAGCAGCCCGGTCATTCGACTCTGATGTCAGATTATGTTTAGCTGGAAACCTCTGGGGCGAACAGAGGCTATGATCTTTCATGATTCAAGTAGTTTCTGGCTACCTACATAGTCCATTTGTACAGATTATTGCCGCAGCCACAACGATTGGAATAAAATGTATACTAATAACCATTGTTTTCCTAAAAAACAACACACAGTTTATATGTGTATTCTGTTGACTGGCATAAAAGAAGGTCAAAGGCAATAAAAAAAATGAACCGAAAACAGTTCACCGATTGGAGTGGTCATGATGTCTAGTTTGACCAAGTGGGTAGAACTCTTGACCCAAGCAGTGATCACTCACCGGATACCTATTGTGTAATTCCTATTCTTTGAATGATATTGTTATATACTTGTTACAACTGCTGCTCAATAAACCGTGTTTATGTTTATATTCAAGTTGGTATTTTTGCTATCCAAAGTGTGCAGTGAGGCCATCTTATTGTTCATAGTCATTTTCGAGACATGAATTCAATGTTTCATTAATGCGAACAAAGACCACTCTCATTTTTCGCATTTAATTCACGCTCGCGTTAATTTCAAGATTTACAGTACATGTTAACATCAATAAACCCATATGTAGTCTAGGTAACAAACTAACTGCATGCGTTCCTGTTTATTATAGTTCGATTATTTACTATCATATTGATCAAGTCTATGTATTTCCTTGAAGGTTAAAACTGCACTGGCGTTGGGCTTGAGGTGAGTCTCAATGACCTTGTGTACATTCATATATTTTCTAAATTTACATTTAAACCAGTTTAGTTTTCAAATGAAAATGCTGCTGAACAATTGTGCTTCTCTGCATACACGCAGTTGCCGATTATATAACTGTTTACAATTCATTATTACAGGGGCGACCCGTGAAGATCCGGGGTAGAATAGGTCTTCAGCAACCCATGCTTGACGTAAAAGGCGACTATGCTTGTCTTAAGAGGGGACTAACGGGACTCGCTGACTTGGTTGATACATGTCATCGGTCCCAACTGCGTGGATCGATGCTCATGATGTCAATCACTGGATTGTGTGGCCCAGACTCGATTACTTACAGACCGCCGTCATATAGCTGTAATATTGCTGAGTGCGGCTTTAAACAACAAACAAACAAATTACAGGGGCACATTAGGATGCTGCGCTGTCTGTAGAACTCACTCCCAGTCCCGTCAACCGGCGAACGTGACTCGCGGTGTTATTTGGGTGCCAGTGATACGGTCAGCACTATGGACGAGCTTGCTATAAATGCTGGCATGCCACGTTCTCTGTAAAGATGTAAAACTTGACATGTTTTCATGTGAAGTCCATTGTACAGATATATACCAACACAATCATGTGACGCCCACTGTACAGATCTATTCGGACAGACACAGTCATGTGACGCCCACTGTACAGATATATACCGACAAACAGTCATGTGACGCCCACTGTACAGATCTATTCGGACAGACAGTCATGTGACGCCCACTGAACAGACCTATACCGACAAACAGTCATCTGACGCCCACTGTACAGATTTATTCGGACACACACGGTCATGTAACACCCACTGTACAGATACATACCGACACAGTCATGTGACGCCCACTGTACCGATATATACCGGCACACATAGTCATGTGACGCCCACTGTACAGATCTATTCGGAAACACACGGTCATGTAACACCCACTGTACAGATACATACCGACACAGTCATGTGACGCCCACTGTACAGATCTATACCGACACAGTCATGTGACGCCCACTGTACAGATCTATACCGACAGTCATGTGACGCCCACTGTACAGATCTATTCGGATACATACAGTCATGTGACGCCCACTGTACAGATCTATACCGACAGAGTCATGTGACGCCCACTGTACAGATCTATACCAACACACACAGTCATGTGACGCCCACTGTACAGATCTATACCGACACAGTCATGTGACGCCCACTGTACAGATATAGACTAACAAACGCTGCAATGTGACGCCCACTGTACAGATATAGACTAACAAACGCTGCAATGTGACGCCCACTGTACAGATATAGACTGACAAACGCTACAATGTGACGCCCACTGTACAGATATAGACTGACAAACGCTGCAATGTGACGCCCACTGTACAGATATAGACTAACAAACGTTGCAATGCGACGCCCACTGTACAGATATAGACCGACACACACAGTCATGTGACGCCCACTGTACAGATATAGACTAACAAACGCTGCAATGTGACGCCCACTGTACAGATATAGACTAACAAACGCTGCAATGTGACGCCCACTGTACAGATATAGACTAACAAACGCTACAATGTGGCGCCCACTGTACAGATATAGACTGACAAACGCTGCAATGCGACGCCCACCGTACAGATATAGACTAACAAACGTTGCAATGCGACGCCCACTGTACAGATATAGACTGACAAACGCTGCAATGCGACGCCCACTGTACAGATATAGACTAACAAACGCTGCAATGTGACGCCTACTGTACAGATATATACTGACAAACGCTGCAATGCGACGCCCACTGTACAGAAATAGACTGACAAACGCTGCAATGCGACGCCTACTGTACAGATATAGACTAACAAACGCTGCAATGCGACGCCCACTGTACAGATATATACTGACAAACGCTGCAATGTGACGCCCACTGTACAGATATAAACTGACAAACGCTGCAATGCGACGCCTACTGTACAGATATAGACTGACAAACGCTGCAATGCGACGCCTAAGATGCAGTTTGTGGTTTATGTATGTTAGAATACGAAAGGTTTCTAAAACTACATGTGGACAATTAATAATATTCGAGGTGTCTTATACGAGATCAAAGACAGCTTCCGTCATTTCTTGTTATGTAAACAAACAATAGCCTCACTTCTTCACTTCACGACCTGCAACTGACGGTTTCTTAGGTGTGTTTATTTCCGCTAAAGGTCACGAGTGTTTTGCCGTTGTCCGGACACTGACCGCTGTGACCTACACATAGTGAGCGGTCAGCTGACTGAAGTCTGACCACCAGGGTCATAAAGGAAGTATATTGTTCAAAAGGCGACAGGGAGTAGCTCGAAAACTATAATCTCGGCGGACAAGGAACGATTTGACGATCAAGTTCGTAAGCAATTGACCGACTGAGCACATTTACATCTTGTCATCGAGTCAAATAAAGTATTATCTCGGCAGGTTATTTAACATATATGCAGTGAAATATAGTCGAAGTAAGACAGGTCTTCTTCGTATTACAAAGTAGCTTGCGTTATATACATTATAGATACTGTACCTTAAGAATCTAGCTGTTCATTAATCTACGTACCTATCAACATTTACAACACTCACTCACTCACTCAAATAATAGTTATACTTAAGTCATGGTCGTCAGATGGAACACTAGAGGCATTTCTCAAATTAGTGGCAGTGACAGAGCAAATGTTCTTTTCCTATTTCCAATAAGAAATGTAACCTTTAAAGCAGATCTGGACTTGGTAGTCAACTGCAACGTTAGCAACAATATACGCTATTAGAGAATCACCACACCGGCCATAACCCCATTAGTCCGGAAACCTGGTAAGACCGGAAATCCCACTAGCTCGGAAACCTCGCTAGTCCAGAGATCCCGGTAGTCTGGAAACCCCTTAAGTTCCAAAACCCCGCTCGTCCCGAAACCCTGTTAGTATGGAAACCCAATTAATCATGTGATTGCGGAAACCCTATTAGTTCTGAATAGTTATCCTGGAAACCTCGTTTGTCCGGAAATCCTGTTTGTCCGGAAACCCCTGTCAGTCCGGAAACCCCGTAGACCAGAAATCCCGTTAGTCCAGAAGTCCCAGGATTCCAGAAAGCCCATACGTTCTAAAACCCTATTAGCCTGGAACCCCTTATTCCGGAAACCCTGTTAGCCTGGAAGAGCCCTTTTCCCGGAAACCCTGTAAGCCTGGTAACCACGTTAGTCCGGAAACCTCATTAGTCCTAAATCCGGTTAGTTAGGAAACCTCGTTAGTTTGGAAACCCTTTTGGTCCGATAACCTTGGTAGTCCGGGAATGCCATGATTCTGGAAACCCTGATAGTTCGGAAACCCCATCAGTCCGGAAACCCCCTTATTCCGGAATCCCGTTAGTCTGGAAACCCCATTAGCTTGGTAACCCAATGTCTGGATACCCCATTAGTTTGGAAACCTTGTTGGTCTTGAAACCCAAATAGTCTGGAAACACCGTTAGTGTGGTAACCCTGTTATCCTGGAAACCCTCTTACTCAATAGACTGGAAAACCCATCAGTCCAGAAACCGTTTAGTCCGGAAACCATATTAGCCCAGGAACCCCGTTAGACCGGAAACCCGGTTAGTCCGGAAAACCCGTAAGTCAGACAATTCCGTCAGTCCGGAAACCCCTTTTGTCTGGAAACCCCTTCACTCCGGAATCCACGCTTTTTGGATGTTTGATCTATTAAACTAAGGGAATAAAGTAATATACATATCATCCCATACCCACGCATGGTTACTCTAAATACTCATCCTGACGATATTACTCGGACCAGTACCATGTTGATAAGGGTCTGCAAGCCATTCAGCCTGTTTCGTGGTACACATGTGGAGGACATTTCCCAATTTGACGCATCAGTGACCAAACTGGTGTTCGGTAATCCCCTATTTTGACTTGTGCCAGGTGTTGCCGTGTTTTGTACAGGTGAACAATCGACTAGCCTTTGTGTGTGTTTGTGATGTTTCTCCGGTAGGGCAGGATACGTTTACTTTTTCACGAACTCCTGGTATCATCATTATTTGATAGACCCGTGAAGATCCGAGTTAGAATAGACGCCCACGCTTGCAACCCATGCTTGCCAAAAAAGGCGAGTTTGCTTGTCGTAAGAGGCGACCAACGGGATCGGGTGGTCAGACTCGCTGACTTGGTTGATGCATGTCATCGAATACAATTGCGTGGATCGATGCTCCTGATGTCAATCAATGGATTGTCAGGTCCAGAGTCGATTATTTACAGACGCCGCCATATAGCTGGAATATTGCTGAGTGAGGCGTTAAACAACAAACAACAACAACCATTGGATGGTGATTCAGAACCACACGGTCATGATATGGTCGGAATTGTACAATGGACTTAATTTTAGCAGATAGTTCTTGAAAATGAAAATGGTTTTTTCGCTTTCTTTGTTCAATGACATGAAGATATAGAATTCAAAACATTAATAAATCAGACACGAATTTATTTTCAAAATATAATATGTACAAAGGTAAAAAACAATATACATGTAAACAATAGCAATCAGTTCTAAAAGTATGAAAGTTTGTGAGGGTATAAAGACGAATGTGCAGAATTCTGATGACTGACTCTTCTTCGTAACGTGTTCCACAACATCCTTCATTAACATAAAGCTAAACATACCTGCAGCACGTGCACTCGTACCTATGACGTCATCTACATAACAAACGGCCCTGAACTAGCGTATGAACACAGCTATATAATACATTGGCAGTAGGTATAATATTACATCCGGAATAATCAGTATTTTCATTGATAATGCTGGATAAGAGAAAGTTATATTTTGATATACTTTTGATGAATTTCGTGTATTTTCAAATTCCAGATTTCTTTGCTGAATTCCTCATTATACGTGTGATGAAATACCTATTTCAGCAAGTCAGCCATGAAGGATTGACCCTGAAAGTGAATGAGTGTGGTTTTACGCCGCTTTGAACACTATTTCAGTTATATCACGGCGTGTGAGCTTGAAGTGGGCGAAAGCCCATATTTATGTATGTCTTAGATCCTTATATTTCTCGTGAAACCCTAAAGGACAGGTACGGTGCTGACAAACCAAGAAACATGGTCATAGCGAATCTGGGATTCGAACCCACGATCGTAGGTTTCTGGCACGCTTAAGGCACGCAACTCTGCACAGGTAATTGCAGCTTCTTAGACTAGTGGGCCACCACTGCCCGATACCCTCAAGAATAGCCACGGGGGTAAACATAACTGTTATAATCGGTGTAGGTTTGTACTTTCATAGAACTGACATTCATCAATGATTGAATAAATAAATAATTGAGTGTGGTTGATACAACAGCTTTGCATTATTTGAATACAATATCAGAGGTAAAGTTGAACGACGATGATTTATCACAATGAATATGCATGACTATCACTAACCCTTAACTACTGAATGTTTCATGAGGGTATATTTCCTGTAATGTTGGTGTTGTCCTTGCACCGTGTTCAGGGAACATCAGGATGCATATCCAGGATGCCATTCGCAAATATCGCCAACGACAGTGAGCGTTGATAGAATTCTCATCAACACAAACATCAAACTGTCATCTAGGTGGTTTAAGTTGGTCTATATCACATCCACAAGGGTTAACGCTCTGGTCATTTCTTTAGGTCAGCGGACCCCAAAGTGACCACTGTGTTCTTCTCTGCCATAGCGGCTTTGGCGTCTTCGAAATGTTGGTCCACAATTTCTTTCGGTGTGCACCCGATACGGAAGTAACTGATATCCCCTGCAAACACAACACACAAATGATGTAAGGTGATGGGAAGTTTCGTATTTTATGGTGTAAACTTTTGTTGCACAGGTTGAACGCTAGCTTGAGATATTTTATTCAAACATTCAAGGAAACACTGAGCCGATACTTCCTTTGATAGAGATTTACTAGAGGATTAACTCCATGGCCACTAACAGCAACGGACGGATGTGCTCGGGTAATCTCATAACAGTGACATCCCGTTAGTCTGGAAGCCCCGCTATTCGGGTGATTATTTTAGGACGTGTATTGCATACAGTGACGTTGCTCCGTTACAATGACTCCTTATTCAGGACATTTTAAATCGGATGTTTTCTCTCGAAACGACACTGTCCGGATTAACGGGGTTTCACTGTATACAAATAAATGTGGTTTTACCTTGATCTATTTTCATACAATTGACCACTGTGGACGCCACAAGTTCCCGAGATTCACCATCACATATAACAGCATCTAGTTTCTGGCCTGCAATACAACAAAAAGACATATTCAATCTCTGAAGCACATACATGCAAATTGAGGCTGAAAAACACTAGTTGACATCAGTATCAAATAAATCACCATCGAATAAAAAAATATTTTTTCCCCTTCATTTTAGTCACCATCAAACATGAGTATACTTTCTTTTGTTCCTCAGTTGATTACACGTGTCTACTTGGGATCTAGGGTGTTTAATGGAAAAAATAGTTTAAAATAAATGCACCGCGATTGTCTTGGACAGACAGCGGTTATCACCAATACTCCGCGAATATAACACATTACCTACTGTCGGGTGTATTGAATTCTCTTCACTGAACGATATCAGCCTCCGATAATAACAACTCTAACAAACTTGCCTTGAATTTCGTTGGAGAAGGATCGAACATACAACGTTTGGTTTAACGGCCAAACGCACTCACCCTAACCTTGCCACTGAGTTAATAGAAATACAGTTATCTCGGGTATAGCCAAGTCTGATATATCGACTCACCGCCTGTACCGAACTCAATCCTAACCCCCAACAACCATAACAAATTGTTCATGTGTAATTGTTTGTCTCATTATACAACTGATATAAGATTTGATATTTTATCTGTCAAGGATTTCTTCATTGAAGTAGAATTCAACAATAAAAAAACATTGTAAGTACATTAAGTACTGAATTAAATCTAAACACACGTCATACATAGATAGAGTAGTGCGACGCTAAGGCAAACAACAGTGTGACCTAATTCGTACGTGAGGTTTATTTAAAAATGTTACGGCCATCTAACTCCTTCCGGGGATCAGAATTAACGTCGTAATAAGAATTAAGGTTGAGGTTGGAGTAATGCAAAGTTAAATGGTTTTAAAGCATCCTTTTACCGAGTATGTTCATTCATTAAAAAATGTTTAAGCTCATTATAATGACCATTAGAGTTGCGGTTGGTGGAATACGTGCAGGGTGCGATTGTACACACTGCTTACGTGCTTTTAACGTTTAAAGATATGTAGACCCTAATTCGGTGCAATTACTACAACATAACTTGACGACCTGTTTGTAAACGCCATCACGTGTGAGAATTGTGGAACAAGTATATGTGCGTTAACTTCATATTGCCATAAAAAGCATGTCATAATTCAATGCAAAATCATAAATTATGAAACAATGTATCTCTTTCGTGAATATTCGATGCTAAAATGGGTTTTCATACTGTGAATAATTACCAACATCATTTACACATGTAAGGCAGCTCTATGATGTATACTAGTAAAACAGATACCAAAATATATCAATAATCTACGTTTATAACGAACACGTTTATAACGAACTGACCGTTATAACGAACTTTTCTTTTAGTCCAAGGCATTTGTTACATATATTCTGTATATATGCTTATAACGAACTACGGTTATTACGAACTAAAATAAGTGGTCCCCCTGAGTTCGTTATAACCGTTGTTTACTGTATTAGAAATTATATTTTCCATATCTGTAAATGGAACTAGTATTCGTCAAAATGCATAAAGTAAGTTCAAGATGGGAGTCAAGGTAGATTTGATTGACAATTCTGACTGAATTTATAAAAATATATTAACAATGACCTACCCAAAGACCCAATAAGCATACTGTGATGAGTGCTGTCGGCGCCACCGCTGGGGTTACCGGAAGTGAGAGCTATAGGTCCAGACCAGGATACCAGGTAAGCGAGGACACAGCTGTCAGGTACCCGGATGCAGATGCTGTCCTTGGTACCAACAAGATCATAGGCATCCCCGACCCCAAGATTGTACATCCATTGTCCTTTGGGTACAACACAACTGATACCACCTGGGTAGCATCTTTCCATGAAGTTCCACAGTAGCGGGCTGAAGTCGGGGGTGGCTGCTTTCAACTGATCCAGGTTGGCGAGACAGAGGCAGATGGGCTTCTCTGGGGGGCGTTCCTTGACGGTGTAGATGCGCTGGATGGACTCGGGGTGTTTGCAGGAGGCTGCGATGGCGTAGACGGTGTCTGTGGGGGTGCCGATGACGCCGGCGTTGTCCAAGACCTTGGCTACCTTCCGGAGGGCGGACGACCGACGTGAGGGGAAGAGGGGACACGGGGGATTCTCGTAGGGGTCAACGTACTTCTCCTGTAGTGCAAAAATGAGTCATGATATCATATTTGTTTTGTTTTTTGTTTGTTTGTTTGTTTTTTAACGCCGCATTCCATATTCCAGCTATATGACGGCGGTCTGTAAATAATCGAGTCTGGATCAGACAATCAAGTTATTGACATAATGAGCATCAATCCACGCAATTGGAATACGAAGACCAAGGAGACCAGGTAAGCGAGCCTGACCACCCGATCCCGTTAGTCGCTTCTTACGACAAGCATAATCGCCTTTTACTGCAAGCATGGGTTCTACCCCGGATCTTCACGGGTCTCATGATATTATAACGAACGTCATGTTACATTGCAGACTTTCATCATGAAACCTTCTATTTATGTTGGTTTGCACCATGTTATGATCATTCTTATTATCGTATTAAAATCGTATTACTATGTCATAATATCAGCTCTCCGCGTCTCGAACAACGGATTATTCGACCTTAGTAGATAATTTCCTTATGATTATGGAAATGGTTGCTTGGCTTCTATTTACTTACCTCAAAAACTGGATGACCGACAGGGATGACCACGTCCATCAAAACGCCGTTTACCAACTCAGCAATTGCTCCATAGAGACACACGGCACCTACAACGACAAGCGGAAGTTATCTTATCCACGGGGTTGGAACATAAATTGAGTATGCAATCCTCGTATATTCGGCATAAACGAAGTTGACTTCCGGGGTGGTTGGAATATAATGGAGTATGCTATTGATGATTATTCGACTTACAAGCAAGTACGGCTGTGACGAGGATCATCCAGGTGGGGTTGGTGTTGAAGCAGCGGACGACGAGTGCGATAGCGCACAGCTCCATGAACATGGAAAAGGGGATCCACACCCGGGTGAACACCGGCGTCACAAACATCCCGATTGTATGCAGGACCAGAATCCCCACAGCAGCAGAACGCAGGGGGAGTGCCTGGGTGTCTGAAACAAAAAACAAAACAAAAATTAACTCATTATTCCAATTTCACTTCAATTTGTTGTTTTATAAATAGCCTTGAAAAAGATGATTGAACTAGTATGACATGCATGTCATAGTTTCCGATCTATGAACGAAGTTTCCGTTCTATGTTGCTCCAGTGCGTAGATATTCGCCAAAAAGGAATACATAATTATGTTTAACACCTGGTAGCAGTGTTCGAAAAAGCGCCTGCCCGTGGGCCCGTGGCAAGTAGATTTCGTGTCCGGCCCGTAGTTTCAGCGCTGTATGGGTCCTTATGGCCTGCAGTAAACTTACGAGTTTATATATTTCTCACAAAAAGCTATCTTTTTTAATGAGGGCCTGAAGAGTTTAGTCAGGGCCTGCAGCTTCTAAAGTATGTGAGTTCTGATGGCAGCGAGGGGCGGTCGGGTAGCCTTGTGGTTAAAGCATTCGCTCGTCACGCCGAAGACCCGGGTTCGATTCCCGACATGGGTACAATGTGTGAAGCCCATTTCTGGTGTCCCCCGCCGTGATATTGCTGGAATATTGCTAAAAGCGGCGTAAAACCATACTCACTCACTCTAATGGCAGCGTGGCAGTTTGTTTTATTTCAAACACTGCCTGAGAGCATAACAAAATATTATTTTCAGGAAAGTTGACAGAACTCACTATCAATGAGCAGAGCGCTCCACACAGCCCAGAAGCCTGCCAGAACTAGGATGTAGTAGGCCTTGGCTAGACTCCCCGCGGTGAAGGAGAGTCGGGCTGCGTACAGGTTGAGCAGGATCCCAGACACCACCATCCAGGGCAGGGCCAGGGTCCCCCCTCTCTGGCCCTCAAGGGGGGCCAGGCACGCCAAGGCGACGCTGTTGGCGATGAGCGCGACAGTGTCGACTATCTTCATGTCGACCTTGTCTTCCTCTCTGTACCAGCTGTTGTCGCCCTTGCCGCCACTGAAATAAAGATAGAGAATCGCCATCTTAATGTTGAGATTCTCTGAGGTTCAGAAAGGGGCGTTTCAAAAATTCTTAATGACTTTCTAGTCATTTCATATAATAATCATTGAGGCGGCCTCTTGTGTAGTTAATCGTAGTGAATATGTGAATTAATATATTTTAATATAATATACAATGTAGATGTAGTTTTCTATCTATACATAAAGTCGGAAATTTGATAGCATGAAAATAAACAAATAAATAAATTTATAAAATAAAAGTGAATAAATAAATAATTCAATAAATAAATACATTTAAAAATTAACTAACTAAAAAAATGTTAACATTTATGAATATACTACATTTATTGTTATTAAAGATATTTAGATACTTGAAGACATTTATTTGTAAATGCGCAAAATCATAGATAAGGAAACTACAATTGCAATTCAATCAGCAATAGTTTTTTGACCAAAGTGTGTCTCTTTACACAACACCTCCATGTACCAGGCTGACCCAAGGCGACAAAACAAAGATAGGTCAGTGATTTCAGAAGGGCGGCAATCGTCTTTGATCTTTGCCTGTTGTCTATTTCCGCTAAAGGTGAAACTTACACATTCCACATCACCACATGCCGGCGTCACGCATGCTGATTGTGCAAGATGGTTATTTTCATTACGTATTTTCTGTCAGGCCATGTCCGGTAAAAATTTGAACTATTGAACTCCTGTCACGGGCGGGTTAGATTTTCTTTCATAACGTGGCGTTTGTCATTGTTGTGTAACACGTTTGTCTTGGGTGTGTAAGTGCTTGTATTTGGTTTTTTAATCGGAAACTATTTTGTTTTTTATTATTTTTTACACTAAATCTTAACATTTTGTCAGTGAAATAACGTCTAACCCGAAAGTGAATAAAAATGAAAATGAATTTTGTACATTGCATTCAATGATCGGGAACAATAAACAATTATTTGATCAAAGATTCTCGAAAAGCCTACTGACTACATTCTTCATTGTGTCAACGCAGATCAGTAATATTCAAACCTTTCTAGGTTATCACTCTGGAATGGCCTGAAGAATTTGGAAACGTGATCCCTATACAATGTTGATATCTACTGTATTACATGATCAACAACTCAGAAACTGATGATTCATTTTGATACATACCCCATTCCCTTGAATATTCCGATTAAAGCCTTCTTCAGCTTGTCCGCATGGACAACCTCTTCCCCAATCCACATGACGGACTTCTCCGCGATGGAGTTCTCCAGATGTGCCATGGACACATACAGGGACACGATGGCGAAGATCGCCCCCGAAACCCCGAAGGAGAAGTTGTGGGCCTGATGAGGGATGTGGTCGACGGAGAGAACCACCACGCAGAGAAACAGGAAGTTGTACAAGAAGACGACCTTATTTCGGGCAGCGGACAAGAGGAGGAGGAACAGGGCGATCGCGATGAGACCCCACTGACCGAAAAAGTTCACCCTGAAGTCGTCGATGCCGGGGAAGTTGAGGGAAATGAGAAGCTGGACCGCTCCCCTAGACAACCAGAACAGGAAGTATATGGCGAACTCGACGGCGTGGAAGAAGTCGTGTCTGAGGAACGCGTAGTAGCTGGCGAGGAGGTGGCAGTAGAAGCAGTAGACGAACATAGGCATGGCGGCCCGGAAGTCGGAGAAGTATCCCAGATGATGGAAAACCAACGTCGCCGCAGGCACCACGTTGCCCATGTAGCCGAGGCCGTAGGGTTCACCGTACTTGGTGTTCTTCCTAGCTTCATTGGTAGTGTTGGGGTTTTCCTTGACTCGGATAAGAAGTGGGTCGAAGATGGCGTTGCCAAGGCCGGGCAGGATGTATCTCTGACTCACCCCTTTCAGTGCCATGACAACCGAGGCGTAGACACTGGTGATGACGATGAAGAGTTCGAACGCTGCGGCGACTCTTCTTCCCCAGTCGAAGAAGGCCCCAACACCTTCGAAAATGAGTGTCAACATGATAGCAAAGAGGACAGGGGGCATGATGTAGTTGACGGTGATGGCGCAGAGAGACAGAATGACTGCCACGGTCATGAAGCCTATCATACCGGGGAGGATCCCCACCCTCAGGATCTCGGCCCCCATGACTGGGGCTAGGATGTGGTTGATGCCCATCACTGTCCACAAGGCGGCGAACACGGCGAAAGCTGTTCCGGTCAAATGGTCGTTACGCCGGAAGCAGAGAAGAGATGCTACCAGCTGCAGAAACCCTCCCATCACAATCAGGTGCGCCCCTGTGGAAGAAAATATATACTGTAGCCATGGCAATTAAATAAATAACGTGAAGAAGAATCTACATACTAGTATCTTTGAAAAATTACCTTTCATTTACCGAGCTACTGATATCTGCTATGGCGTATCATGAAGGTACATTTTTCATCAGTTTATGTTTATTAGCAATTTAGAAACTGAAGTTTTTAACTGAAAAAATCATCCTCCATTTCCCTCTTTTCCCGATATACCCGTTTTCTGTTTCCATTTTCATATTGTACAATGCAGTATGTAAATATTGTAAAGCATCATTTTGCGATCTTATAATAGGCAGGGAAGGATTTGATAGAGGTCTGTGGTTATCGCTCAACTTGCCTACGTTTGGTACGCTTTTTCCATGAATATAATTCTTCAAGTCAACTGCAGCATTATTAAAAATCTACACTTTTGATATTTTTATAAATATTATTCTAGCCATTCAACTTCATTTCTTTATTACAAGTCAATGCAACGAGCCCAGCTATACCAGCCCAACAAAGCAACACCCAAAGCTGCCCACAAACTGTGAGGATGTGAGAGGGTCGTCTCCACCATCAACAAACCAAGGCTGTACTTCCTGGCCTCCGCTGCTCGTATACCGTTATACGGGAACCTAAACGTGACTCGCGATTAACCCCGTTAACCAATTACCCGGGAAATCCTGTCATCATCTTAATAGCAGTTGATGCCCTGCGGCCGTGAGACCAGAGTGTTGATGAAGATTAGGAAGTTAGTTTTTCCTGTCTTTAACTTGTTGACATACCATATTTCAATATTCGTTTGATGTGGGTTTTATATGTTTTCATAAACCATATTGGTGTAACAAAAAACATAATACTCTTATAATTGGGTTAAATTTTGAAAAAACTGCAGAATATCTGCAAATTCTTCCGGAAATGTAATATAACTGGAATGTTGAATTTGTTTTTTTGTCACGAAAAACATGTAGTTTAGCTCTGTTTGAGTATAAACATTATCTGTCACGTGCGTAGAGATCATAAAGTGCACTTTTTGTCTGCATTTTTTTCTAAACCCTTTGTTCTAGGGTCTTTGTGTACTTTTCTCGCTTCCAGAAATCAATTTAGAATTTTAACTGTTTCTTGACTCAAAACGTAACTCAAACACATTCATGAATAGAAATGTTGATATATTTAATCATGGTTGTGATCTTTTCGCGTTGTAATAGAACATGTCTTTTTTGCTTTAATGCCCCACCCCGTGCCAGTGCAAACAAGGGACGTAACTCCTATCGGCCTCGCAGTCCACCCGTTTCAGAAACCCCGAACAACACTTGTACTCGGCCATAAACTTGATTTAGCTATTATAATTTGGACAGAATATTGTAATACACTTAATTCATAATATTTGAATAAGTGGATATCTACACGTATGACAAAGAAAACTATTCAAATGCCAATAATTGGACACCCTTTCAGTCGAAGCTGAGAGAGTGAATTTTAAACCATGGACTGGCGTGTGTGTGAGTTTGATTGACAGGTAACGTGTTGACCATGCAGCTGACCGACGTGTCTTGGAAGTTATTTCGCAGGAAACAGTGACCGATGGGAAACAATTGAGAGGAAGAAGAACAAATAAAAGACAAAAGAAGGTCGAATTGTGTCTGTCTGCCTTACATGTTTTAATGGATTCGTGACTACCTGATCTGCCGCGTTTCTAATTAGACACGCACGCGGTATTTTGGAAACTGTTCTCTTCGTTCCTGCTTGTTAGAATGGTTAAAGGAATTACTTCCCTGAAAACATTCTTTGGGCTTGTTGTAGTACGTCAAACGAACCGAAATTTATTTTTTTGAATCACAGTCATATTTGATCGGAGAGTTTTTTCATGGTAATTTGTTTACAACATGTAAGTGATTGCCGCTTTTGGCAGTATTCCAGGAATACCGCGGTTGTTGACCCCAGAAATGGGCTTCACACACTGTACCCATGTGGGGAATCGAAACTGGATTTCGGCGTGACGAGCGAACGCTCAAACCTCTAGGCTACCATGCCGCCCCCTTAACAATATGTAAATATTACATTTGCTGGTAGTCATGGTAACAGCAAAGATATATGATAACCAGGCATAATCACTACGTCATTTTGATGGAGACCTTTTGAAATTAGGAATATGACCTATACCTGCTATGTTGATAGATTAATCATTTATAGTAAATGACGGCGATGGTGCACCAGAAATGGGTTAGACACACTGCACCCATGTGGGGCATCGAACCTGGACCTTTGGAGTGAAGAGCGAACGCTTTAACCACTAGACTACCCCACCGTCCAACACCGCTCAGATACGCCAAAACGACAAATATTCTTGTGACCTTCTTCTACGTTCGTATCCACCCACCCTGTACATTCAATACGCATTGGAATTTATATTCCCGCTTTTTCAGTTGTAAACCTATTTCGTAAAAATATTTAATTTCCGCGCTCATTAGTCCTGGAAGTTTTAGAATTCGACTTTTAAATCCATATTTAGATCTAAACCGCGGGAGCGGGAACAAATAAAGACAGAAAACTGATATTTCCGTTTCATCGTTGTTGTTACATTCTTTTTATCTCATGGTTGTTCTTTAATGTAAACCAGATTACAAGGGGAACATTTCAAAAGGAAACGAGAGCTATATCCTAAGGTTACACAACAGTGGTAATCGGCTTAGCGACAAGCTTAGACTTAAAACAGTAGGCGTCTAACATGTATTTCCTTTTTATACATACCAGCTACACATGTGTGGCTTCGGAAAAACGGAACATTTAGCTACTTGTGCAAACATTTCCAATTTTTAATGCACTTTCAAAGTTGCACTTTGGTAATGAACAAGACATATCTTTTTCTATAGATGAATGTCTGCATTTTTACTTCAACAATGAGATTTTCTCATTTACAATCTTCTTAAATCTCATCAAAGATATATATTATTTTTTTATCAAAAGGATAATATTTCAATGATATGTGAATATGATTTTATTTTGTAGTCATGCCAACAAAAATGATAGTTATCAATAATGGTAATTGAAGAGTATTCTCTGTAATCTCACAAACAGATACATATTGAACAGTTTCAGTTGAATTGAGCATTGTCATTGTATTGAAAATTGAAAAATATCGAAATTTGGAATATATGTTTCAACATTTTTTACCAACTCCTGTTATGTCCCGTTGAAATCTTAAGCCGGTGATTGCTATTTGTTAAGTTACGCAAATAGCGGCGGAACGCAATAGGGAAGTAAACGGCACACGGGGAGACGTTTCCTTGTGTGTGAAAGCATATCTCCAACATAAACAAAATAATGTTCTACCAGAAAGGTTAAGATGAAAGAAATAAAATCCCAAACGAGTTAACGAGAAATATATGAAAATATGAGTGTTAAATCATATTTCAGTTCAGATTGGGGCCAATACAAACGTATGAATAAATATTGATTGATATATTTTGTTTTAAATAATTATTAAATATTAATGGCCAACCATATATTTTAAAATGGAACATATTTTTTTACTTACCTGCGAGAGTCATTGCGGGCTGTGAGAATGGACCGTCAAGCATGTTTTCTACCGCAACGATCAAAGCTGACATAATATTTGCAATCAAACCAAGGGTGCCAGGTTCGGCGTACAATATCGCCGCAAAGGCTTCAACCTTCTCTTCTGGATCCATAATTGTCGTCTGCGATCAGAACGGTCGTCTGTTCCGATCACGTCTGCTTGAAGTGATTCTCACACTCTGGTGGAAAATAGAGTCGACGACCTCGGGAATTTGTAATAATTGTCCGCTTTAGTTCGAGAAGCGATGAGGAAAATATTTTTGAAAATGAGCTGTCCTTTAGATTAAATGTCGCCTGGCTAACTACTGGCCATGGAACTCGCGCGAAAATATTCAGTGTTGCCTTCAAACGAGTTCCAGTGTTTGTGGTGATGAAGTAAGCAGTTTTCCGTTTTGTGTTGTCAACGCGGACACAGGGAAACGCCACACGAAGATTCCCGTGACTCGCAACCCTAATCTCCCGAAATGTCAAATTGCTGCAGTGTCGTCGAGAACCTTGAATATATAACCAATTTTGATACGGGTCTACAACGCCGGATATCTATTTTTATCACTGGGTGGAGTCATGACATGCGTAGGCTTTGATATAATATTTTCCAGAGTGGGTGGCTTTCCTAAAACGCATGTATCGTTCAATCTTAGACGTCATTCTATATTTGAGGCCGGATCTTCCCGGTCCGAACAGTTGTAGCGCCGCCCCCTGCCGTTTCTTACTCACGTCCACTTTTAGCATAACCCTTTGTCTACACTACATCGGGCGCATTGATTCGCGCACTGACTGCTGCTCTCTTTTCCTACTAACCAATCGGTAGGGACAAGTCTGTTCTTGTAGCCAATCCGTAAACCCGGAAGAAACCCCTGCACTGTTATTGTAAGGTACATCAAAAATTAGTAACTTACCTGACACGGAACTAGTCGCGGAATGTTCGTGCGCGCAGGTGACAGATGAAAAAGGCACGGCGTGACAAAAAATATTATCTTCATTGAAATCATATGATTGCATGACGTCGAGGAACATCGCCACGCCTTCATACTGACAAAATCCGCCTTATATTTAAATGAGCTAACCATTTTCACAGTTTCATATACAGTGACGTTTTTTCTACCACCGCAAGGAAAAGAGAGTGCGAGCGGTTTTATTCTCAAAGGCCAGTTGTTTGCCGACACAAGACGAGTGACAATTGAGACGTCAAGACCACATAACGAACATGGGCCTGATACGGCGAACCTCGGCCACTGTAGCTGGTCTATACTGTACATTTGTCACACTGCTCGTAGTGTGTATCTTTAACTTTAGCGTTACAAACAACACCCTCCCCATCAACGTCGCGTATGGAGCGGTCCTCATCGTGCTGTCAATACTCAGCATCATTGTCGGTAAGTCAAGTTTCCTTGATTCAATTTATAAATTATAAATTAACATTTCAAATTTTCTTAATATCGTTTTATAGTTACCAAGCTATATTTGTATGAACGCAGTTTATTTTATTGATGATGTTTATCATAATAATAGTCATATTTATATTAACATACCGTCACATACGCGAAGTGATAGTGATGCGAATTTTTAAATAATTAAGTTATATTGTATTGACTCGATACTCTCCTTGAAGGTCATATCGCTTATAGCTGACACGATGTTAAAAATTAGAACGAATATATATCAATAACAAAACAGTGGTTGACATTATTATATACGATCTCAAATATATATATGTAAATATATATACATACATTGATGTAAATCTATTCACTTTGTATATACTTATGGAAAGAATTAACGGAACAAATATAGAGAACAGTTTCACCTGTCATTTTGCCTTTACCCTGAAATTTGACTGGGATGTTTGAGTTATGAAACAAAATATTAGATATTTGACTATTGATTATTATAAGAAGCTAAACTTAAATTGGTGTTAAATGAAGATGCTTTTTTTCACAAATATATAAATGAGAATTGAGAAATGGGTACATATACATAATCGACAACTATATCAATCCCGGTATCAGGAGTGAGTGAGTGAGTGAGTTGAGTTTAACGCCGCTTTTAACAGTATTTCAGTTATATCGCGGCGTGTCTGCTTAATGTGGGAGGAAATCTCGAAGTGATGCATTTCTTAGACGTTTACCACTTCGATGAAACCCACGAGCACGGGTATGGTGCTGACAAACCTAGAAACATAATCGGGGCGAACCGGGATTGGAACCCAGCGAATCGCGGCGCCCTAGACGACTGGGCCACCCTCCTGGTATCTGGAAGTATTGGACATTTGAAACTGCACCTACATATCCATATTATTTTCATTATATCAAACCTAATATTATCATACAGCATCCCTTCCGTTCCTCTCGCTGATATAGATTTCAATGTAAGTAACGTCATTTACTAGTGTATGTCTTTAGAGGCCAATTCATGTACTTTGTCAAATGCGGTGTATATTTCATCGATTGAATTCTAACCATTCATATTTTCGAAGTCAATTCATGCCTTTTGTTCCATTGATTCGATTGTCTGCTAAACAACACCTTTTGACCTGACGTCATGAGGCATTTCACTGACGCGATAATGCAACATGACGTCATCCATTGTTCATGACGCTCTAAGCGATTCAACAAGAGATTGTAGGTGTGAATGTCCTTTTCATGTGATCACGGGACCTATGTTAGGAACCAACACGCGAGTTAAAACTATACTTGTGATCCAGTAAATTCCAACTGAACGTGTCATTAAGCGACTTTCGATACAGAGGATGTGACTGTTGATTCGCCAGTTTTAATATTTATTTAAGTTACAGCATAACATCAGTTGCAATTAGGCCATATACAGTTTCACCCTCCCGTCGTTTCATATCCCATATATCAACACGAGTCGATAAAAGTTCCAAACTCCCATGCAGGCCAGTTTTTGGACGATAAACATGGAATACCATTACAATTTGCTGATAATATAACAAAAATAAATAAGGCTAATTTCACTGGCTCGCGGATAGCCGTTGAAAAAAAGTAACGGAGGAAGGAAATGAAAAAAGATGTGTACTTCCTTAAGACTGTAGACAAGTGTCCATGGCCTGGACCGTAGCCCGCTGACTTACCGACGTCGTGGACAGGAAGATGACGAACTGAGGGGATGTGTGATGCAGAGCATTTCACATTTATTTCCTTTGGAGGTAACCGCAAACATGTATATAAATAATTCCGCGTCGTGTGGTTACGTTTTTAAATAATGCAAAGCCATGTGCACTCTACTATTATTGCATCTCTGAAATCTCAAACATTCAGTAGCCAATTCGTCATTATATCAAATTTTATCAGTTAGTATTTAAGTTTTAGGCATATAAAGGCTTAACGTCATATACCACTGCGACGTCATACAAACTGAGGTGCAAAATTTATGTAACTGACAATTGAAAGAATTGTTTCATTATGTCATTTGATTATGTCTATTTAAATGTCACTCCTTTCCTGCGACAGTTTGTGAAAAGTATTCTTCTGCACCGTAATTTTGTGTAGAAATATATTGGTATAATGCAGATTGTGGTAAGAAATGAATTTGAAACCACATGACCATATTTGAAATGTTGTTAATTTATGCCGAAAAAAACAAATTTATTGATTTTCAAAGATAAATTATACTAAGGTACCAATGAGTTGTTGTGTACTATGCGAAAATTACAAACATTACAAACGTATATTGATAAAATCATTTAAATAGAATCTGCCCTTATTGATGATTTCACGTTCAGCCCACAACGAAAACATCGACTCAACGTGATACGTGCGAGTCATATCACTACAACTTCATGTCGTTGCTGACCGTCTCCGTGGTCTAGTGGTAGAGCGCCCGCCCGGAGAGCGGAAGGTCCGGTGTTCGATCCCCGGCCGCGTAATACCAAAAAACGTTTAAAGATGGTACTTGTTGTTACCCTGTCTGGCGCTCGGCATAAAGGGGCTAAAACAAGGACTGGTCGGCTCGGAGACAGTATTCTGTGTCTGAGTGGGGTATTCATGTTAAACTGCGGCATGGTATCTCAGTGAGCTAGCACTGTCAATCGGCATCAGTCCGGACTAGTACAATCAGCCACACACATACGTGCATGCACGTCGCTATATAAGTGCAATGATCTTGGGCGCGACGTTAAACCTAAATTCATCTCACCTCATGTCGTTGCTGATGTATTCATTTTGACTTTCAGGTATATCTGCCGAGCACCCTGAAGAAAGCGTCCTCCGATCCTTTCAGCTCTGTCTCGCGGCAATGTGGGGCAGCATTGGCATCTATCACGTGACTGAAGGCACCAACCCCCAGGGTGTGACAGATTCCCAGGCGCTATGGGCGGGGTACGGCGCCTTCCTCCTGATATTCCTCCTCTTCGTCATCGGATCGCTTCAGCACAAGGCGAAGTTTGCAGCGGTTCTCTCCCTTGGTTTCTTTCTCTCCTGCATTTTCGAGATTGCCTCCCTTTGGCGACCCCTCCGCTCCAGTGCCGGTTCCTACTACATCCTCCTCGCCGCTCTGACCCTCTACAGCATCGCCAGCAACCTCATCACCAAGCTGAAGAAACGAGACGACAAAGACAACATTGAACCCCAAAACCACGCTCAAGGTCACTCGAAAGATTACATCCCTCTGGGCCATGCTATGGACACGCTAGCCTTTGCTATATTTGCTGGCCACGTGACAGGTATCTATAACAACCCCAGACAGGAGTTCATGTGGGTCGTATCAGCTGGTATATTCCAATCGGTCGCCGGCGTCGTCGCTGTCCGTCGTTCCGACGCCTACAACGGCTGCCTCTTTTTCCTCCACGGCATGTTCTGGATGGCCAACGCTTACACCCTCACTGTGGAATATGCCACGGGAACCCCAATGCCACCCCTTATAGCTGTGCAAGTCATCTACATCATCACCTTTTTCTGCGTCTCAATTATCTCCCTTACCCGCGAGATCTACCAATTCCTTCAACACCTTTCTCTCTGCATCATGTGCATCGCCTTCTGCGTCAACGGTTTCTCCGGCGTCTTCCTCGGCGCCATGGGGTGGATCAGCTTCATTTTCTCCCTCTACGGCCTCGCCGCCCACATCAGTCGTCTCCAGAACGGCTCCTTCAAGATCCCGCTCGGGGTCCGATGCGTTGAGACGGCAAAACTGAAAAACTTCCTGGTGAACAAATGCCGCTGTTGCGCCGTCTGCATCTACGGTAGGCTGAAGGAGTCGGGAGGACGTCGTAGTAGCAGCCTCTTCTCCTCCAGTGAGATGTTGGGCTTCTCCAAGTATCTGGACCTCGATAGTGTCGGGTTTGCCCTCAATGCTGTATCGGCTCTTGCCGTTGTCTGGGCCCCACTGGGACCAGCAGTCATGCCATGGGTGATTGGGTTCGGCGGTATTCCTCAGATGGTTGTAGCATCCATTGCCTTCGCTAGAGGCCTGACGGTAGAGAGCTGTGCCTTCTTCACCTTCTCCTGTCTCTGGTTGATCTGGGGACCTGCTCGTGGACTTGGCATCCTCGTCCTGGACAACAGTGTTGCTGCTGCTACTGGTTGTATCGCCTTCCTGTGTGTGGGTCTCCTCAACATGGGTTTGGCCGCCCTCATCAACAAGGCATGGTTCGTCGTCTGTGCTGTCTTCGAACTGGTCGTCCTGGCCTTCCTGCTGCGCGTTCTCGCCGTCCCTGCTGTCAGCGTCTACGAGATTGTCATCATCATCATATTCGTCATCGTCTGCGTGTACTGCTTCGCTGCCTCTGCTCTGAAGACTGTGTGGGGTCGGGACGTCCTGCCCATGGGTAAACCTCTTCTCCAGGTTAGCTACATCCACTCTCAAGGGGACAGGGCAATATGGGCAGATGCGAAGAAGCAAAGCGGAGTTAACACAATTGGAGGTATGTATTCAATCCCTTACAAATTCATTGAAAAATACCATGACCATGCACGTTACATGCCTATTTATCTTCATACATTTGTCTTCAAGAGTAATTTAAATTGAATTTATTTTCGTTATTGTTCACAGGCTTTCCAAATACAAAAACATCTTCTCCCGTACTAACATGACTTTTAGTGTCACCATTGTATATACCCTTCTCGATTTCAGAGATAATGAACAAAGGCGGCATCTGTGGTATTCCGACTGATGTGGTGTACGTGCTTGTCGCTGCTGTCAAGTTCCCAAAGTCTGTCGAGGTAAGAAATACCATCATGCAAAACTACCGGGGCAAGTTCAAATATTCATGCATTCTATGACATCCAAATGAAGATGAAACATCCACCAATATACTACTCAAAAACAGTCATGACAAATTAACTATTATAGTAATATGAAAGGATCTGGCTGTCCTTAACTTATTTTGAGTAGTATTTACTATTTACCTTACCAACAACGTTTCTCAGTTGACTGAATCTAATTCTCTCTGAGTTATGCTCTCAGTTATTCATTATAGAGTTTCATGTCGTGTGCTCATGTTTGAACCTGTGTGTGTCTGGTACAGAGAGCCTACAAGTCCAAGAAGGAGGCCGAGGACAGACCTATGTCTATGTGGATCTCCCGGAGAGATCAGATCGCAGCAGGACGTCCTTTGTTTGGGGAGCTCCTGTGGGACTTTATGGAGGAGATCTGGCCAGGAACTGTCAGTCTAGTGCTGCCCAAAGGTACGTTCCACTTTATATAGCCACTCTAGTGCTGCCCAAAGGTACGCCCCACTTTATATAGCCACTCTAGTGCCGTCCAAAGGCACGCCCCACTTTTTATAGCCAGTCCAGTGCTGCCCAAAGGTACGACCCACTTTATATAGCCAGTCTAGTGCTGCCCATAGGTACGCCCCACTTTATATAGCCAGTCTAGTACAGCCCAAAGGTACGCCCCACTTTATATGGCCAGTCTAGTGCCGTCAAAGGTACGCCCCACTTTATATAGTCAGTCTAGTGCCGCCAAAGGCACGCCCCACTTTATATAGCCACTCTGGTGCGGCCCAAAGGCACGCCCCACATTATATAGCCAGTCTAGTGCTACATAAAGGTACGCCCCATTAATGAATACAGAACTGCTATACAATGTATAACGGTTCTCTTTTGGTCTTCATTCAATCATTCCTTCTTTAATGATATGCAGTCTTTCCAAAAATATACATGTAAAACAACTTTACTTTGGAGTACACAATACAACGCATATGCAATGCAATGATTTTTTGTGAATTTGAGTAAAATCTAAAATTACATTTACTGCAAGCCTTTTTCAGTTCAATGTGGAATATTGTGATGATACAACGTGTGTCCGTTCTCCCAGGCCCGTGGTTGGACAGTCTAGGTATTGGATACGCTGAGAAGTACATCGGCCGTCCCGACAGTATCGCCACCCGTATGCCCGACAACACCGTCACGTCCGCCCTCCTCGACATCTGCGGCCCCGTAGCCTCCACCTCCGCGAACCCCACTGGCGAGGCCGACACCACCCATCATCTCCAAGTGCTGGCTAAGCTGGGACTTGAAAACGTAAGCTTTGGCATATTATATGTTTCCAAAACATTAAACTGTGCTCCAGTTTAGAACTTTTTAGTTCCATAATGTATGACGTAATATAGTGAGTGAGTGAGTGAGTGAGTATGGTTTTTTCGCCGCTTTTAGCAATATTCTAGTAATATCATGGCGGCGGACACCAGAAATGGGCTTCACACATTGCACCCATGTCGGGATTCGAACCCGGGTCTTCGGAGTGACGAGCAAAAGCTTTAACCACTAGGCTACCCCACCGCCCCGAAAACGTGATGTAACCCAGTGTTGATGTTGATATAGGGTAATTCATATAGCGAAAGGATGCACATCACACCTGGTCATGCTCAAAACACTTGGCATAATTACTTGGGTCAACGGATCAGTGTGCATCCCAATTTCATTCTCAACTCCATTGGAAGTATACATATCAGAACATTTCTACTATGAAAAGGAATAAGCAACATTCTCCTTAGCAAAAGGGTATATTTGTTGGTCTATGTACGATTTTATATGATAGCATTTGAAATAGCGACAGGCATTGAGATGGCGTGTTTTATAAAGGTTTTCCGTATTATGAGTATGTGTGTTATTATCAGGTTTCTCTATTTTCCCTTTCTCACCGTACCTATATTTCAATTACAGTAGAACATGGATATAACGAACTACAAGGAACCAGAGAAATCAGTTCGTTATATCTGTTGTTCGTTATATGCGTTTTCGCTCGGAAACGTCCGCCATCTTGGACAAAACAAAACACAATACACGTTGCAGCAATGACTTGTATAGGAGATAAATCGGGGATTTCTTAACAGTTCGTTGTATCCGTTTGTTCGCTATATCCGTGTTCGTTATATCCGTGTTCTACTGTAGATGAAAACTGAGTAACGTTGTATTTACATGTTTTAGTGTGACGGAATTCTATGCAGCGGCCCAGCTCCGGAGAACTCCGCATCCACGGTCGTGGATTGTCGGAATATCAACAAAGGGCAGCTCGGGTTTTTCCGTATCGGGATCGTCAAGAGAACCTTTGTTGATTCGGTGTTCGAGGGAGTTCTCAACTCACACAGAGGGAAGAAGATGGGTCTCCCCGCTTCTCCTTCAACCGCCAGCCTCGGCAGCCGAGACAGCGGTATGGGCGGCGGTGACGGTAACAACACTGATTCCCCCAACAAACACGCCGACTCCGACAGCGGAGGCGGCCATGACAACCCCGCATTTGAAGACGACACCGTCTCCATCCCTCTTGACGACGTCACTACGGAAGCACAGGTTTATGAAGAGCAGATAGGCGGTAGAACCAACCCATCTTACGACGAGGAAGAGTTCTCAACCGTTACTGGTTCCGAGACATACTCTAGAGACAACCCATACGACGAGGCTGCTCCCGCTGCTCCCGGCCGAGCCACTCTGAATGTAGACTTCGGGTCGGCAAGGTCCACTGATCAGAATCCTTACGAACCTATAGCTCGATTTTCGGGTGTCCCTGCTCTTCTTAAAGCATCGAGACAGATTGGCGGTAAAAAGTCACACAGTTTTGGCGGCGCTGATGCCCATATTCGGCTGAACCCAGTCTACAAAGATAAATGAAAGTTGGTATGAACTCGTTCAATGAAACTTGCTAGTCTGTGATTTCCTGAGACTCCTTGCCTCAACTTATGTTATTTACTACAAAGAATAAAAATGTTATTCTTGATGAGGCGAACGTACGTTCACACCGTTCACAATGTTCAGATAAGTTCTTGACTGGTACCACTGGTCATGGACTTATATCTTGTTGTAGATGCTCAAAATTCAACAACTTGTCATTGGAGAATGGTTTGGAGAAAGTCTCATATTACTCGAGTTAAACATCTGATACATATTCACAAATACACCACAAAACAGTTTTATCTAATGTTGCCCTCTGAAGGCCTTCCTACAGTACTTACGATTTATTGATGATATTATGATTATACTGATATTTTATTTAAACAAACTTATTATGGTGCTCTCTGAGCTCTCTCCAACTGAACTTACAATAAGTTGATGATTTTATTATTATACTTATGTGTATTCAATGGAATACCTTGTAAATATGTAAATAATAATTTACGACTGGCACAATGGTGCACCATTGTGGAAACTGGCACAATGGTGCAATCGATGTGGAATTATCAGTAACATGACACAAGCTTGAAGAAAATCCTGATATGTCGACGTCGGTTACTGCAAAATGTCATCTATAGCAAACTCTAGTCCACAAAATCTCTGTTCACGTGACCAGCCAGTACGGATATAACGAACTTAAAGTAATGGTTCGCCATATCCGTTGCAAATCGGGAGAATGAATTTGAATATGTGTAGAATGTATATTAGTTTTCTGTTTTTATGTATTTTTATACTGATGCAATGTGCAATGCGTATTTCACAATAAAATATGAACTTAAAATGAGTCATTTGTTTTCCTTACCCTAACGATTTTCATATATGTTAACGACTCGTCGGAGGGGATGAATCGTTTGAGTATCATATCAGATGAATATTGGCGCTATGGCAGCTCAATAACCAGAGAGGCATTTTAATAGACGTGGGGTGGAGTAGACTGTGGGACATCTTTGTATCAGAATCAGTTGTTTAGAAACTACAGTTCTGAATGTGTAAGTCTGACCATAGTTATGTATGTGTAAGTCGAACCATAGGTATGAGTCGAACCATAGTTCTGAATGTTTAAGTCGAACCATAGGTGTGAGTCGAACTATAGCTCTAAATGTGTAAGTCGAACCATAGTTCTGAATGTGTAAGTCGAACCATAAGTGTGAGTCGAACCGTAGTTCTGAATGTGTAAGTCGAACCATAGTTTTGAATGTGTGAGTCGAACCATAGTTCTGAATGTGTAAGTCGAACCATAGTTCTAAATGTGTAAGTCGAACCATAGTTCTGCATGTGTAAGTCGAACCATAGGTGTGAATCGAACCATAGTTCTGAATGTGTAAGTCAAACCTTAGTTTTGAATGTGTGAGTCGAACCATAGATATGAATGTGAAAGTCGAACGGTAGTTTTGAATGTGTAAGTCAAACCATAGATGTTAGTCGAACCATAGTTCTGAATGTGTGAGTCGAACCATAGGTTTGAATCGAACCATAGTTATGAATGTGTAAGTCGAACCGTAGTTCTGAATGTGTAAGTCGAACCATAGTTCTGAATGTTTAAGTCGAACCATAGTTCTGAATGTGTAAGTCGAACCGTAGTTTTGAATGTGTAAGTCGAACCATAGTTCTGAATATGTAAGTCGAACCATAGTTCTGAATGTGTAAGTCGAACCATAGGTTTGAGTCGAACTATAGCTCTGAATGTGTAAGTCGAACCGTAGTTCTGAATGTGTAAGTCGAACCATAGTTCTGAATGTGTAAGTCGAACCGTAGTTCTGAATGTGTAAGTCAAACAATAGATGTTAGTCGAACCATAGTTCTGAATGTGTGAGTCGAATCATAGGTTTGAGTCGAACCATAGTTCTGAATGTGTAAGTCGAACCATAGTTCTGAATTTGTAAGTCGAACCGTAGTTCTGAATGTGTGAGTGGAACCATAGTTCTGAATGTGTAAGTCGAACCATAGTTCTGAATGTGTAAGTCGAACCGTAGTTCTGAATGTGTAAGTCGAACCATAGTTCTGAATGTGTGAGTCGAACCATAGTTCTGAATGTGTAAGTCGAACCGTAGTTTTGAATGTGTAAGTAAAACCATAGGTTTGAGTCGAACCGTAGTTCTGAATATGTAAGTCGATTCGTAGTTCTGCATGTGTAAGTCGAATCATAGGTTTGAGTCGAACCATAGTTCTGAATGTTTAAGGCGAACCATAGTTCTGAATGTGGAAGTCGAACCATAGGTGTGAGTCGAACCATAGTTCTGAATGTGTAAGTCGAACCGTAGTTCTGAATGTGTAAGTCGAACCATAGTTCTGAATGTGTAAGTCGAACCATAGTTCTGAATGTGTAAGTCGAACCATAGTTCTGAATGTGTAAGTCGAACCATAGTTCTGAATATGTGAGTCGAGCGAGTGTTCAGAAAGTGAAGGCGAACCATAGATTTAGATGTGTGATTCGAACCGTAGTGTTGAATGTGTGAGTCGAACTGTAGTTCTGAATAGTGAACATCGCCACGCTCACATCAGGCAGTTTTAATGATCTAGTGTTCCTCGCCATCCTTACATTAGACAGTTTAGATGGTCTAGTGTATCTTGAAACCTATGCATTATGGTCTAGTGTTCCTCGCCATCCTTACATTAGACAGTTAAGATGGTCTAGTGTATCTTGAAACCTATGCATTATGGTCTAGTGTACCTCACCATGCTTACATTAGACCGTTTCAGTGGTCGGGTGCATTTCACCACCACTTAGATCCCCAAGTCATCTGTCCCCTACTGGAATAGGCCTCCAAGGAGCGATGTTTCGTCATGTCTGTTTCCGTGGTCTCCTCGCTGTACTATACACATATATACCACTCCATCCTTGATAGGGATACAGCGCATTGGGATTCATACTTACAATTAAAAATTTAAAAAATAAAAATTAAAAATTTCACTGAGTAATCAAAAATTGATTTATCCATTTGATTTGTATGTGGTAAACTGGAATGGCTATTCGTAAGTACGTGAAACATGATCTTAGCAGAGTGAACTAGAAATAATTAGTTTTAGGATGAGTGCAATCTTGCGAACCACATATAAACTGCCAATGCAGGAGAACAACCAGTCCAGACCATCCTCTGAAATAGATTCCATTTAACACGAAGGGCAAATAGCTGCGAAAAACTATACAAATGAACCACTGAAAATCAGTGACGACACAAAGTGTTCACTGACAGAGAACCCTGAATGACAAGGACGGGGAAAACCTGAAAAGTCAGAAAACACGCGTATTTAATTAACTGAAGTAATCTCCCTTTGCCCAATTCGCTACCTTCTGTCCAAGCTAGTTCTGACATGTCCCATAAGGTGCCGTTGTACATGTTCAGTCGTAAACGTTCTTTACCGAGGACAACCGAACGACTTGCGGTCAGTGCAATAAGTGCGGCTAGGGGAGTGTTTAGCATGGGGTTAAGCGCAAAGGAAAATAACACCTTCATCACGCTCACGTTAAGGGATTAGGGTGGTAATGTCCGTGTCCCGTGGTAAAAGCTGAGGATTGTCACAATGGGGAGGATTAGGCAATAGTTACCAATGTGTAGCTTGTCTGACCTATTTCAGGGGACGGGGAGAGGCGAGTTTATGACATCACACAGGTTATTAAAGCTTGAAAATGGATTTAACGCTTCAACTGTGATGTTTTGTTAAAGGTATTCTTGTAAAGATAAATTTATTTACGCTTACAATGAAATACGAAATGTCTCTTGTTAGTTTTAAGTGCCTTTGATTAGACTTGCCATCTTTGAACATTACCTTCCCAATCATAATGTTAACTGTTATCCCTGGATGATATGATTTCATCCTCGTTGCAACCATGACTACCAATAAATGTCCTATTTCCATCTTGTTGACAACTGATCATGAGAACGCCCTCGCCAATATCAAACTCAACTCATTCACTTTCACAAACCGTAAAAGTGTCTACCGTGTGTAAGTGTTAAATCATAACCATTCAAACTCGATTATCGATTAAATTCGTTACAGAACATTAAATACAAAATATGTGATTGGTGGACACATTTTCAATTGTGCACTATATATGCTCAGTACAGACATGGGTTATCACGGAAAACGTGAAAAAATACCCTGTATATTTCTAACAAGGATCAATCTGTTTAGTAGTGACAGTACATTTGAAATCCCTATTCAGTTCTAAGGGAACGACTACAAGCACTTCAATGATAAATCTCATTATGCAAAATCAATATTTTTAACACTGACAATACACGGAGACCCACTATTGCGTTTTCCGGGAACTATCACTATCACTTCAATGATAATCTTGTTGTGCAAAGGATATATTCTTAACGCTGACAGATGCAGGTTTGATGAAATTCCATATCTCATTCTCGGGAAAGACTACTTCAGTGGAACCTATATAGAAGTATAAAGAATCAACGTAAGCCCTTAATCTTGTCTGGAGAATGAGGAAGTTGTCGAGACGCTCCATTGTAGCAACGCCAATTACGTTTGTTGGAAGGCAAAGAGAGCAGGCAGGACCGATTGTGTAGTGTGGGTAGGTTTGCATGATTAAACATGCAGTATCTGTCTATAAACCGTGTTATGTTGACTCACGGAGACGGCCGGACAGACGGAGCAGTAATTGGTGGATACGACATTGTGGACGGTGCTTCCCCAAATGAATCCCCAAGATGGATATGGAGACGACTTTAGATCTTGAATAAACACGTGTATGTCATATTACGACATGTAATATTATAATTACACATGTCAATATTTTATACCAGCCATTTCGTCTTTGCTTGTGTCACTCCTGGAAAACCTACTAACACGTGGGTGTGGTTTTTTAAAATATATATTTGTGTGTTGTTATTTCTGTTTGTTTTGTGATGAGTTCTTTTGGCTGGGGTTAGGAAGATTTTTTAGTGGGGTTTCATTTCTATTCCATTTAGTTTATATCATTTTAAGTTGTTCTTTTAGCTTAGTAACATTTCGAAGAATGTGAAGACGCCCCCAAACTGCAGCCTTCTGCTTAACCATAACCGAGATTGTCAGAAGGGCTGTGTTAGTAGTAGTAGTAGTAGTAGTAGTAGTTTGGTTTGGTTTGTTTGTTGTTTAACGCCGCACTCAGCATTTTTTACAGCTATAAGACGGCGGTCTGTAAATAATCGAGTATGGACCAGACAATCCAGTGATGATTGACATCATGCGCATTGATCCACCCAATTGGGATACGATGACATGCATCAACCATTAGATTAGATTAGACTTGCCATCTTTTCTCTGAACATTACCTTCCCAATCATAATGTTTACTGTTATCCCTGGATGATATGATTTCATCCTCGTTGCAACCATGACTACCAGTAAATGTCCTATTTCCATCTTGTTGACAACTGACCATGAGAACGCCCTCGCCAATATTAAACTCAACTCATTCACTTTCACATACCGTAAAAGTGTCTACCGTGTGTAAGTGTTAAATCATAACCATTCAAACTCGATTATCGATTAAATTCGTTACAGAACATTAAATACAAAATATGTGATTGGTGGACACATTTTCAATTGTGCACTATATATGCTCAGTACAGACATGGGTTATCACGGAAAACGTGAAAAAAATACCCTGTAAATTTCTAACAAGGATCAATCTGTTTAGTAGTGACAGTACATGTACATTTGAAATCCCTATTCGGTTCTAAGGGAACGACTACAAGCACTTCGATGATAAATCTCATTATGCAAAATCAATATTTTTAACACTGACAATACACGGAGACCCACTATTGCGTTTTCCGGGAACTATCACTATCACTTCAATGATAATCTTGTTGTGCAAAGGATATATTCTTAACGCTGACAGATGCAGGTTTGATGAAATTCCATATCTCATTCTCGGGAAAGACTACTTCAGTGGAACCTATATAGAAGTATAAAGAATCAACGTAAGCCCTTAATCTTGTCTGGAGAATGAGGAAGTTGTCGAGACGCTCCATTGTAGCAACGCCAATTTCGTTTGTTGGAACGCAAAGAGAGCTGGCAGGACCGAGTGTGTAGTGTGGGTAGGTCGGCATGATTAAACATGCAGTATCTGTCTATAAACCGTGTTATGTTGACTCACGGAGACGGCCGGACAGACGGAGCAGTAATTGGTGGATACGACATTGTGGACGGTGCTTCCCCAAATGAATCCCCAAGATGGATATGGAGACGACTTTAGATCTTGAATAAACACGTGTATGTCATATTACGACATGTAATATTTTAATTACACATGTCAATATTTTATACCAGCCATTTCGTCTTTGCTTGTGTCACTCCTGGAAAACCTACTAACACGTGGGTGTGGTTTTTTTAAATATATATTTGTATGTTGTTATTTCTGTTTGTTTTGTGATGAGTTCTTTTGGCTGGGGTTAGGAAGATTTTCGTGGGGTTTTATTTCTATTCCATTTAGTTTATATCATTTTAAGTTGTTCTTTTAGCTTAGTAACATTTCGAAGAATGTGAAGACGCCCCCAATCTGCAGCCTTCTGCTTAACCATAACCGAGATTGTCAGAAGGGCTGTATTAGTAGTAGTAGTAGTAGTAGTAGTTTGTTTTGGTTGGTTTGTTGTTTAACGCCGCACTCAGCAATATTCCAGCTATAAGACGGCGGTCTGTAAATAATCGAGTCTGGACCAGACAATCCAGTGATGATTGACATCATACGCATTCATCCACCCAATTCGGATACGATGACATGCATCAACCAAGTCAGCGAGCTTGACCAACCGATCCCGTTAGTCGCCTCTTACGAGAAGCATAGTCGCCTTTTACGGCAAGCATGGTATCATCACTATTTGATAGTGACACGGGTCAGTAGTAGTAGTAGTAGTAGTAGTAGTGGTAGTGGTGGTGGTGGTAGTAGTAGTGGTGGTAGTAGTAGTAGTAGTAGTAGTAGTAGTAGTAGTAGTAGTAGTAGTAGTATTTGAAGGGCTGTATGCCTGACAAATAACCCGGGTACTCTCCAATTGTGGGTCAACGGATTGGGAGGTACCAAACCTAAGGCACCGAGAACAATGGGGAGTCGGACAACTTGGTACTTGAGATGCAAGCGTGACATTTCGAAAGCGAGGTCCGCATACTTGCAATGTTTTTCAATGTGTTGACAATGTGATAAACAGTAACAAAATGATCGAGCCACTCCATCGTCTCGCTCAAGATACTGTGACCCGTGCTTGTGGGTTTCATCGAAGTGGTAAACGTCTGAGATATGCATCACTTCGGGCTTTCCTCCAACATTAAGCTTACACGCCGTGATATGACTGGAATACCGTTAAAAGCGGCGTTAAACCCAACTCACTCACTCACTCACTCAAGATACTGTGTGTGTGGCAAAGTTGGGCATTCATTGACAATGCGTTGGACAGTCTCATTAAATTCATTACCTAATCTACATATCATATTTGCATTTTGAGTGTTTCGAGTGGGAAGTGACTGGTCCTGAGCATCAAACAGAAAGCCTTCTGTTTCACTTTATTATTATTGTTGTTGTTGTTGTTGTTGCTGCTGTTGTTGTTGCTGTTTTTGTTATTCTTGTTAGTAGTAGTAGTAGTTTTGTTGTCGTTAATGTAGATGCGGATGTTGTAAACAGGTGATGTGTAGATGACTAAATTATCAGGTGATCATGCGACTGGATGATTAGGTGACAGCTGATAGCTAATCTGTTTCTGAAATCCGTTTAGCCATGGATTTTTAACAATACGTTAAGGAGAGGCCGGCAATTGCGAGTATCTTTTTCTAACTTACACATCTCTTCTTGTAGACATTGACTGAACATTCTTTTGAGAAACTGTTTGAAACTACTCCAGGGTGCCGTTGTACAAAGCGTGATCGTAACTCCCATACCTTAACATAGACTTAGACATAGAAAGCCGTAGCGCTGAGGTTGTGTTGAACAACGGCACCCTGAACTCTATTGGGAGTCGCCCTTGCATGACGCACGTTGAAATTTTGTCTAAGCTGTTAATGCATGTGCGCAACGTTCCGTCACGGGTTGATCTTTACGATGCACGGTACAAGGCTCTTTACAGTTACGCAGGGCCCTAAACAGAGATTTAGAGCATGAGAACATAGCCCTGAACAAGGATATAAATGTTGCTCCTGGTTTTTCTATTCGCTTTTCTCATCAAAGGTTTATCTCACTGCTTTAACATGAGTATCGTGTTTGTAACAGTATGTAACACAACATATATATAATTTTCTAAGCCTAAAAGTATAATACAGATATTTGAAAATAATTAATTGTTTGTATAGGCTTCTTGACAGGCGGAGACCGCCTCCGTGGTCTAGAGGGGGACCGTCCGCCCGGAGTGCGGAAGGTCCGGGGTTCGATGCCGGGCCGCGTCATACCAAAAGACGTTAAAAGATGGTACTCTTGTTGTTACCCTGTCTGGCGCTCGGCATTAAGGGGCTGAAACAAGGAGCGGTCGACTCGGAGTCAGGATACTGTGTCAAAGTGGGGTATGCACGTCGCTTTATAAGCGCAATAATCTTGGACGCGACGTTAAACCCCATTTCACCTCACCTCAAATTATAACTGGCTTCATTTGCACGTATACTAGTATGTGTGAGTATGGGTAGATAAACAGACGGACAGATAAATTTCGAATCATGAGATGAATTATCATGTATGATATATGAACATTTTGAAGTAAGTTATGATATACAATGTATATTGATTAAGAGGTTAGACAGGGGTTTCCATAAATACATGAAGAGGTATGCCGTGGTTATCAGTTTGGATATTTCTATGTTTTTTTATCTCCAAGACCAGGAAGAAGATTGATAGAACGTTTGATCTATTCCAAGACGTTTACATAGGCCACACCTTACACTTTGAGTATATTATCCAGATAAGACAAATCGCATATCGTGTTGCTTTTTCCAATATTTGAAGACCTGCTGACTCCAGGTGTCTTAATCAACGCTGGGAAGGAATGTTGGAATGTTCAGCATGATAACCCTTGACTTGGTGACTCCGAACATGACTGTCTACTGTCTCGCAATTAAGTGGATTGATAAAAGCATCCTGTTTGACAAATATTTTAAATTTCAAGAAGAAAAAATAAAACTTAATATCTTGATTATATCGAAGCACTGAGATGTAATTTAAAGTGTTTACTTGCATGAATGAGTAGGGGCCTCATGCAAAGTCAGTTGAGTTGTTGCTACAAATATTACGTATACATTCTTTTATAAGCATTTAGTTGGATGTGAACATGAGAAGGAGTATTACTATGGACAACAACTTCTTTATTATACATAGTTCACCTGTTGTTGGGGCAAAAGTTAGCTCTGGAACGTTGTGTTTGTAAAATAAAGAAGTTGTTATCCATAATAACACTCCTTGACTTTACATATGTACATAGACGCACATGTATAACGACTAATCAAGACTCATCCATCAATCTATTATAGCGAGTACGCAGGATTTCTGCAACGCGCCACATTAGGTTCGTTGAAGCGGATTGTTCCTCTTGCTTTTGCGTTTTGGATTTACATGATCTGTCCTTGTTCATTTATATATTGATGTTACAGTTTGGTGATGTTGCCGTACTTTGAAAACGTTGTACATCTTCTTGTGTTTTTCGAACCTTTCTCCAAAGAGATCGGAATGGTTCAATTGCCTTCTTCGTAAATGTGTTTATCTTGTTATCTGTTTTTGTCATTCTTCTTCAATACGTAATGTATGCATTCAGTGACTGAAAGCGATGCGAAATGTCATAACAACAAGCTCGTCTGTGACAAACGAAGTAGGGGGGGGGGGGGAACACCCAAGACGTTTCGTACATTCCGCATAAGCGGGGAATCGAACCCGGTCCTCGTTTGGATGAACGAACCTTAACCACTGGGCTACCCCTTCGGGAAGCCAGTTGGTCAGACATATCATCTCACATACCACAATCTGCCAATGGCGTAGTTACAAAAATTCTATGTGTCGTTTGATTATCTCAGTTCGCATCGTGAAATATCAAAATGAATTGTTTAAATATGAAATAAAGGTATGAAAGTTAAACAAATGATTAAAATCTAGTATGACAATGACAACAGTTCAATACAACGGGGTAAAGAAACACGTCTATTTGTTTGAAAAAGAAATTATTCATATTATATTATTTGATTTCAGAGATTATTTAGTCTTCAATACAAAACTATTTATGGCAACTTATCATACTAGGTGGATTTGTGGTGGGAAATCCCGATTTGTTGTTGACTCACTGACGCTTGTTGACAATGACAACAGTTCAATACAAGCTATATGCGCAGTAAAGAAACACGTCTATTTGTTTGAAAAGAAATTATTCATATTATATTATTTACTTTCAGAGATTATTAAGTCTTCAATACAAAACTATTTATAGCAACATACTAGGTGGATTTGTGGGGGGAAATCCCGATTTGGGTGCTGATTCATTGAGGCGTGTCGGTGATTCACCGACGCATGTTGGAGACGATTAACACTTTGGTGAACCCAGTATTACGGATGGGTCGATGTCAAACATCGTAAACATGAATTTGGTGACAATCCTTGGGATCCATACGTCACTACTGTTGCACCACTGAACATTTCTGGGGAAAATGTATCTGGAACCAGGAACAAAGCGAACAAACTGATACCATCACACTCGAATACATTAAACCCTGACACTGTCACGCTAGTCGTGTATTGTTCCACCACCCCAGGGGCACGGATACAAAACTACACTCATGAATAGCCTCAGTCACAAACATGCCGGGATGAATGGGGTGTTACTGGGACATATATATTCACTGTATAAACTGTTATTTTTATTTTCGTTTTGGTTGTTTGTATATTCTTTTTTATTTTCAATACATATTTTGATGAGCAGAATGTGATACAGTCTTTCTGAATATATTTTTAAGTTTAGTATCGGTTTAGTAACGAAGGTCGGTAAAAGTAATAATAATACGTACTCTGTTATGTAATAAAAAAGAACATGGCAGGAAAACATGTAACGTGTATTGGATGATCGGGCATAAAAAAAGCTACATGTATTTTAGGGGCATGAAAAAGTGCTACATGTATTTGAGGGGCATGAAAAAGTGCTACATGTATTTCAGGGGCATGAAAAATTGCTACATGTATTTGAGGGGCATGAAAAAGTGCTACATGTATTTTAGGGGCATGAAAAAGTGCTGCATGTATTTGAGGGGCATGAAAAATTGCTACATGTATTTTAGGGGCATGACAAAGTGCTACATGTATTTGAGGGGCATGAAAAAGTGCTACATGTATTTTAGGGGCATGAAAAAGAGCTACATGTATTTGAGGGGCATGAAAAAGTGCTACATGTATTTGAGGGGCATGAAAAAGTGCTACATGTATTTTAGGGGCATGAAAAAGTGCTTCATGTATTTTAGGGGCATGAAAAGGTGCTACATGTATTTGAGGGGCATGAAAAAGTGCTACATGTATTTGAGGGGCATGAAAAAGTGCTACATGTATTTGAGGGGCATGAAAAAGTGCTACATGTATTTTAGGGGCATGAAAAAGTGCAACATGTATTTTAGGGGCATGAAAAAGTGCTACATGTATTTGAGGGGCATGAAAAAGTGCAACATGTATTTGAGGGGCATGAAAAAGTGCTACATGTATTAGAGGGGCATGAATTTTTTTACATGTATGTCGGTGTGAAGATTCCCTTTAAAGGTCATGGTATTGGATAGAATTGCGCAATCATCTTGACAAGCGATGTGATATCTTTCATCAATTCTTCTGAAAGTCTACCATGAAATGACTTAACCAGACATAAGATGCTAAAAACATTCATTTCTGACGGATATAACGAACTTACTTTTTGGTCCCGACTATTTGCTGTAGTTATGCTGTATATATGCTTCTGACGAACTACGGTTATAACAAACTAAATTTAGTAGTCCCTTTGAGTTCATTATAACCGTAGTTTACTGTATTATTAGTAAACACGTATCAAGCGATTGTTCTGTTCAATGAGCACTTCCATGACAAATCTCATTCACAGCCAATATGTTTAATGCTGAAAGATGCAGGTTTAATTAACTTCCCTGATCCATTTTCGGGCAACGAGTGCTTCGGTGGAATCGATGTATGAGTGTAAGCCCCTTAGTCGGGCCTGGAGAATGAGGAAGTTGTCGAGATGCTTTGGTTAGGTAGGACTTAATGTGTACTCTGTGTAGGCCAGTATAAACATGTGAGTATCTAGAAACCGTGCTGTGTTGACGCATGGAGATGGCTGGACTGACAGAGCTGTAACGGGTGGGTACGACATTGTGGACGGTGTCCCCAGATAAACCCCATGGCTACTTAGGATCTTTAATAAACACTTCTATGTCATGTTACGACATGTAATGATTTATAACTTTTTATACCAGTCATTTGTTTGTGCGCATGTCACTCGAGGTAAACCGACTACCCTGTATATTTTTTTTAGACTTTTATATCTGTTTCAGTTGTTGTTCTTGTTTGTTTGGTTATTTTTAATTTTGGGGGTGTTCTTTGTGTGTGTGTTGTTTGTGTTTTGTGTTATTTTGGGGGGGTGGGGGTTGATGGTGTTCCTGGTCCACCGTTTTACGCTTTAATACTTGATATTCCCAGCCATTCACTTATGAATCATTAGAGTCATGAATATATTACGATAGCAAAAACTGAGATCGAATCAGGACGTTGCTCAAGTTAGGAGCACTTTTATTACTTATCAGCCTAAGATATATGTGACACTGACCAACACAGTTAATGCGTTATAAAACTCTTCATTGTAAACAACGTAGTATTTTACAGTGTGCTGAACACTACATTTTTCTTTTCAAATTTCCAATCAACAAGGAAGAAACTAAATTAAAAGCTTCTGAAACAAATCGCTAACTGATAAATTACAATCAGTAGAACAACCAGTATTCGCCACTGTATGGTGATAAAGTTTTTTGGTACAGGACTTGAATAATGAGAGCATCACCTCAAGGAGAGCGCCACGTTTTGACAAGGGATAAAAATAACATTATACAATATGTCAAGAACAATATGGAGAAAGAGTCTACCTGAACAAATCAGATACATATCAGATTGTAAATACTTCTTTATATTTTAAAAGAGATGTTTAAAATATTTTTGTTCAGTCCCTTTGGGATTTTAAATCCATTTTAAGCTCTAAGAGTTCAGAATATTTATGTTAAATAACATGCAGTCATGTTCGTTCGAGGCTGATTATTCTCACGTTAGCGTTTTGGATTCACATGATCTGTTCTGGTTTATTTCTGTAATGGTCTGATTAAAGTTTGACAACGTTTCCATGGATCGTTGGACATTTTCTTGTATCTCAGACCTTTGTCTGAAGAGGTCGGATTGGCGCGTCTGCCTACTTTGTGATTTTGTTTATTTTTATACTTGTTCTTGAAATGATTGTTCAAAATGTAATGTATGTATTACAAAACTGCAAGAGGGGCGGTGGGATAGCCTAGTGGTTAAAGCGTTAAAGACCCGGGTGCGATTCCCCACATGGGTACAATGGTGTTCCCCCGCCGTAATATGGCTGGAATATTGCTGAAAGCGGCTGAAAACCATACTCACTCATTCACTACATACAAAATGCCATGGGAAAAAACGAAATGAGTACCGGTGGTCTGTGACGAACGATGTAAAGACTCGAAACGTAAACAACCAGAATGAGCACGTTGCAAACATGTAGAAAATCGAACCCGGTTCTCGGTAGAATGCGCGAACCTCAACCACCGAATTGCCCCATCGTGAAGCCTAACGCGACGTTAAACCCCTTTCATCTCACCTCACCTCACCTCACCTCACCCGTAAAAAAACACGTTTATTTGTTTGAATAAGAAATTATACATGTCATTTTCTTTACTTTCAGTGAAATATAAAAGTATTTACAGCAACTGGATTGTGTGTGTGTGTGTGTGGGGGGGGGGGGGGGGGGGGGGGGGGGGGATCCCGATTTGGTGTTGATTCATTGACGCTTGTTGACAATGACAACAGTTCTATATAAGCTATATGCGCTGTAAAGAAACACGTTTATTTGTTTGAAAAAGAAAATATTCATATTATATTATTTACTTTGAGAGATTATTAAGTCTTCAATACAAAACTATTTATAGCAGCTTATAGCAGGTGGAAAGGGGGTGGGAATACTGATTTGGTGCTGATTCATTGACGCTTGTTGTTGATTCACTGACGCGTTTTGAAGATGATTAACACTTTGGGGATTCTGGTATCACGGGCGGGTAGATATCAAATATTACAAACATGACTTTGGTGACGATTCTTAGGATCCATACGTCAGTACTGTGGCACCACTCAACATTTCTGGAGAAAATGTATCTGGGGGACCAGGAACAAAGCTCACAGACTGACACCATCACACTCGAATCCATTAAATCCGGATACTGCCCAGTGTATTGTTTCACCATCCCAGTGGCCCGGATACAAAAACTACACCAGTGAATAGCCACAGTCACATGCTGGAATGAATCATGTGCTCACTGAGCTGTAGCCGGGGTATCGACTTCCTTAAGAATCACTGTTATCTTTTTCATTGTGTTTATGGTCATATTTTCAATGCATTCGTATTTTGATGATGGAAATGTTTTCCCAAACATCTTTACGTTTAATGCATCGAAATTAATACCCCGACGATGATCGAAAAATGTTATTAAAATATATCCTCTGTATTGTTATCATAATGTATTTCAAAAGACATACATTGCGCTTCCATACTTCCCATAGCCCGTGAAGATTCGGGTAAGAACAGGTCTTCAGCCACCCATGCTTGCCGTAAAAGGCGACTATCCTTGTTGTAAGAGGCGACTAACGGGATCGGGTGGTCAGACTCGCCGACTTGGTTGATGCATGTCATCGATCCAAATTGCGTGGATTGATGTTCATGTTGTGAATCACTAGATAGCTGGAATATTGCTGAGAGCGGCGTTAAACAAGAAACAAACAAACAAACAAACCACCGGCAGCACATTGGCCCACTGCATCAGCTCAACGTTCCACCCAGCTAGTCTCCACGTGAGATGAGGCATCAGTATAGTTTCGACATGATACAATTTATTTTTCGAAACCTGTGTAAAACCGCTTTGTCATCAGTTTTCATTGTACATGCATATCTTTCTGATCCCTTAGAATTAAATGTACAATCAGAGGTACTCGCATAACACATATTACACCAGGGCATTCAACGAAGTTGTTACAATATTACTAAAATTATGTACAAATAAACCAAGGTAAGATAATGGTGAGTAGAAAATGTGGGTGGTAGCGTGAAGGACATCAAATCAAGAGGTTGTAGATTCATATCTCGCTGTTTTTAAAAGTGTTGTGTTAACGAAAATTAATGATTGAAAGTAAATTATTAAACTCGGACGGAAACGGAACGAAATCGATGACACGTCAATACCCCCATTAAATGCTAAAACACATAAATATATAAGGCACCCCTTTTTCAATAATTACATCCAATCAATTTCAAGGGGTGGGGGAGTTGGGGTGGGCAGGGTACAGGTCTATCCCACGTTAAGCTGTTAAACACAACCCTGAATACCCAAGATGCTTTGAAAGTACGGGACAAGGATCGCGCTTAGGTTTGTGTTTAGGTATAAACACATATCTTTTCCAGTGAGTCTTGCCCTTGCCTTTCATAGATATAATGTTACATTTAACAGAAAACGCCGGGCACGATGACAAAGCAATGTAATCATTATTAGCTATTTCATTTGGTGCACATGACCACGACAGAAACTCTCTGTGCAAATTATAAACTCGAGACTTGCACAACATGACGAGTTTCGTGAAGCCGCAAAGTAGGTTAACCGGATTCATCAAAATTCTTATTCCTCCCGAGGAACAGCTCCGAAATAGGTCGCATTCCGATGTTACCCTGAGAGCCACCCTGGTTACTCAACCCAAGGTCCTGTTTATAAAAAGAGTATTAAGACCACCACCTGTTTGTGCATGTGCTGACAATTTCAACCAATCACGTTACGTTTAGGGTCCAGGAAGATACGTCAAGCATGTCATGTAATGACCCATTAAACTCGTTTTCATGCTAACAATTTTCAGGATAAAGGAGTTATTCATTAACAAGAACTGTAAATTCCCGAAAACTGAATTATGAGCTAAATAATTTTACTCTAAAAATGAACACCTCTTCACTTTCGTAGATAAGACAAGAGAGCTAGACAAATCGGGCCGTTTCAAGCAATTCAAAACACTCAAGCCAGAGAATAATCAGTCTCGACTATCTGCCGATACAGTTTCCATAAGGCGTAAAGGGCAAACTAGTAATGACAATTATGTGAATGTTTCACTGAAAATCATTGATGACACAAGGTGTCACGCTCTATTCCAAGGTAGCTCACCCGCCACTTAGAACATATTATGTGCCAGTGAGTAAAGCGTCGTGAAAGATTATTGTATTGGATAGCACTGCGTATCATCTTGAGAAACGATGTGTCGGTTTTTATCAGTTCCTCTGAAAGAATGCCATAAAGTCTCAGGATGACTTATTCAGGCATTTGTTGCTGAAACCTTGATTGAAAAAAACCCCGCGTTGTAAGCATAAACGCTCTTTCCATGGTATATCATAACATCGCGTATCATCTTGAGAGGTGACGTTTCAGTTTTAAACAATTTCTCTGAAAGTTTACCATAAAATATCTTGAAGATTCAACAGACATTTGGTGCTGAAAACGTCTTGAAAAGTTTAGTTGTAAGCGTTATTGGTCTTTCCATGAAATTTAAAATTACACGCTTTAACGTACCTAAGCGTTTGAGGAATGCAGACACCATAAGCTGGTGACGGTGCATTGCTCAACAGGAAGAGAAATCGGAGTCATCCTTTGTCGTGCTTGTTATTATTACCAAATAAGGTCTAACATACAAAAATCTGTGTCCAAAAAACAAGTCTCAGTTGAAACTTTTGTGCCTGTTGTCACTGTCATTTGACTCAGCACTGGTCTTGTGACGTAATATGTTGATGCGCACGTTAAGGATCATTTGCAGTATTAAGGTACAGTTTGAGAGATGGGAATAGACTTTTCGACGAAATAATTCAAGAATGACATTACAAGGTAAAGAGGTTGTCACGATTGTGGGTTTGGGGATGGTAAATATCCTGTATTGGGATGAAACACAGTGTGCTATGTAATGCAATGTTTGTTAACGTCTATGTAAAGTGATATGAATTATGCACATAAGTATGTATGTACATATGAATGTGTGCTTGTGGTATGTATAAACATATGCATGTGTGCTTGTGGTATGTATATACATATGCATGTGTGCTTGTGGTATGCATTTAGATACGAATGTCTGCTTGTGGTATGCATGTACATGTGTGGTAAGTATTTTCATATGCATGTGTGCTTATGGTATGTATATGCATATGCATGTGTGCTTATGGTATGTATGAACATATGCATGTGTGCGTGTGGTATGTATGTACATATAAATGTGTGCTTGTGGTATGTATGTACATATAAATGTGTGCTTATGGTATGTATGTACATAAGAATGTCTGCTTATGGTATGTATGTGCATACGCATGTCTGCTTGTTGTATGTATATACATATGCATGTGTGCTTATGGTATGTATGTACATATGAATGTGTGCTTATGGTATGTATGTACATATAAATGTGTGCTTATGGTATGTATGTACACATGCATGTGTGCGTGTGGTATGTATGTACATAAGAATGTCTGCTTATGGTATGTATGTGCATACGCATGTCTGCTTGTTGTATGTATATACACATGCATGTGTGCTTATGGTATGTATTTACATACAAATGTCTGCTTGTTGTATGTATGTACACATGCATGTGTGCTTGTGGTATGTATTTACATACAAATGTCTGCTTGTTGTATGTATGTACACATGCATGTGTGCTTGTGGTATGTATTTACATACAAATGTCTGCTTGTTGTATGTATGTACACATGCATGTGTGCTTGTGGTATGTATTTACATACAAATGTCTGCTTGTTGTATGTATGTACATAAGAATGTCTGCTTATGGTATGTATGTGCATATGCATGTCTGCTTGTGGTATGTATATACATATGCATGTGTGCGTGTGGTATGTATGTACATATGCATGTCTGCTTATGGTATGTACAATCAAGTCTCGTTAATCCGACATCGTTGGTTGCACATGATTGTGTCGGATTAACGAGTATGTCGGATTAACGAAATTAAGTGATTTGTGATCGAAAATCGGACGTCTTCACGATAGATAATAACCGTGCGTACCTTGTAATAAAATCATTAAAAACGAAATATTAATATTGTTATGTTGTTTATTCATTCATTCCTTAATTTATAATTAATGAATGTGCAAAAATAATAACAATTTTCCCATTTATACATAACAATAGAGACATTACTCACTGAATTAATCACATCAACGACACACGTTTCCTCGTGTAAATGCAAGTACTACTGTCTACTAATGTCGGATTAACGGGACTAAATAGCACTGAATCAATCGGTTCCCATCATTTGTCGGATTAACGAGTGTCGGATTAACGAGACTTGACTGTATGTACATATGAATGTGTGCTTGTGCTATGTATATACATATGCATGTCTGTTTGTCGTATGTATGTAAATATGCATGTGTGCTTATGGTATATATGTACATACACATTAATGTGTGTTTGTGGTATGTTTGTACATATGAATGTCTGCTAATGGTATGTATGTACATATGAATGTCTGCTAATGGTATGTATGTACATATGAATGTGTACTTGTGCCTATGTCAGTGGTATGTATATGTGTATGATGTGTGAATGTATGTAGTCCTTGCGCTTTTGAATTGCTCAAAGGGTGTTTGATCAGAGTTTCGCGACACCTGTGATTCATAAATACATGCTCGTGATATAGCTGGAATCGTACAGTAAACTCAAATTGTAGCAGAGATTTCTTATAGTGGACATGTGGGGGACATTTGCCAACGTGACGCATCAGTGACAAACATTATGTCCGATTCAATTGCCTATTTCGACTTGTACCATATGTTCCCATGTTTTTGAAGATGAACCATTGACTTTCCTTTGCATGTGTTTGTGACTGGCACCACGTGATACGTTCACCTTTTCAGGAACACCTGGTATCATCAGTATTTCATAAGGATTCATGCTCATAATAAAGTCGGAATTGTGCAGTCGACTCTAAAGCAGAGATTTCTTATGAAAATGGAAAGATTTTTGTCTCGTTTATTTATGATAATGGAAATATTTTGTCGCTATTATTTACACCTGGTACCAGGTCACGATGGCGATCACTAAACACATAATTCTCATAATTATGGACAGGGTTTTGTGGCGTGTATATACTCGTACATTATTTACAACATTTACACCTAGTACCAGGTCATGATAGTGATCACTAAACACATGCTTTTCACAATTATGGACAGGGTTTTGTGGCGTGTATATACTCGTACATTATTTACAACATTCACTACTAGTACCAGGTCACGATGGCGATCACTAAACACATGCTTCTCATAATTATGGACAGGGTTTTGTGGCGTCTATATACTCGTACATTATTTACAACATTCACACCTAGTACCAGGTCATGATAGCGATCACTAAACACATGCTTCTCATAATTATGGACAGGGTTTTGTGGCGCGAATATACTCGTACTTTATTTACAACATTTACACCTAGTACCAAGTCATGATAGCGATCACTAAACACATGCTTTTCACAATTATGGACAGGGTTTTGTGGCGTGTATATACTCGTACATTATTTACAACATTCACACCAAGTACCAGGTCACGATGGCGATCACTAAACACATGCTTTTCACAATTATGGACAGGGTTTTGTGGCTTGTTTTAACATTATTTACAACACGACTTATTAAAAGGCGACTATGCTTGTTGTAAGAGGTGGCTAGCGAGATCGGGTGGTCAGGCTCGCTGACTCTGTTGATACATATCATCGTATCCCAATTGCTTTGTCGATGCTCACGATGTCAATCTCTGGATTGTCTGGTCCAGACTTGATTATTTACAGATCGACGTCATATAGCTGGAATATTGCTGAGTGCGGCGTTAAACAAGAAACCAACCAGCCAACCAACCACACAATTCCCTATAAATTGAGGGACAATTACCCACACCCATGAATATTTTGATGAATGAACATTAATTTATTGTATGGATTACATACAAATCTCACTAAGTATATGTTTTACATTTTGCATGCATGGAGGAGGGGATTAAAGGGGAATGCACATGTTTGTTTTCTGTTTCTAATAACTTGTGGAGGAGATTGGTAAAAATTAAACATGGAGCAAGCATCAAATTAGTGATAGATGTGTCAGATCTCACAGGGTAACATTCAACAGACTCATTACCGTGTGGTCATGTTTACGTTTTAATTAACAGTTTCGAAGAAATGAAAATAAATGAAAATGATTTAAAATGCAAAATGAGTGAAGAAATTAGTAGTCAATGTTTTTTACAGACTGTCGTCATATAGTTGGACTATTGGTGAGTGTGGCGTTAAACAACAAACAAACAAACAAACACTACAACATTAAACGCTTGCTTTGTCATTACCGCTGCCTGGGGCGGTGTGGGTGGGGATCAGCTCAACTCCTTAAACTCTTCGTGATATCCTGGTGACTTATCATTGTCCCTCTGAAACAATTAATTGAATGCTAGCTTACAGCTGTGTTGGAAACACGTACTGAAAAAAGCATAATTATGAATAAGTGTGAGTGAGTGAGTTGGGTTTAACGCCGCTTTTAACAGTATTACAGTTATATCACGGCGTGTCAGCTTAATGTAGGTTGAAAGCCCGACGTTGTGCAGGTCTCGAGCACGAGTATGGTGCAAACCTAGAACCCCCCCCACCCCCCCCCCACCCCCAACACACACACACACACACATGAATCAGAACGGCAAGCAAAGATACGTCACTGCTCTTTATATATGTCAAAATGTCTCTCACAAAGCAATATTACCTGCGTGTTTCAATATCATTCCGTTATTTATTATAGTCGAATTTACAGAATTTCTGAGATAACGTCGTCTCGTTTTATTAATGCGTAAGGTCTAAAAGTGTCGCCCTGGGCAACCCCACACACTAACAATGTTTACATTCGTCGCACGGTACTTGTTGTACGTTGTTTGGGGCTGGTCAACTGTCGTATGATCACCTTTTCGTGACTCACTTGGCCAACATCCTGAATCAGTGAAAGATTTCGTTTCTATGTCAGGGATTGTTTATTTACGTCTCACCTCGTCACAATACACATGGCATAGTATACACATAAAACTATTGAGTTAATTTTGTAACGAGCCGCTCTTCAATGCAAATACAACGCTTTGAAATAACGATAAAATGAATTAATATATAAACATATATACATTTCACAATTTCAAAGAATGATATGGCATTAAAATCACTGTTTGATATGAACATACATTTTCTACATATGAGAATAAAGTGACAGGTTTTGGTAGCAGCATAGCATAAAAGGGGGGCAGGATAACACTTACTTTATCCGTTTCACTATAAAAGTAAAAAACAAAAAAACATTTTCACAGTACGTAAATAGTTGAGTTCTGTCATCGCACAGTTTTACTGAAAGGTATATTTCAATGGGGTAATTACAGGGGTGATTTAATATAGAAATATAAGTAAACTGGTTGGCAAAAGAAAGTATGCACCCATGTTTGTTTGATGGTTATTTGAACGAAACAAACAAAATGATTATTCAATGATGAAGTATGTGAAACGGGTATCATAGTTGTGTTTTGGACCCTCAGTCTGCGGTATATCGGGGACTGTTTGTTTAACCTAGTAACGTCTTCATAACGTTTATACTTTTATACAAATTCTTTCTTTTGCCCGGCTGATTATGTTCCAACTGATTAATCCCAGATTGAACCTGAGTATGTTTCTAGGTTTGTCAACGAAACATCCTTGCTAGTGGGTTTCACCAAAGTGACGTCACCAACGTCGTTAATCAAACTTACTCACTCAAACACACACTTTAAGTACATAACTGTAACAAACATATAATCGAACTGACTTTCTTGTCCGAAAATGAGATGTGACTATAGGGATCTCACACTCTGATCAGATCAAGGGCGGAAGTATGGTCTATACACACAACGACGTGAAAATTCTTGATTCTGTCCAACATTTGTCCAAAAGACATGGGAAACATCATACATGGCGATAGGTGACACACATTTCCTTTTCAACCTTTAAATATGGACTTCGTACATGTACCTTAACTGTCACTGTCAGTAATAGGATATATATTATTTCTGGCATTCGTTTATGTACATGTTACACTCAGAGTGAACACGACCCGTGGTTTTCTTTTCTATCACTACTCTATACATTGTGTACAGAAGAGAAACTCATTCAGTGTTAGCACGCCTATAGTACAACATGGTATTATGTTTGATCGCGGTAATGATCCGGTAAACGTGCGGTAAAAAATGCGGTTTAATTCATGATTGTCAGAAACGTAATTGATAACTTTGCACCATTATTTTGACATAACATTATTCGGAAGGTTTGCGTGAAAAGAAGCAGAAAATATGACTTGGAGTTCAAACAGAATTCTGCTTTCTAGTCAGTCTTCTGTATGGGGAAACAAGGAATGTGAATGACTTGATTTGAAAGTCCTTGATAGAAGTGGCAAACTTCAAATACCAAACACATTAATGCATTGTAACGTTTGAGTCCTTTCTCAAAACTGCAAAGGTTCATGATTGACAGTAATGTTGAAACCGGATTTGTTTTTCTACCCTCGTATTCGCTTTTAAAACTGATATTTGCAATATGTTTGCACATGTTCCTGTCTCTCGTCCCTTTAGTTCCGGAATCAAACAATGTAACAGTATTTCAGTGAGGCAGCGTATCTAGCGTTTCCAATATTTGTCCATATTTGTGTGCAGCCGTTTAGAGGCAGGTACACCTACTCACATTCATCCATGTACCTTAGATATTTTTTCCTTGTTTTGTACTACCTCGATTGATCAGGCACCAAACACAGAGAGACAGACAGCCATTCAGACAGACAGACAGAGAGACAGATACTCATCGCCAAAAGAAACGCGAACCATAGAAATATGTAAAGAAGTATGTACGTTATGAAGGGATGTGTACCACTTAATGACAAAATTAACAATCAGTCTCGTGTTACCACAGAGTGTCTCTATTCTTATCACGATATGCTGCACGTGATTTCCAAACTTTACACGCGAATTCTGCACGAGACAAATGGTACTTCTCGCGTCATGGATCTATGACGTCACGTGTGATGCGTATGTTTGTTTGTGCATCCAACGAATGTAATTTCTTGAATATGAGTAAGGCAACATGTATGGTTTTCGCGATTCTTTTGGCGACGTGTGCACACACACACACACACACACACACACACACACACACACACACACACACACACACACACACACACACTAAGGTCAGTTGTTGAATATGCATACTGCAATAGAATTCGTAGATTTAAGGAAACATAAATATGTTTAAAAGATGAAAAAACTGCAATAAGTTCAAGTCCGGACAGTGACACATCGTCCATATTCATAGAAAAATATCACCCGAAGGACAATCACGATAACCATGTGACACTCTCAAGACACAATGCATTAAGACCTATCTTCAAACAAGCTGTGTTATGTTCCTGGTTTAAAATGCTAACAGCAACTTAAGTTTGTATACATACATAGATACATACATTGTACATCGTGGCAACACAAGCATCCCGGACACAATGCCAGCGTGGTATCAGGTGATGCTGTGGGGTGGGGGCGTGGGGACAAGGAAGACGCGGCCCATGCATGTTGGGGATATAGAGATTTTGAAGATTAACGTGGGATTTCGTGTTGTTATTTCTAATGTTCATTAACATATCGGGTGTTTTCAGTTCCTTTGGAATGGGAATGTTATTTTTCAGTCACGAAGCGAACCACTCTTGTTGCTTCTGGTTGAAATACTTTGTTCAACATGTATTTAATCGTCAACTTACACTACTGCCTAGAGGTTCATTCCTCTTACACGCATGGGCAACCGTGACGCAAATAGTGTGTACCCCGTTGGTCACTCGTGTGGAACCCATCCTCCTCGCGTGACATCTGGGTGCAACGCCTTTAACACGGTTGTGTACCCCGTTCGTCATTAGTGTGCAAACAGTGACACACGCATTTCGGAGGGAACAAACTTTTGGCCAGAAGCAGTGTTCTAATTGCCGTACCGCATAAACTCCAAGCGCTACTGTCAATATTTCTTCTAATCGAATCACTGCATTGTCCGGTCCAGACTCGATTATTTACAGACCGCCGCCATTGTATCTAAATACAATGATAACAGGATATATCTGAATAGATTTATACATAACGCAGGTATTAAGTAAACATTACAGACAGGTACGACACTTGTTGCTAGTTATAGTTTATATATTGTATATTATTTACATATCAAACGGCAAATGGTAAGGTATCAACATGACAAACCGAAATCTTATTTTCACCAGCCAAGAGGCTTGGTCTTCAGCCATAAATCTTCTTTAATTTATAAAATTAACCCACTTGTCAGCATAGGTTCAGGATATGTATGTGCAGGAACGGTGACAAAATGTGGCTCGATGTGTTAAGAGTTACCCCGAACACCCTACCAAAATCTGCCTATTAAAATACTAAAAGTACACATGCTAGCGCTCGTGACATAGTCGGAATTGCACAATTGACTCTTCAGCAGATATTTCTTATGAATATGGAAAAGGTTTTGTCTCGTTTATTTAATAAGATTATGAAAATGTATTTGTCGCGGGTGACAATAAGTGCCGTGAAAGTTGGCATATATTGCTGCAGGCGACAATATATGCCATAACACACCCTCTGCTCCTGCCTATAATGTTTGTGTTCGGTCGATGGCGTATGGGATACAGCAATCAGTGGTTCTCATTGGCGTTTTCTCTTCTTTAGGGTAATTATTTAATCAACGAATGGGTTATTAATTTAGATGTGATCATTAATGTGAAGAATGTATTGCTGCAGTCGTGCATTTATGGCAATAAACAATGTCAAATGTAAGATTAAACACATTAGAGGTGCAGTGCAATACCAATGGATCTTAAGTCAACAAACCTACAGATTGAACATCATAAGTGTGTGTCAGGTTTCTTAATGCTTAATTATGTTTACAATATAATTTGTTTCTTCTACAAGCGCTATACAACATGTCAACATAAAAATATATGAATATTAACACATAAAGCGCCGCGTGTAAAGATACATTTATATACGAATATAAGATTTAATCACCTTTTTACACGGTAACATTTAGATAGTATCATATCAGTCTTTGAATGTAAAACAATACAAAAAGTGTGTTTCGTATAATCGATGATACAGAATGATATTTAGGAAACATGTTTGACAATTCTGTTAAAAAGACCCTATTTCAGTTCAGTTGCCTCACCACAAAAATACCGACATAAATAATTCGTATGACGTCACTCTATTGTCCCAACCGTCTATTATTCCCGACGAACAATTTTAGCCAAACACAAACGGCGTAAACAACAAACCAGCCAACCAACTCCGCGATTCCCTATCAATTGAGGGACAATAACCCACACCTATGAATATTTTGATGAATGAACATTAACGTATTGTATGGATTACATACAAATCTCAATTAGTATATGTTTTCCATGTTGCATGCGTGGGGGAGGGGATTAAAGGAGACTGGGAGCCGTGCCAATTTACACTTGTCAGAGGGGTACTCAAAGTACGTGATCTAGACTACCAGTTGTCGGACTCTCATTTAAGTGGAAGCCTCGGTGGCTGAGTGGGTTAGATCGCTGACTTTCTGTGCTGGCGATTAGGTGCCTCACTCTCGCAAGTGTGAGTTCGAATCCCGCTGCGGGACTCAACCCAAAAAAGAACGAGAATCTGTACTTTACTAAGAAAGTGTTATCCCAAATAAAACAATTGTTACATTTGACCACTTTCTAAATGGTATTGTGTATTCATAGCTTTCGGCCATGGGAGCTGTGCCAATTTATATTTGTGAGAGGGGTACTCAAAGTACGTGATCTAGACTACCAGTTGTCGGACTCTCATTTTAGTGGAAGCCTCGGTGGCTGAGTGGGTTAGATCGCTGACTTTATGTGCTGGCGATTAGGTGCCTCATTCTGGCAAGTGTGAGTTCGAATCCCGGACGGGACTCAACCCCCTCAAAAGTACGAAAATCTGTACTTTACTAAGAAAGTGTTAACCCAAATATAACATTTGTTACATCCCTGTCTCTACGTATTTAGTTGCCAATCGGTAACATTCATTATGCTGCGGTCCACATTTATAAGCTTTCATCTATTGCTGCAAGCTTGACATCTTTGTTTACACAATAAAAATTAACTCCTGAGGCAGTCAATCACCTACATTACCTATTGACATTATTATCAACCAAAGCAGCCATTTAACATGTAGTCCAACAAACTGACTATAATGTCGTCACAATGTAGCTGAAACATTGTTGGCATGACGTCACATTTACAATCATTCAATGACAATAAATATTTTCGCAAGAGTGCAGGACAATTGCCCACTCGCACAATACCACATACTGACATTTCCCCACTTGACTTTTTTTGGATAAAAAACATAATTCATACTATAGTTTTATTTATAATTTGACAAACTGTAATAATGTGAATGTTAAAATTCATCATCACTTGTCAAGTTCACTAAACTGTTACCAGCTTGAAGTATTGGAATCGAACCGCTTGTACCAATACTCCAGCAACATCACGTGTGCTTCACACATTATTCCCAACCCACGCGGCGAACCAAACCCGGATCTTCTGCGAGACGAGTAAACGCTTTAACCACTAGGCTACCCCTCTCTGCTCCAAGATACGAAGATCCAGACACGATTAAGGGATGCAACACTGAAGAGCGTTTTGTGCCTCATTTCACAACCAGATCACCTACGCCCCAGACAATTATAAATTGAGACTCGTTAGGTTTATTCTCACTTATTTACATTTGCACTCAGCTCTATTTTGATTGTAGACATTATAACGTAAAGCACTCATGCAGCTGTGCTCGGTGCAATGTAACCAGGAAGTAGTGTACGAGTTGTCCGCCCATGGTGCTCCCGTGTCCCGGGACGTGACAGCGTGATGATATGAGGTAAATTGAGGACACAGTGGCGAGACTAGAGGAAACATTGCCAACTTGTCACGAACTTTAAATAGGTCGAATACCACATAAAGTAGATTTTCAGCTTGATAACACCACGGACTTTGAAATGGTCTTATTAATGGCTCGACCCGGGAAGATCCGGGTACGAATTGGTCTTCAGCAACCCATGCTTGTCGTAAGAGGCCACTTACGGGATCGGGTGGTCGGGCTCGCTGACTTGGTTCATGCATGTCTTCGTATCCCATTTGTGTAGATAGATGCACGTGATGTTGATCACTGGATTGTCTGGTCCAGACTCGCGTATTTAAAGAACCGTTAAACAACAAACAAATGCCAACTGATTTATTATGAACTTTTAATTGTCTTTGATCTTTTTCCGAATATGATTATTTTTACTTACTTGCCATAGACATGGATGCAACGAAATTTATTGACTTATTAATTTGATCGATTATTTTCCGATAAACGTTGATTGCTTACACAGTTTATATCGTGTCTTCGGTATTTCCGGCAATGACTTAACGTCAGATGTGAATGTAATAAGCCGTCAGACAAAGGCAAGCTTTATAAAAAATCGTCTGTTAATTATTGTTGAAAATTAGCAACCACTTGTGCTGCTTCTCGCAGCACAAAAAACAAATGCTTACAATTTGAAAAGATTACAAAAATAAAAGTACAACATAAAACATAATATAATACAGCTTAACTACAATGTAAATGCATGTTCTTTCAGACTTTTGTTATAGTAACATGATCTTTGCTTGTGAAAATCGTTCATGAATTCGTTCAATAAGTTTGTGGTTTGCTTGTTGCGTTCGAATCGAAGATATCCGAGCTTGATCTTAATGCTGAAGCTGTTCTACACTTTCAATGTGTTATGTCCAGAACAGTGATTGGATAATGTGATTTATCTCTGTTTTAGATGTATTGTACGGACCTGCATGTGTTTAGAATGGGTTTTAATTTATAAGTTTGTAAGAAATATATGTATTGTTTGCTTATATTTAGTTTTCGACTGGTGCGTCCTTGGCAACGACTACGATGCCTCATACTTCGCCCAGTAACACACCGTAACTGTATAAACCTTCATTGGTGAGCTCTTAATTCACTGAAGGGATAATGAGAACCAATACGTGAATCCCCACGGGGTCAACCCGTACACGCAGGCACGTTTCGTGCGTGCTTGCCTGCGTACGTGCGTGCGTTCGTGCGTGCGTGCAACATTTTAATAATTACCATTGATTCTGGATTGACCTTCAGGGTTAAAGTTTAACAGGGCGCGAATTAATACAGGTATATAAGTATGTGTATTCATTCACACTTTTGGCACAGTTGGTGTGTTTTGTTACAGAAATAAGCGTATGAAAGATCGGTAATGGTCCTGATCATAAAGACTGCGATTGCAATATCCGAATAATAATTCTGCTAGAATTATAAAGAATATTAAATGTCCAATATTCTCAAATGGCAAAATTGCAGTATGTTTAGTAAAACATAAGGTGATGTGTCAAAGGATCGATGTCAAAAGGTATCGTTTTTCATTGGCTTCTGTAGGTGTGAGTCAAATGATAGAACTTTTAGTTGTCATAGCAAGAATACATACATTAAGTGATTTCCTTATTGAGCAATGAGAATCAGGTGCGGTCCCCAGGTCCACAGAGAGGTGGCGCTTGTAAATGAGATTGTGGCTCCGGGAAGTCGTTATCATCTGGGATGTTTCGGGCTGTGCGTGGGCTGCACATGACTTATATTGAAGGGTTTTGTCGCTTATATTATCTTATCAACAACATTGCTATGTCCGTCTAACCTATAACATTTCTATTTATATCGCATAGGCATAACCATCGAAGCGAATACAAATTACACCCAATACATCGTACATGCATTCTAAGGGATCGGATTTTCTAAAATATCTTTATCTACGTATTAGCTCCTAGGGAAGGTCAAATGCCAAACGGGAAACTTATTGGAACACAATTTAGGTTGATTTTAGCGCCTGGTGTCGCTGTTATCGTTCATCGATTCGTGTGGTTCCCGCCGCTGTGTTTCTTTTTGAGCCCAATGGAGCCTGTTCCGTCGGATAATCGCGACTGGTTGTCCTCTGGATTTGGCGTTTTGTATTTATAATAAAAAAGGTATATACTATTCTACTCAACCGCTAAATGGTTATTTTAGTGGTGACCCGTGTAAAGCGCACGACAACAGATAACCTCGGTAACGGTATCTCTCTTCTGGTCCAAATAAACGATTTCGATATTTTGATATCGTTTCGCTGGTAAAAAATAACAATTTAGAAGTTGGTTGTTTGTTTGTTTATTTTTTAACGCCACACTCAGCAATTTTCCAACTCTGTGACGGCGATCTGTAAATAATCGAGTCTGTACCAGACAATTCAGTGATTGGCATCATGAGTATCGATCCACGCAATTGGGAAACGATGACATGCATCAAGTCAGCGAGCCTGCCCACCCGATCCCGTTAGTCGCCTCTTACGACAAGCATAGTCGCCTCTTACAGCAAGTATGGGTTTACTGAAGACCTATTCTCTAACCGAATCTTCACGGGTCATATTTTTAGGTCACCGTGGATTAAACGATATGAAGATATAAGATGCATAATATCTCCATGGACCTCTATGGTTGAAACACATCTTAATGAGTGTACATAAACATTCCGACGATTACTGCGTGGTGTTCAAAGAAAGACCTTTCTCACTGATCATAATGAGATACATACTATACTTCAACGTTAAGCCCACTAATGTCCATTGTGTTATTAAAATGTATATTGGACCAAGTACATCTCGAAAACTCACCATGCTGCGTAAAACACTATTCAACTCTTCCTTGCAACATTTCGACTTTAATAACTGATGGACTAAATGAGAGTTTTCTCCGTTGGTGGTGTTGGGCTTTTTTTTCTATAATTTCAATTTTCTTCGGGTTCCGAAATTGAGTGAGACGACCGACCAGAAACATACGGGTAGGGTGCGCAGTGGGGTGTGGTTGCCATTACAAACACATTTATACCCTGTCAAAAAACACCTACGCCAAACTATAAACAAAGAGTCACAGCATTATGGTCCATGATCCCGGATTCATGTCTTTAATTAATGGCTACGTTCAGTGACGGAGTCCGGGTACAAGTCGATCAGACTTCGCATCACCAGACAAGTTGGAGAAAAAACATTCTTGCCAGTCACTATCCGTGACCAAGACGTGACTCCCACCCACGCACTACACCTGGGCAGTTTGAGTGATTATCTAGCGTGATCGAATTCAGCGAAATGCTGTTGCAAGTTTTAGATGGAAATTCTGTTATTATTCGTGTAAAAATATTCTATTTTGAATCTTTGTTGTGTCAAAACAAACTGAATACATAACTAAAGTCCAAAAGAAAGCAACCCATGAGAGATGTTAGAAAAATACAAAGAAAAGGATTTGGTAGAAATATGTTTTTTATTGTAACCACTCATGTGCATTTGATAGGAACACAAAGTTTAAAACCAGTGATTTGAAATTTCATCTATCGCAACTATATATTCGACTTTATTAATTGTAACTCTCAGACCAGATTTTGATTTAGCAGCTAATTATCCACATAAACTAACAGACACAAATGAAAGAATGACAGACACAAATACGTATTGCTGACTGTTGTGACGAGTGTGATCAGGTTTAATCCCGTCTTATCCCAAAGCGCAATGCACACCAAGCTTATTGTTACGGCATTGTACGACGTATCTGGTGATCTGTTGAACGCTGATCTGTGCGCATTCTTCAGGCTCGTATTACTGGAGTATTGCCCTGCCTAGAATTGACATGAAATGACATGCTTAGAGGTGAGGTGAGGTGAAATTGGGTTTAACGTCGCGTCCACGATTATTGCACTTATATAGCGACGTGGATGCACGTGTGTGTGTGTGTGTAGCTGCTTGTACTAGTCCAGACTGATGCCGATTTATAGTGCTAGCCCACTGAGATACCATGCCGCAGTTTAACATGAATACCCCACTCAGACACAGTATACTGACTCCGAGCCGACCAGTCCTTGTTTTAGACCCTTAATGCCGAGCGCCAGACAGGGTAACAACAAGTGCCATCTTTTAACGTCTTTTGGTATGACGCGGCCGGGGATCGAACCCCGGACCTTCCGCTCTCCGGGAGGACGCTCTACCACTAGACCACGGACATGCTTAGACGTGGGAGTGGAATCCAAGAGACTGTATGTCGAACACTGTTCCTTGATATATTTCAAGTTGTATTCAGTAATCCTTGGGGCAACTGCACCGGCAGTTACTCCCCTTACTCAGTCAAGGATACGCTGATATGAGTTTGACACAATTGCCACTGATTATATCCTTGATGTGTCAGCATCATTCACGTGATCTTGTGTTTCAACAAAATCGTGAATGTCTACGTTCAACGTGGCTTTGATCTTTCCTCCAACTTCAAGCTGACACGCCGTGATAGAACTTAAATACTGTTTGAAGCGGCGTTACACTTAACTCAACCATTCACTGCCAATCAGAACATGACCTCCTTGCTTGCATTTAAGAGGACAGCAGGGGGACATAGTGTAGGAGCGCATGTGTTTTCGTTTCGGGGACAGGTTTTTTCATTTGATATAATTATATTCTTAAAGGAACTAGTTTGTATTACTGCATTACCTTTTTCTTCTCCTTCTTCTCCTTCTTCTTCTTCTTCTTCTTCTTCTTCTTCTTGTACTATTTACCCAACAACAATGGCTGACATTGCGCTACTAGTATGGGTCAATTGTCGTTTCTTAGGCCAGGTTTACACAGTGCCGATTATGGCTCCCGTTTGAGATCAGACAGTGCTACGACACGTAAAGTGACAAAGTCGGATTACTATCTTCAATGTTCTGGAATGTCTTATCATTGTCTGAACGCAGTCGTATATGTTCGTAACAGAGTCCTACGGATCGGGAAAGGTCCAGAGAGGTCGGCCAAGCACTCCCGACAGTATGGTGCATTCCGTAACATTCGGGAAACTCAGCCGATTTTGTCTTGTCGGATTACAATCGTGACTATGTCGTTACAGATTCTGCTGTATCGGATCAAAATCGTAACAGTGTCCTCTGTTGTCTGGACGATGTCCTGTGGGTCGGGATGCTGTCGTGATGAACATGCATGAATTGTTCGTTGCCGTTTCTTGTCGATTGAGTCCAGATTGCGTCCAGATCTTGCGGAATGTGAACCGTCTTTGTCGGTTCACTGTCCGGTCACTGTCTGATCTCTGTCGGATTAAGAACGGGAGAATCGTGAAGAATTCGGCTGGAAACGGCTGAATCGGGACGCTTCCTAACCAATATCTGTTTGTTTGTAAATTTCCTGCAACCAATCACAGGATCTTGATCAGACTTTTGACACATTTTAATCGGGAATGGTCCTATCAAGGACGGCAGTAAAACTCCTGAATGTGTGACTGAGCCCTTAAAGTCTACGTTAAATAAACCTGCATGTTCTGGCCATTATGAATTATATATTCTTGAATAAATGTCTTACACATATTCAATTACGGGGCGGTCGTATAGCCTAGTGGTTAAAGCGCTCGCTCGTCACGTCGAAGACCCGGGTTCGAATCCCGACATGGGGACAATCTGTGGAGCCCATTTCTGGTGTCCCCCGCCGTGATATTGCTGGAATATTGCTAAAAGTGGCGTAAAACCATACTCACTCACTCACTCACTCACATTCCATTACACAGCTTATATACATTATACTTTGAAATCAAGTTACAAAGAAAATAAACATTTTGTATCTTGACATCATCGTCACTGGTAGTTAAATAACAATAACAGATACAATGATCAAATAACAGTACAATCTGTGATCAGACAACATCTAATCATTGCAGTGTTATTTGAGATATTTATATTATATGTACTAATATATATATATGTCACATTTCGTTACGTTCCACATACAGTTAAACACCGTTGTGTCGAACCAAGTAAAATCTTTGCCCCTCCGTATTACTTCTTTATTCATCAGTTTTCGAATGTGTCGAACCTCGACTATAAAATTCGAAGTATTTACGTAGGTCCCTTCAACTTCGACACAATGGTATTTGACTGTATTTATTCAAATATGAATAGATGTTATTTGTTACAGTCAGTGCATGGAGGTAACGGTTCCGGAAGCGGTGACATCATATACTGGCTACTGCCTCGGATTCATACTTAAACCATCCATGCTCCCCACTAACGCCAGATGTCATCTTTCTTGAACATAACGCCGAATCGTGGGGTCGTCAAAGCTGGAATAACCCCCTCAGCCTTTGCTTTCCGTTCTATTTCTACCCACACTGTATACCACATGCACATGTAAAAGTAACTGTGGTGACATTCTTATGTTTCATGCTTTGACTTTTCTAGAAGTAAAACTAATACCAAAACTCATGTTCATTAGCGTTAGAGTGAAATCTACATGCATTTAATATGATAGAATGAAACATACTTTCATTTTGTAAATTACAATTTGAAACAAGTTTAAAATTTAAAATTCAGATTCTGCAGTTTCTATGTTTTGTTTTGTTTGTTTGTTGTTTAATGCTACACTCAGCAATATTCCAGCTGTATGACGGCGATCTGTAAATAATCGAGGCTGGACCAGACAATCCAGTGTTTGAGATCATGAGCATCGATCCACGCAATTGAGATACGATGACATGTATCACCCAAGTCAGCGAGCCTGACCACCCAATCCCATTAGTCGCCTCTTAGAAGCATAGTCGCTTTTTACGGCAAGTATGGGTTGCTGAAGACCCATTCTACCCCTGATCTTCACTTGTCTCTATGCTTTCTACATAGTTTATGATGAAATGTCTGGTTATTTCTCTGAGAGGTGTACGGCAATTTGAAATATCATACAGTCAAGCATGTTCTAAATCAAAACCGTACAAAAGTATTTCCTTTAACAATCGAACGATTTAGACTAAACTTTATACCAACTAAACCTATCTTGTGTCTGTTTTTGTTTTCATACATTCGAATTTAGGCCGATGTTTATTCACGAGACTGTCATTTATTTACCTATCAGTATATAAGTGCATGTGTAAATATAAAACCTCAACGCCAGATGATAGCCAGTCTCGATTATCCGCCGAAGTAGAATCGGGCTTTAAAGGCAAAATAGCCGTGAAAAGTATATGAATGGATAAAGGACCATTTTAAACAGGGCTGCGATCTTTGTGTCACATTTGAGCAATAAAAAACTGGCCAGGACGCTGAATGGTCGCCTAAACCCAGGAAATCATGTTTCTATGTAACTGCTGCAGCAGTTGTTCAGCAGTAACTGCTGGAGTTGTTCAACGGCTGCAACCACAGTGAAATACTGCAGATACAAGCCCTCTATTTATAGGCAGACTGAGGAGGCACTGCGGGTAGCAGAAAGGAGGCAGGAAAGAGGCAGAAGCATTGCCATGGTGTCTCAAGGGTTGCCGTGGTCGCCAAATGGAGGCACGGCGGTCGCCACAGTCATCGTTCAATGCACGCTGTTGATCGCCCCAAGGGAGGCAGAAGCATCGCCCAGATTGATGGGAAAATATTTCAGCAGTACGCATCTATTACTGGCGACCATTGGACGACCACTGTGCCTTCATTCTGCAACAACGGCAATGCTTGTGCCTCCCTTCTGCCTCCTTTGAGCAACCAACCTCCTCGGCGACCTTTGTGCGACTGTTTTGAACATGTTCAAAAATTCACGGCGACCATGGCGTCCATGGCCATGTCTGAACCTCCTGTGTACAACCTTGAAACGACCTAAGCAACCACTCTGCCTCCTTTGAGCCTCCAACGACGACCTGACAAATTGTATGGTCGCACGCGGGAGGCACAAAGATCGCAATCCTGTGTAAAGGCCCCATAAAGACCCCATAAGTGCAAGTCAGTGACGGACATAAAGCTGCGCTTCTGCAGCTATCAACAGAGCGAAACTGAAGTTTAAAGTAGCATTCAGGTACATAAAAGTCATTGTTGAATACGGCTGATAATTGTCGTGACGCCTTCATGCCTAAGGCAGAGGTTGACACGGAATTCCGGGAAAACGCAGCTTGTTCGCCCGTATTGGATTATCATGGTACGGTTCGAAACGCTTGATCAACTGCACTGGTGATACGTCTTGCTATTGGCGGAGTTGGTACTGCGTCATGATCACGTGGTACATACAACTGTAAACATCGTGGTGTGATGATACACGTCGTGGGTGCCGTCGTGGTAGATGCTATCTCGGATTTGACTGATTACTACGACATCCCGTTAACCCGGACCGTGCACAGTGAAATCGTCAGTTCGGATTGATAAATGTCCGGATTAACGAATCACTCTTAATGTAAATTCATTTGGATATCTATATTGATCCCAACAATAAACTTTCATTAGTCATTTATGTATACAAATGTATCTTTTTTATGATATCATATGATAGACTAAGTGTTATTTATTACTTATAAGTGAAGTTTGGCACAATTTTGTTTACTCCTCATTTATTTATCAAGTTTTTTTGTAATATACAAGTGTTATACATGTGATTTATGGCACGATATATTTACCTGCTCGGTTTCGAAAAGTCATGTATTTCCCAAGTACATTTGTAACATACAAGTGTCACCGCAGTGATTAATGGCACTAGGTCTTTATCTGCTCGCTTTCGAATTATCGGGATGTTTATGGCCTGAGCGTAATAAAGTTTAGTACAAGTCAGCGTTTGCAACATTGAAGTCCCCCTATGTTAACACAGTTGCCAGGATTTGATTCTTCACAGACGAAGTCTTTTTACGTTTATATCAGGGCACTGCTACTTGAACCAACTTATCACTAATTAACACGAAGTCCCCGTGATGTCACAACGAACCAAAGCATGAGACTCCTGTAGTCAACAGACTCTGTATATATATATATATATATATATATATATATATATATATATATATATATATATATATATATATATATATATAAGGCCTGTAATGTTTGCAGGCTATAAGTACCCAGACGCAACATATATATATATAAAAATCCCAACCCATGTAACGATTCGCGGAACATTCTTAAAACATAACACTGAGTGAGTGAGTGAGTGAGTGAGTGAGTGAGTGAGTGAGTGAGTATGGTTTACGCCGCTTTTAGCAATATTCCAGCAATATCACGGCGGGGAACACCAGAAATGGGCTTCACACATTGTACCCATGTCGGGAATCGAACCCGGGTCTTCGGCGTGACGAGAGAACGCTTTAACCACTAGGCTAGCCGACCGCCCCACATAACACTGTATTCAACGTCAAGCTGCAATCTGAAAATAGTTATAGTAGTAGTAGTGGTAGAAGTAGTAGTAGTTGTAGCAGTAGTTGTTGTAGTAGCTGTTGTAGTAATAGTAGTAAGAGTAGTAGTAGTAGTAGTTGTAGTAGTAGTTGTTTTAGTAATATCAGTAGAAGTTGTAGTAGTAGTAGTAGTGGTAGTAGTAGTAGTAGTTGTAGTAATAGTAGTAGTATTAGTTGTTGTAGTAATATCCGTAGTAGTAGTAGTTGTAGCAGTAGTTGTGGTAGTAGTTGTTGTAGTAATAGTAGTAGTAGTAGTTGTTGTTGTAGTAATATCAGTAGAAGTTGTAGTAGTAGTAGTAGTAGTAGTAGTAGTAGTAGTAGTTGTAGTAATAGTAGTAGTAGTAGTTGTTGTAGTAATATCAGTAGTTAGTAGTTGTAGCAGTAGTTGTAGTAGTAGTGTTCTTGTTTTTGTTGTTATTGTTGTTAGTAGTATTCTATTGCTGTTGTTGTTATCATTATGAGTATCGGTGGATATTAATACATATCTTTCGGGCTTTCAATTTCAGCGCATCTGTTTTATCAAACATTTGCATTCTCGTTGTCCATGTTCCTGAGTTAAGGTACTTTGATATATCCATCATGTCATATATCAACATCAAGAGTGCATGAAGTCCTTTGCGGCTATATTTAACGATATATGATAATCGTCCATTTATATACTCATCTACTTCGCTTGATGTGAAGGATTGTCAATAGCAAACACTATATAGACGACGAATGCACTTTGTGCATATGGAACTGCCTGAAGCATTTATACACCAAGTAATGAAGGAACAGGAACGTCAGTAACGGTAGATAAAGAACTCAAAAGCCCACAGACTGTAACATCGTCAAACTGTAGTCCGTAAGAGTGCAGATTGAGAAGAGATTTTTAATAGGACTCTGTGTTTCTTGTTATGACAGAGGTACTACCTCTAACAACTGACCTTACTGTTTGGGCTGGCATCGTGTGAATTGTGTTAAAATGTCAATATTTTGCACTTTCCCGCTCTGATTCGGATAGTGTTTTCGACTTCAGCAATATTCCAGCTATATAGTGACAGCCCTTGAAAGACAACCATGCTTATCGTAAAAGGCGACAAACGAGATCGGGTGGTCAGGCTTGGTTGATGCATGTCATCGTAACCCCAATTGCTTGGATCGATGTTCATGATGCCAGTCACTGGATTGTGTGGTCCAGACTCGATTATTTACAGACTGCCGTCATATAGCTGGAATATTGCTGAGTGTAGCGTTAAATAACAAACAAACATGTAAATAAACTAGACCAGACAAACCAATGACTGATAGTATGAGCACCGCTCCACGTCGTCGTGGTTGGATGACATGCACAACGAAGTCACTGAGCCTGTTCACCTGATCGAATTAGGCCACCTCTTGCGACCAGCATGCAGTGTGCTGGGGAGCTATGTTAACATGAATCTCCACAGGGGATCATTCGTCACCACTCGCCCCTTTCCGGGACCTGCAGGAAATAACACGAGTTGGTCACGAATGACGTGGGATTTGCTCTTTAGTGAGTGAGTATGGTTTTACGCCGCCTTTAGCAATATTCCAGCAATATCACGGCGGTGGACGCCAGAAATGGGTTTCACACATCGACCCATGTGGGGAATCGAACCCGAGTTTTCGGCGTGACGAGCGAATGCTTTAACCACTAGGCTACCGTTCACCGTCCTGATTGACACGTAAAAACTATAGAGAGGGGTGCATGCGTAGCTTTCAAAACTCTTCACTATCACTACGTCAGTGATAGTAAATTACTATGTGTTTTGTAATAATGCACACCTGTGTTAAAAGTTGTTATAATGAACACATATTTTGTATTAATAAACATGTATGTGTATGTGTTGATTTTATTATGATAACAAAAAAAAATCAAATTGCGGGGTTGCATGTATAGAGATAGTGACGTGCCTTTTCTTGGCGGTGATGTTCTTCTCATATGAAACGGTTGACGTACGTGTACGATCACGTCAGTGTAAGAGCTTTGATTTATTATTCAACATATTCCTGTCGATATGTTGTCATCACACAAAGATTCAGGAAGTGGTCCCCTTGAACTGGCACGTCCCACGATATAACGGAGAAGTCACGTGACGCCGTGGGTGACCTCGGTGCTTTGGTTAGTCATGGTGTACATACAGACACACAAACACTCGAGAATTACAGTTTCTTGGAAGCGGCTGACGATCTACGTTGATCATTAAGAATTGCAGACTCCCTTATTGTTTCTTGGAAGCGCCTGACGACCTACGTTGATCATTATTAATGCACGTGGTATGTTTTTGTCGTGCAAGTTTACCTCCCTGCAGTGTTTTCGGGATAATGCGTTTGTGAGCAATAGTTCTCTGCCAACCGTATTTCCTCTATTAGACGCCCGGGCTTCTATTTATTTCGGACAAGCCTTTGACCCGGCGCCAATTAGAGGCTCGGCGTCTATTGGAGGCTCGGCGTCTATTGGAGGCCCGGCTTCAAATAATACCCCCATTTCACAATGACAACGAATGTCCCGTTGTATCAATTGATCGACCCCCGTCTATTAGAGGCCCGGCTTCTTATAATACCCCCATTTCACTGTGACCACGAATGTCCCGTTGTATCAATTGATCGACCTGGCGTCTATTAGAGGCCCGGCTTCTATTTTTTGCACTGACCCGGCGTCTATTAGAGGCCGGCGCCTAATAGAAGAAATAAGGTATGTATAATTTAATAACCGTGTGTTACGACCTTCATCACTTCATGTTTCCAGCCACATAACGCCGTGATGTAATTGAAATACTCTTTGAGGTGACCTTAAACCCAACTTATTCATTCACTCACTTAAAGTAAGCAAAACAAATATCGTCCTCGAAGTCGATTAAAATGTCCTCTGACGTCCACGACCTATTTTGAGCCAATTCTTAGCGTAAACTAACGACGTACTGTCAATACGTGTATATGTTTCGAAATGATTAATACTTCATCTTCACATGTACTTCCGCCTTCATCTTTAAGAACATTGTCACGTGCACTTCCATTTATATATCTTATACTAATTTCAGTCTCAACAAATACTACTCGACAACTATTTATTTGTGGCGTCACGGGTGGTGAAATGGTCAAGGCCACATAAAATGTTACTTAATAGGTGAAACGACCCCCTCTAATTTGGATCGCAGCGTTCATAATGAAATCGTCCCGATGAGCAAATATCCAGATAAACTAGTAAGGAAATGAGTATGGTTTCAGCAATATTCCAGCAATATCACGACGGGGGACACCAGAAAAGGGCGTACACTTTGTACCCATGTGGGACTAGAACCCTGGCCTTTGGCGTGACGATCGAACGCTTTAACCACTTGGCTACCCCAGTTGACCCTATCACGCGTATGTGGGTATGGCGACTAAAGTGGTTTCAAGCTATAAATTCTCAAATGCAATTGAGGGCACGGGTCGCTCAGTCATCTTGGTTTCCGCAATTTGCTGTGAAGGGTTGCGTATCTTTCTCGTGTCAGAAACCTATGATCGTGGGTTCGAATCCCGGTTCGCTCTGATTATGTTTCTAGGTTTGTCACCACCATACCTGTGCTCGCTGGTTTCACCAAAGTGGTAAATGTTCAAGACCTGCATCACTTCTGGCTCTCCTCCCACGCTCAGATGCGGTGATGCAGAAATACTGTTCAAAGTGGCGTTAAACCATAATCACTCAGTTAAAGTGAAGTAGATTAAATATGTCATTTGATTAGCAGTTATGTATCTGATCATGACTCGACTAAAAAAGTCTCTTTGGTAGAAGTATCTAAGTTTCATATCGACTCACGCTGCAACTTTAGGCATCTTCACGAGGCAAGGGAGTTAACTGACTGTAAAAGTCCAGTTTCCACCCTTGCCGACATAGGCTGGAATTATGGAGTTGTGTTTTGGCTGGACTAACGAGTCTTTGCATAGTCGAATTAACGTGTCCTTTGTATTAACTGTGTTTCCTGTTCATACAGGCGGTGACTGGAATTAATTTAAGTAAATGGGGTTTGAAAAGACGCCCCAAACTCGGTTCAGTTCATGTGCAGTCAAATTCAGTCAGGTTTCAGTTAGTTTCAGTCAAATTCAATTAGGTTCAGTCACGTTCAGTCAGGTTGTTAGGTTCAGTCATGTTCAGTCAGTTGCAGTCAGATCCAGTCAGGTGCAATCATGTTCAGTCAGATTAAATTAGGTTCAGTCATGTTCAGTCGGGGTGTGAGGTTCAGTATTGTTCATTTAGTGTCAGTCAGATTTAATTAGGTTCAGTCGTGTTCAATCAGTTTGTTAGGTTCAGTCATGTTCAATCAGGTTGTTAGGTTCAGTCATGTTCAATCAGGTTTTTAGGTTCAGTCATGTTCAGTTAGTTTCAGTGAGGCTTAATTAGTTTAATTCAGGTTGACTTAGGTTCAGTGAGGTTCCGCTACAAAACTTTTCAATATTCATAATACATTGTACGATTCTGACTATATCCTGACCATGGGTTAATGAATCACTATCAAACAGCGAAGACACCAGGTGTTTGCGCAAAGTTCAGTTTATCCTGCCCCACCAGTGACACCTGTCACAAACACATGCAAAGGCAAGTCAGTTGTACCCCTGAAATCAGGTTCAGTTAGTTTCAATAACGTCAACGAAATCAAACGTACCGAAAGTAACTATTATATAGTTACGGAAACCCTTCTTTCCTGGTGCGTGTTCCTGTTGTCAGTAAACAATACGATTCGAATGTTACAAAATAAATAAACATTATTGTTTAAGTAAGGCGTAACCTTTCAAGGAAACAGATACAAAAAATAGTTTTTTAGAAACTTCCTTTTATTATACTTAATTACAAAAGTTATATACGTATATACATTTCATTTTTCACGAAACGATTAGTATCAGACAAAAAATACACATTTGAATATGTATAGAACATCCATACACACAAACTAACATATATGTACATATATATGTATGGAACATCCACATACTCAGACTAGAATTGAAGGTTATGTGAATACGTTTCACGTTTCTGTACATGATGATACATGAAGACAACTGATTACAGCACCAGCCTACTCCCCAGTAACACGTAGTCCCAGTTGTCAATGCATACCGGGCTCTGATAAATATATAAATACAGCATTAAACTTTCCCTTTACATATCCATTGGATTATGTCCACATATATATTTCATTTGTAAGACCGTCAATTAGACGGTTAGCCCGAATCGTGATGAATTTGGTAAGTAGTCTTCAAGCACATGTGCTTCTCTGCCGGAGGGCCCGTTAATCATAGGACATGTATGGAGCCACCCACACACTGAGAAAGATCCTCAGTACGTCAACAGAAAAGAGTATGACCGGGATTATGATATATGTATGATTCACATTAGCACGGGTAAAACCATTCCCACTCACTCATTAGCAGTTAATAGCATCATCTAATGTTTGTATGGTTTCTGAAATTCGTTCGTGAAACTTTATTCGTTGATTAACCTTACGTGTGGTTAATTTACTTTGGTTCCAATAAATGAATGTTATTGCCTTGTAAGTTCCCAACGTCTTCACAGCATTAGTCTCTGAGAGCTTCCAGGAACTCTGTCACTGGTTTCCCTGCAGACATGTTCTTGATGGTGTTGATGAGTTGGATCTGAGACTGGTACGACATGTCTTTCGTGTTGGCTAGGAACTTTCCCTCGAGATCCTTCTCAGTCAGGGGGTTCCTCCAATGCCCGTAGGGGGTGTCACAGCGGCTTTTGGCAAGAGTCCCGTCTCTCATTGTCACATGGACCTCCACGTACATGTCGTTGAAGGTGGGGATGTTGTCCTCGGGGCAACTGACGCGTGTTTTTGACAACAGCTGGTTGAGAGGAGAGCGGCGTCTGTAACTATGGGTGAAGGAATCGGGTGACACGTGACCATCTAACAAAGCCGTGCACACGTTGAACTGGAAGGAATGGCGGGCTTCATGCTCGGTTGATGGAAGTGGCCTGTTGATGTATTTAGACTTTGGGGCCATGATGTGGACCTCGGACACGTCTTCTGGAACTATTCTTCTCGCGGTCTGGCAGATCTGATCCCTGGCTCCCATTGTGGCATCAATTGCCCAGTGCATTCCCAGATGCGCGGGGAATCGCTTGATGGCGATGTCTTGATTGTGGAGGACAAAGTCTTCGTTGTTGGAATGGGCAAAAAGGAACTCCTCAGGGTCGTAGTCATCATAGAAAGCCCCGTAACCAGAAGGTATGTCAAGGATGTCGTGATTGCCTTCCAATCCATGGTCCGCCAACAGGGCTGCCTCCAGGCCGAAACGGGCGGCCTTCCCGGCATGCAATGGTTTCGTGGTTGTTCCGGCGTTGGCCATAGGTGCACCTGCAAATGATGCGGCGATGGCGAGTGCGTGGCGAGATTTGTGTGGACCCAAACCCAAGAGGCGTGCTGAGGCCGCGGCACTGCCCATCACCCCAACAACAGCAGGAGGGTGAAACCTGAAATAGCAGGATATTTTTACTGATGATGGTAGAATAAATAATCAATAATAAAATCATCAAGCGCCTCATGGAACCATTTGACAAAGTCTGTTGGTTTGGGGAATGTCAGTATACAATGTACAAGTGATTGACTGCTTTAGGGTTAACACCGCTTTAAACAAATTCCAATTACATCACGGCGTGTCAGCTTAATATTGGAGGAAAGCCCGAAGTGATGTAGGTCTCAGACGTTTACAAGTTTGGTAAAACCCACGAGCCCAGACACAGGATCGGGGAAACCGGGATTCGGACTCACGGTCCATAATGGTTCTGGTGTGCCCAAGGGACGCACCTCTGCACAGTTAATTGCGGCGATTTAGACGTGCCACCCTGCCCCAATATACAAAAGGATATTACAAAATACTTGTATGGTTATATAATCTGGCGACTGTATTGTCATAAGGTCCCGATTAAACCACATTAATGGGGGCTCAAACTTGGCGTGAAGGGGTGATTGTGTGAAATTTTACGCCGCACTCAGCAATATTCGAACCCTATCACGCCGGGGTCACTAAATATTGGATTCACAAACGTTCCGATGTTGGAAATCGAACCCGGGTCTTCGGCGTGACTAGCCAACCCTTTACCCACTAGGCTACCCTACTTCAACATGAAATGACTTAATATGAAATAGACGTCACCTACCTGCAAGGGATCTCCTTTGCGATCTCGGAACATCTGAGCAAGAGACCCTGTACCTCTATGCCAACGTTGTATGCCACAAGAAGATCTTCTGTGGTTGGTTGATAACTTCCTGTCATCGTCTCAGCAAGGGCGATGATTGATGGCAGAACCGGACCGCTAGGGTGCGTGGCTGGGTACCAGGTGTCGTCAAAGTCCATAGAGTGAACGTTGATGCCGTTGAGAAAAGCTGCCATAGCTGGAGAGGCCTTCTGTCCTTTGGAGCCCCAGATGGTAGATGCAGAGGAGCCAGCTCCATCCATGGCTCCTGTGTTGAGCGAACATCTCAGGACAGTCTGGGTGATGTCGGTCTTGAAGCCAAGAATCCCCACCCCAAGGGTGTCAAGCATCATACGTTGAGAACGGTGGACGACAGTGTCAGAGAGGTCGGCCCGCGTGGTGTCCGCAGCGAGGTGGGAGATCCAAGTAGTGACGCTAGTTGCAGGAAGACTGGCTTCTGAAAGACAAACGAATGGTTGATAGATGCTAGGGCTGGGACGAGTCCAAATTTACTACCCGGGTACCCTCCACCTTATTACCCGACCCTACCTGGGTACCCGCTGTAGATAGTTAGAGATAGATACAAACCGTCAGATTTGGAAACGTTTGACATAGCCCTGGCAAAATGTATTTAGATACACGTGTAAAACGATATGTTTACTGCATGAAGTTTTATGTTTACTCAAACATATAAAAGTCAGAAGGAATGGGTGCATTGTCAGAAAGAAATGGGAACATTAGTGACTTGTAGTGTAGCCATAGAGCCATAGATAATTTTTGTCATTTAACAACTTATCACGTGACTAACCGGGTAGTACTTAGGGTACCCGAGTCCTACACAGGACCCATCCGACCCGAGTACCTGAGTTACCGGTCCCAGCCCTAATAGATGCTACTCGACATCTCAACATAACGACATCGCAGCATACGACGATACAGCATGACGACATCTAAGAATAATGATATCGGATCATACGACGTTGAGCACATCAACGTCACAACGACACCTTTTGAAAACTATATGTTAAAACGAAACTGTCAGATCGTACTTGTAAACCGGGCAAATGAGATCGATCTTACACCGGCGTCAAAAGGTAAGGGGTGGTTTCACTGCGAATCATTTCTGAACACATATGAATGTGCTGAAGTAAGCTTTATCTACAATACAAAAATGACTGCATTACTGCATGATCTCTCGAGAGCGTTATTGCTCGGACTTACAGGTTCTTAAGTGGTAGTATAAAGCTATCTTCCGTTCTGCATACAGTTTCAGCTGGCGTGTTGCCACAACAGCAATATAAGTATTAGCCATGGCTGCAATTTCCTTGTTATTGTCAAATGTCACCTACTTTCCAACATGGTCTGATATCATTACAAAACACAAATTCAATTCCCTATCAAAACATGTCAATTTCATGCGACAGGAAAAACGTCAAATTTGTTGTACCTGCAGCAGCAATGTTTTGATGTGCATAGCGTCTCCCGGGTGTTGTCAATTTCTCCCCTGCTTTGCTTGAGTACTTCCTGGTGTTGTTGAGCCCAATCTTTGCATAGCGAGTCAGTTTCAACAGAGTATTCTTTGCGTCCTGGCAAAGAGAGAAAAGTTTGTAAGAGTATAGATTTCAAAGTGAAATGTTTTTTCTTGAAATATTTTTGCATGTTTTACGAATTATAATTTCAGAGCTATAGATAAGCTGCGTATTTGCGTAAAACACCCCCATCCCCGCCGCGCAAATTTAAAAAATAAATTAATTTTCAAAACCCAATTACTTTCAATTAACTTGCGTACAGAAACGCATTCATTAAATGAAAAACTCAAATGTATAAAAACACAACGCGTAAATACCCAATGAAGCTTTTTT